>NC_044555.1:639333-959000 GCF_007565055.1 Rhinopithecus roxellana
TTTGAAATCATGTCAACAAAGCCTATGCTGTGAAAAAAATACATTTATTACTGCTTCTAAATAAATATAGTTTAAAACACGTGGTGAATATTTGCAGAAAAGAATGCATTTAACAAGTATGTGGCATTGCAATATTAAAGAACTAATGGAACTAACAGTGAAGGGTTACTAGGCATAAATTGTAGAAGCAGATAATGAGGTTATTAAAATAATATATAACTGAAATTTATATAAAATAGACTTAAAACATTTTTGAACTTCTTTTTTGTGTGTTTACAGATATACTTTTTTTTTTTTTTTTTGCATTTCTTGGTCTGCATAGGCAGCATTTAGATATGCTGAAGCTAGTCTAGTAAAGTCTTCTGCCTGAGTAGGATTTTTTTATTAATTTAAATTACAATATAATGTTTTAAATGAGAATTTCTGTTTCTGTTAGTGAGATGGGCCACTCACTTATGGAATCGACATATATTTGTTCAGTACCAACAGGATGCTGACATGGCACCAGACAGTGAGAAGGCAAGGATTAGGTTTTATTCAACTTGGCAGCCTCTGTAGCGTTTAAAACGTTGCTTTAAAAGCTGTTGGTATCCTGTAAATATTTGTTGAAATAATTTAAAAAAAAAAAAAAAGGTCCTCAACTTTGGAGAATTAAATATGCAGATAATAACAATGTGGTTCTACAATAGGATGGTTCCTGTATTTATATAGCTCAGAAGAACTTATGGTGGAAGGAATGGGAAGTTTCCACAGAGGAGAAAGATTGTGACTTGTCTTAAAACGGAGGTAGGAATTTGATACGATAATAGGAAATGGTGTGGCCAAAGGCACAGCTTCAGAAAAAAATAAAGTATCCATATGTGAAGAATAAAGCGTAAATCAGTTTCATTGGACATAGTCTCCATGTAAAGGAAATAAACTTGGGAAGATTGTGCGTGTTCTTGAATGCGAATTCGGAAGTTTGATGTTTATTTGGGAGGCACTGGAGGCTTTTGGGCATAAGCATGATAAGATTAAAGTGTCCTTCATGAAGATTAATCTAGCCACAGTGTGTAAGATAGGTTGTCACAATGGGAGATAAAAATGGGGAAATCCACTACAAGACGAATTTAATTGGTCACATGGAAGGTAATAAATAATAGCCTGAGTAGCCAGATAGTGTGCCTGTATTTGAGACTGACTTCATTTTTCCAAGATGCTTCAAGCTGTGAGAGATTTCCAGAAGTCTCAAGTGTGAAATAATCAGTGTTACTCTAAAATAACATTATGCAAAGCTACCTCACTTTTCTGGAAATTAGGCATCCGAAAGTGTTAAAACACTGGAACACAGATACAAATCTGAACTTCTGTTTGAGAAGACTAGACTATTCACTTTGCGGAAATTGAAAGCATGTATATCTTGTTTTTGTTTCATTGCCAGCACCAGCGCCTTGAAGAGTGAAAACTGAAGTTAGAGAGGCAAATCATGTATAAGACTTTCTATAAAATAGTTACTTTCTAAAGGGTCAATTCTTAAAAGTACATTTTAGCTTTCTGAAAGACATATTTCCAGGGTAGAACTAATTCTTAAATAATGATGAATATTGAGGTGTCGTGATTTCGTATTTATGGAAACATTGTCTTTCCTTGTCTATAACTTAGCATGTAATTTGAGATTTTAAAATGAAGGAATTTGATTTCATTTGCTGTTATTTAAGCTCCCTATGTCTGTTTAAATTTTGCTCTAAAGAACAGCTGCTCTAAAGTATAGCCAATATTTCTTCCATTGGGATAGCTAGTTCCACTGAAAATTTTGATATCATCAAAATGTGGTGTGTGTGTGTGTGTGTGTGTGTGTGTGTGTAGCCAACCTCCCTTTCGCACATCCCCAGATACCCATGTCCTTATGCCTGCCACTGGTTCTCAAACTTTAAAGTACATAAATATCAACAGAAACAATTATTTAAACTATATGTTCTTAGCCCTACAGTCCCTGAATATTCAGATTCCATAGGCATGGGGAAGCCTGAGACTGTATTTTGATAAGCTCCACTAGGCAATTCTAATGCATGACTTCCAGAGATCATACCTTAAGTGGCTGTAACTTAAGCTCTCTCTCCCTTCACTTGCATTGGATGTCATGTTCCTGACTTTAAGTAGCCATTATTAATTATTTAATTTAATTAATGAGAAAGTCAAGCAATGTGGGTGTCTAGAAAATCTCCTCTACTGAAAGAGCCTGAAATACGGTGTGTGCCTTACTAGAGTCTGATCAGTAGTAGCATCATCCCACATTGAGAGCTGCAGTTTCATGCTCTCAATCCTGAGATGTTTTACAGCAGGGCAAATGATCTAATTTATAGTATGTGCTGAGATATTTCCAAAGAAAGCTTGCGTCAAAGGGTAGGATGTTTTATGTGTTTAATTACACTTGAGTTCCAATTCATTTCGAAGCCATGTCTACAAAGGCTGGCGTTTAGTCAGCTAAACACTTGAAAGCTTCTTTGTTCCTAAGGGGGAAAGCACAAGACTTATTTTTCTAACAAGTAATTGCAGGTGCAGGTTATGTTTGCAATCTTAAAAAAGAAAATGTCTCAGTGAAGGGGAAATTAAATGAGAGGGTTAAATGCGTGACCTAGAAAGGATGTTTGAATCACCTGTGTTTTTCCATCTTGTACAAAAATCCATCTTTCCTATGAGGTGGGGCCAATTTACCAGTTGTGTTCCTTTTAATAGGAGGAAGTTGGGGGCTGGAGGGAAAAAAAGGTAGAAAGAAATTAGCCAAACACAATCACCAGAACATATTGTTTTTTGGTTTTTTGGTTTTTTTTTAAGCCAGCAGGGAGAAGGTGAAGATCTATACAATAAAGGAATAAACAGAAACACATATAGGGGAAAAAATAATGGAGTGTTTTCTCATCCACTAAAACAGTAAAATTCCATCTTTAGGTCTTTCTTTGTTCAGTTCTCTTTGGAAGGAACTTTCTCAGCTGAAATTTTATTTGCTGTTTTTGTGTCATTTTCTTCATCAGAAAATATTTCCAAGTTAAGCAATCTTATAAAGAAGTGTCTCAGGACCATCAACATTAGTGAGCTGGGTACCCTGAGGTGAGGTACTCTTTCCTCCATTGTGGCCACCATAGCCATTCTTGCCTTTCTTCCATTTGTGTCTATCGGTTTCCATCACAAATACCTTGTTGGCAAAAATGTCTTCCCTGCCCATCTTATTTGGTCAATTAATGATTTCATAAACTTCAATATGAATCTTTATGAGACCTCCTACTCCAAACTGGAAGCTCTAATCCCTTTTGCCTCTCCTCATTTGGCAACCAGTTCCTCTCTTTGATGTCCCTAGTTTCCTTTCTCTAGATTTCTTCCAGTTCCATCATGCTTTCCAGATATATCTCCACCAAAACCACCTCCAAAAAGCTAAATTCTTATTGGCTGCAGCAGCTCCACAGCGGATGCTTTGGTGAAATAAGCATAACAACAATAGTTGCTTTGTATATAGCAGGGATCAGCACACTTTTCCTGTAAAGAAATGGATAATAAGTAGTTTAGACTTTGTGGACAGTGTGGTTTTGGTCACAACTATTCAATGGTACCATTCTTGTGCAAAAGTAGTTTAAGTAGTCACAGACAATACTTAAAACAAATATGTGTGTAACTTATTCAAATAAAACTTGTATTTATGGACCCTAGAATCATTTCATATAATTTTCACATGTCATAAAACATTATCCTTCTTTAGATTTTAAAAATCATTTTAAACTCTAAAAATAATTTTTGTCTCACAAGCTGTACAGGAAAAAAACAGGCCAGATTTGGACTGCTGAATGTAGTTCGCCAACTCAGGTTGAGAGTGGTTTTGTTTTCATGGTGTCCCTACCTATCATCTCATTTAATTCTCCTCACAGTCTTGTGAGAAAGTTAATACCGCTGCCATTTTATAAATGTGGAAGTTGAGATTTGGAAAATGTGACTGTCCTGCCCAAAGAAAGAGATCTAATAACCTGTGTTCCTGCAACCTAATCCTACATTGTCATGTGTCCAATCCTGTGTTCTTACCTCCATACGCTTTATGCTAGTGTTATATCTGTGACTGATGGACATATTTCAAATCTCCAAACCAACCAAAATTCCATTGAGGTGGCCATTTCCATAAAAGCTGTCCTTTGGAAAAAAAATTGATCCAAAATATCAGGTCTCAAGAATGTAACAGAAGGAGGGCTTGTTAAACCATCAGCTGCTGGACATAACCCCAAGAATTTCTAATTCAGTGGTTTTGGGGTGGGGACCAAAAATTTGCTGTTCATTTTTTTAAAGTTAGATAAAATTCACACACCGTAAAGTTTACTATTTAAAGTGTTCAATTCAAACGTATTTATAGAGTTGTACAAGCATCATCCGTTATTATCTAATTCCAGAACATTTGTATCACCACACAAAGAAACCCTGTACCTATTTGTGGTCACTTCTTATTCTCCCCTCCCCACCTCCAGCCCCTGGCAACCACTGATTGACTTTTTATGTCTATAGATTTGACTACTCTGAATACTTCATATAAATAGTATCATACATGTGGCTTTTGTGTCTAGCTTCCTTCACTTGGCATAAGGTTTTCAAGATTATTCTCATTTTGGTATGCATCAGTACTTCATTCGTTTTTATGGATGACTAATGTTCCATTGTATGGATATACTACATTTTGTTTATTCATTCATTAATTGATGAATATTTGTGTTATTTCAATGGTTTGGTTTTTGTGAATAATGTCTCCATGAACATGTTTTCAATTCCTTTGGCTATCTACCTAGAAGTGAAGTTGCTGAGTCATACAGTATCTCTATGTTTAACTTCTTGAGGAACTGCCAAACTGTTTTCCAAAGCCAGCTGTATTATTTTACATTTCCGTCAACACTGTATGAGTTCCAATTTTTCCACATTCTTGTCAACACTTGTTATTGTCTGTCTTTTTGACTACTGTCATTCTAGTGGATATGGAATAGCAACTCATTGTGGTTTTGATTCGCATGTCCTTATTGATTAGTGATGTTGAACATATTTTCATGGGTTGCTTGAGAATCTGTATTTGTAACAAGCTCCCAGGAGATGCTGATGCTGCTTGTTCATGGATCACACTTTGAGAACCACTGATCTAAAAATTACCACTTACTCCTAGCAAATATAGTATGCTGTGTATAATTAACTTTTTTTGTAATCATAGTCATTATGGAGCTGTACTTTAGACACTGAAAATAAAGGAAGAGTTTATTCCACAAAATCTTATTGAGAACCTGAAAAGTGCCAGGCACTGTTATAGGCATCAGGAAATACATTCTTTAACAACAGATACAAAGTGAGAGTTTACATTCAGATGTGTGAAGATAGACAATAGATGATAAGTAAGCACCTAACCTTTCAAGTGGTGATACATGCAATGGAAAAAAAATGAGAGAGGGTGTGGCTCTAGAGAGGGGACAGTGGGGAAAGGTAAGGTGACTAGAGAAGGCCTCTCTGATGAGGTGGTGTTTGATCAGGGATTTGGAGGCAGTGAGAAAGCAGGACTTGCAGATTTAATGCACAAGAAGGTAAAAGCACAGTCTTTGGAACCAGGCCAAGCTCAATACTTAGTGCTGGCCCTCCACTCATCCTTTCACCTAAAAGAAATTACTTAACCACTCTGTGTCTCAGATTCCTAATCTATTCAATGGGAATAATAATATTTCCCTCATAGGATTGTTATGAAGATTAAATGAGGTAGTATATGTAAAGCATTTAGAGAGATGCATGGCAGATAGCGTTATATAAGAGGCGGATATATATGAGGCTAAGAAAGCTAAAACTTTAGTCCCTCTCACTTACATGGGCCTCTTCTATGACCTTCTATTAAATATTGTATACAAAGTATCATATTCTTTTCTAGAAAGAGAGCCTCCAAGTTGTGTAAGCTGTAGGCCCTACATAACCTAGACCTGTACCTGATACTAATTGCTATTTATTAATCTCTGGGATAAATGATTCCAGACAAAGGGAGCAGGAGTGTAAAGGCCCAGAGGCTGGGAGAACATCAAGAAGACATTGTGACTGGACAAGAATCAGGGAGGCACAAAGGGAGAAGATAAGGTGAGATCAAAAGGGGCAGTACTTGGGTGTTGGGAATCGTAGGCATAGAGCAGCTCTTGGTAAAATACTTTGTAATTGTGAATTAGATTAGGAGACACTGGAGAGTTTTGAGAAGAGAGTCATGAACTGGTTCACATTTTAATAGAATCATTCTGGCTGGCCTTTAGAGACCAGATGATTGAGAAGGCAAAATTAGAAGCTGGAAAACTCATGGAGAAGCAATAATCTACACATAAGATGATGGTACCAAGGACTAAGGTAGAGATGGTACGATATTGATCGTTTATGAATATATTTTGATAATGGAACAGACAGAACTTGTTGATGAATAATATGTGGGATTGAGAGAACTGTTAAGGATGATTGAAAGATTTGGTGTCTGAGGAACTGACAAGTGAGGATCAGGACTGGATGTACATGTGCAGTGGAAATTAAGAGTTTGATGTTGAACATGTTAGTTTTGAGATGCCTATTTGATCTGTAAGATTCTATTCCATTTCTAGGATATATAGCCGTGATGGACATTTTTCAGAATCTCTATGGTTAGACTATTTTATAGTTATATGCCCATGATAAAATTCTATGCAGAATGTACAGTATGGACTCTTTGATGCTATAACACAGATGACTTTTATGGAAAATTAATTTTTGAAATGGAATGGATGTAGCTTTCTCCTAATAAAGTCTGTATTGCATTTATCTTTATCCCTTGGCTTTTCACAAGCACCCAAAGCATTTTCTGTTACGTTACCATCTAACACAGCATTCCAAGTCCACCATCTTATGAGCTTTACCCCATTCTATTTCACTTCAGTTTAGTTCTTCTACCCAGCACAGGCTTTTATGGTTTACCATGGAGATGGGACCTTTGAGGATATTCATTGTTTACTAAATCGGAAAGCACTAAGTTTTCTTAAAAGATACCATCATGGGTCAGAGATGCAAGGGTTAGCTGTGTTCTACTCACAAATATCCATTGAGTCTCTTATTTTTTCTTTAATTAAATACATGAAATATTTCAAACTTGCAAAAGATAAAAAGAATGATTCAAAGAACATGGCTATATTTTCTCACTTTTCCTGGCTTGTGTAGGAAAAAACAAACTACTTTTCTTCTGCTTTCACAGCACAGAAATCAACACAGAAGACTTCTGTGCCCAAATGTCGGAATTTCTCCCCACCAACAGGCAAGCAACCAATTCTGCAGTGGATACCAGCTGGGCATCTTCTGATCCAATTCAGTTCCTATGCTATGTACTTGGAAATAGCTTAAAACCCACAGGTTGAGGACTCAGTCCCATAAGACTGCCTCTACTTCAGGCACTAGTTGCAAGTCTGGGCCTCCGTAACCTCTGACCGTCTGTCTTCATGTTAGGGTTCCCATGACCTTCTCTTTATGATTGGTTAATTTGCTGGAATGGCTCACAAAACTCGGGAAAACACTTACTTATGTTTACTGGTTTATTATAAAGGATATTTTGAAGGATGGATATAAACAGGCAAATGAGGAAGTGCACAGGGTGAGGTCTGGAAGTGTCCTGAGTGCAGGAGCTTCCATTCCTGTGGAGTTGGGGTGCATCACTCTCCCAGCATGTGGATGAGTTCTTGTTCCCCTTCCTGCGAGTCCCCGCCAGTTAAGCTGTATAGAAGCTCTCCATACCCTATCTTCTTTTGCCTCTTATAGGGATTTTATTAAATAGGCATGATTAAAGCCTGGACGATTTGTTTGGACAAAAGGTTATGATCTAATGCTAATACATTGAGTGGGAAAACCCAGCAAGGCCTGTCTGTTCAGATTCTTCTTGGCCTCTGTGTACAGCATTTCTTCTTCCTATCAGGCAGGACCCCCTTCTGAAATGGAGGTCTTAGGATCCACAATCAGACAAGGTAGTTCAGAGAATTTCCTTATGGCCATCTCCAAGACAGAAAGGTGGGGAGAGATTAGAGTCCTGCCTTGGGGGAAAAAGAAGAGGAGGTGAAAAGAAGGTATGAGAAGGTCAGAGGAAGAGATTTCTTCTGAGGTCTGCTTCTGAGACCTACAGCACCCCAACATTATAACCAAAGATGGTCTTTTATCTTTATTGCTCTGAAACACTTCCAAAGCTGCTTCAGGAACCAAGGACAAATAGCCAAATACTTTAAGAAAAGATATGCTTATTGTTTTAAACATTTAGGAAATGAGCAGAGTTATGGGAGTTATAAGCTGGGAACCATGGACAAAAACCAATTTACACACACACACACAGACACACACACACACACACACATAATGTTATTACACCCTCCATGGAATTATGATGGTTCTGTCCTTTTTATGTTATATGATGTGGAAGGTTTCCATTTCAACTGTATTATCTAACTAGTAGATAACACTAGCGATTAGTAAAATTGTTGTGTTCTCTGACTCTAAGGACTTGAGGACATGTTTACTCATCTTCATAAACTACTGCCTACCCCTGTGCTTGACTACAGTAGGTGCTAAAGATGTTACATGAATGAAAGTTACAATAATCTGTACAAGAATGAGGTCTTTTGGCTATTTTATTTTTGTCTAGAAGGGATCTTATACTCATTAGGCAGTGACTATCCATAACAAGTTAATACTGGACAGTGTGGTCAAAACACATGACTACAAGTTCCAAGTCCACCAATTTTGGGCTTTATTAATTTGGCAAGTCACTAATTATCTGAGCATTATTTATAAAATGGAATTAGTGGTGTTTTTTTCTATTTTACAGTGTTGTACTTAGGATTGGATAAGATACAGGAAAACATGATCTACAAAGTACCAAAAATTATATTAATATTTTGATCTATCTAATCTAGAAGAATTTTGATTGATAGTGTCTACTGCTTAATCTGAGAATAACATACCTTGCCATAGTTTCCAAACACTTTTCATAGAGAAGGTAAAACAGATTTTCAAAAATTACATTTCCTTCAATATAAATTACAATGGTTTGATCACTTAACTTCAACTCTCATTAAAATATGCTCTCTTTGTAGGCTGAATTAGCTCTCTTTTGAGATTCATATGTAGCAAATAATCAAGTATAAGAAGGCTTGCTGCAAAAGTCCTCTGACATTTGATTCTGAATTTGACATTTCAATTTAATTATTCTGAATTTAAGGTTTCTTAAATCAATGAATACATTTTGGGGATAATATGTCCCTGTACCTTTGCATATTTTTCATAACCTCTTATACATTAGCCAAAATTAGAAAAAGAAATAATCCTCTTCCCTGCCTTAAGCTAAACTAGAATAGTTGGCACATTTAAACAACAAATGATGAGAAAAAAATGACATTGATAAAAGTTTCACTGAGTCATCATGAATCGCATTGGGTGAGCAATTCTATTGGGGGAGCAAGTGTAAATTTTCATATACTTTAACACTGTATTCTAATGGTGCTAATATTTTAAGTAGTATTTGTTCTTTAAATATATTTTCTTACTTTTCTGTCATTTACCAAGTATAGATTCATCATTTACCAATTCTCAGACTCTTTTTTCTTTTTTCTTTTTTCTTTTTTGAGACAGAGTTTCATTCTTGTTGCCCAGGCTGGAGTGCAATGGTGCGGTCTCAGCTCAGTGCAACCTCCGCCTCCTGGATTCAAGCGATTCTCCTGCCTCAGCCTCCCAAGTAGCTGGGATTACAGGCACCCGCCACCATACCTGGCTGATTTTTTTTTTTTCTTTTTGTATTTTTTAGTAGAGACAGGGTTTCACCATGTTGGCCAGGCTGGTCTCGAACTCCTGACCTTGTGATCCACCTGCCTTGGCCTCCCAAAGTGCTGGGATTATAGGTGTGAGCAACTGTGCCCAGCCTCTCAGACTCTTTACAAAGATAACTGAATGGGACTGAACCAACCAGTGCAGATCCCCAAGGTCAAAATTTGGGAGTACCTTGTGTCCATGTCTCTAGTTATGTGGGGCTAGAGAGACAAAATTGTGTTTAAAGGAGTTTCAGGCCTCAAGACTAGAAAAATTGGCTTATCCAAATGGGTTCTCAAAGCAACATGAAATGAGATTTAGGAGATGCATTTTGGAAATGGCCCTAAGAGCTAGGAAAGAATGGAGTAAAGTAGAATGGTTCCAAATTTGAATTTAAAAGGAAAATTAGAGACAATGTCTCTGGAGACCAGGGACTCTGTCTTGTTCATGGCTGTAGCCTCTGTGAATAGTGCTTAGAACATAAATATTTCTTGGCTGGCAAAACACCGTTTACCAATTGTGTTTGTTATGTGCTTCAGCTAAGGTATTGTGTGAGCAAAGCAGACACAATGAAAGGGCTCAGGAAAGAAAGAACAAGATTCTGGTGTCAAAAGCAGGTGTATAAAGTGTGGTTCTTACCCTCCAATACAAGGCAATTAAGTCCCCCCATGGAACTCAGTTTAAACAAATCACTACTCATATTGTCTAGGAGAGAAGGATCTCAGAGGATGCTTATAAAGTGACCTGAAGATGAGACAGGAATGGAATCCCAGGCAGAAGCAAAGCAAAAGTATGTGCAAAGTCTTTGAGCTGTACAAAAGGATGGTTTGTTTGGAAAATGTCTCACAGTTTAATATGAGTATCATGAGAAATGACACTAGGGAAATAGACAGGAATCAGACTATAAGGGTTTTTGTTGCTGTGCTAAGAAATTTGGACTTGGTCAAGACTAAGCTTCGAATAGTTAATTCTAGCATATTGATGTAAAACTATAGCCCAAATATGTTAATCATGTTACAGGAAAGTTTAGCTTGTTAGTAAAAGTATAATACTGACCTAAAAGAGCATACTTAAGTCATGAAAGTGGAGAGCCTTGTCTAAGGAGGAGAGAAAAAAATATATATAGTCAGAAGCAGTGATAAAATAGAAACTTTTTCCCTACCACCCCAACAGCATTTAGTTAAAATATCTTTTATATAAGTCTCTAGGACCATTATGTCCCAATATGCATCCCCTCTAGTTTTATTATATAAGGTTATTAATAGCCTCTTATGTATTTATGATTATAGTTAATATACAAAGATAATCAAATTTATGGTAGTTAACAGTTTTAGGTATTGCTTATATGATTTTTTCCATAATGCTGTCAACCTGTGGGACACCTGATGATATTCTTTTTCAGGAACCAACATCACAACCAAGTTTGTATGTGATCTTAAGGTAGCAGAAGGAGCTGGTCATGAGATGAAAAGAAATGCTATTCTACTTCTATTAGATTATTTCCAAGGACTGATAAATACTTTGGATTGTAGGTATCCTTGGTGCAAATGATTTAATGAACATGTGCCATTAAGAAAAATAAGATTATAGAGAATGAAATTAAATCCGTGCTCTACCTGCCTTAAAAGCGTGCATATTATTTCTCTCTTCCAAAATACCTAGCATCCTTATATAAAGAAAGAAGTCCCTACATAATCATTCCCTTCCCAACCATCACATTCAAATTATCAAGTATAAACTCTGTTTTCAGTTTGGAGAAAGAAGATATAGTTGCTGGCAAAATTTGGGGGTGTGAGTTAGGGAATTAGAGGCAGAAAAGGCAAGGGATGGAACAGAAAAGCGTTATGAATATATCTTTCTGTGCCAAAGGAAATGGAACACATCTTGCATGAAACAAAATGTGACTTGTTAGGCAGCCTAAGATCTTATCAAAGGAGTGGAAAATATCACCCACTGCTGACTGGCTAGTAAAAGGGAACTGTGCTCAAATGGGACAAGACTCACTTCTCAATGTCCGCAAGCTTTTTTTCCTCTTTATTTCCTCAGTAAATGCTGTCTCTTTTTTTTTTTTTTTTTTTTTTTTTTTTTTTTTTTTTTTTTTGTCATGCAAGAGGGCATACAAACTGAACATACTGACACACGCAATGTTATGCAGAGAGTTTCCTCCCAGATCTATTCATGGTTTAAAGCCCCCCATCTCCCTTGACCTGTAATAAATATCTGTTGGCTTTCATGTTCACTGTCAGGGATAAAATAAATTCACAAATATTTGGTACATGCTGCTCAAGTATGTGACATTGAACAAGATGTTAATCATTAATAAATGTTGGGGGAAAAACTCAAAGATTAATAAATGTCATTTTTGCTGATGAAGTAGAACACAAGAAGGTAAATACCCACAAGTCCCCCCCCCGCTAAGGTACAAATATCTTTTTAAAATGTGTATATTTGAAGTATTTGGTCTATTACAATTCTTCGGACATAAAACAAGCACTATAAGCATTACGGTGGTGTTGATTTTAAAATTCCAACTTCACAAAATCTTCAAGAAGTCCCTTATGAATAAAATAAAAATGTAATATTCAGATGATACATATATACACATATGCGCACATGCACATGCATATATGTAGTAGGTATCAGTAGATGATAGATAGATGTGTAGATAGATATTTTTCTCTCTACCTTGCTGCATTCTACTGACTGTCACATAATATAAATCGTATTTAGTGTGTGTTTTTTAAAAAATTTGGGGGTTCTGGATATTTTGACCCACATTCGTATTTTTAACCATGGCGTCGAAAATTCTCTAAGTGATCTTACTGTTCCACACCTTATTACATGAATCCCCTGTAAGGCACTTTCCTAAGGAGTCCCTGAATGCTTCTGGGGGAATTATAGGCAGCCCATGCTACTCTGAGCACATTTGAAACATAGAAACTTATTTAGATCAACTTAAATCTACCTCTAGAACACCTGGGTTTATTCTACCTAGGGCTCACTTCAGAAATTGTATATTTTTCAAAAATGACAAATCATGAAGGAGACTTTATATTTCAAATCCATCTCTTGAGAAAATTCTGGTTAATAGTGACCGACTAGAGTGTTAGGAACAATTCCAAGGTGTTTTCAATCTCATCAGGAAAAAGAGCTGCTGTGATCCATTAGTGATGCCTGCTATGGGCAGGATGTAGGACTAGCCAAGTTTTGAGTCTATTTCTTCTTTCCTATAAAACTCCTTTAAACATGTACAAACAGGGTCCATGTTTCATCTAAGGAATGTATTCTACCCAAATCTGAACTCTTTTCAGCCACCTCACAACACATGGGCTGGCATTCTCTCTATCTAGCCTTTGGCATGATGTAGCTTCTTCTGTGAATATCCTTGTAGCCATCACCTCCACCATAAAGCACAGACCTAATCTCTGTTTGCAATAATTCCATAGAAAAATCTTTATTTCCGGGTCACAAGTGAAGCTTGAATACTTCTTAAAAGTTCCTCTGAGTTCATATGTATGTGCAATTAAGTGTGCTGAAAGCAAAACATTATCTTGTCATTTGACTACTAAGATAGCTTTCCATAAACATCAAAAATAGCTTAACAAATATCTTGTCATTTGACTACTAAGATAGCTTTCCATAAACATCAAAAAATAGCTTAACAATGCATTATTGTTTTTTGTTCTGCTTTTAAAGGGCATTGCTAAAAGTCAACTCCATGGTCTGGTTCTACCTTGAAGATTTTGTATCTTTTTATGTCTCTATGGACATAGTTAAGGATATACTGATGACTCTAGTAGTGAGTGCAACAGCACAGTTGACACACACACAAAAACTGCTTACATTTTTAAAATGGAAATCCAGTCATAGAAATACCATAGCACAACCTCTCAACGCTACCCCTTGCCAAGAGGCTCTGAAAGAAAAAGGATTTTTTTTTTTTTTGGAATTTTGGGTGATGCTCTTTTAAGAGCTAGTGGGACAAAGTGGAATATGTTATCACTTTTAGTTCTACTTGAGACCAAATTCCATGTGCCCTCATATAATGTACTTCCAGAGTAGCCCTGCCTCAATACATAGAACATCAAATATTATACTTTGAATTACAAATATATCAATGTAAAATGATTTCAATTTTGAGTATCCTCCATTCATGCTACATGACTGGTTAAGCAAAACTGTGCTGACATCATGACAGACAATTCCACTCACATTTTAGTTTTGAATTTCTGGTATATTTATGATTCTAGCTTTTCATTTTATATGCTTGGTTATCGTGTATCAACAATGTGTATGAAACTGTTCACATTTCTTATTATGACAGCTGCACCAAGTCCATGTCTCAGAGCTGTATATCAAAGTGGCAAACATAGTAACACAATACAGATCTGTTTTGACACTAATATGGATTTCATGCTTATTTCACATCCCCTTGGCCAAACATTCAAAAAACATTGTAGTTCCCATTAAATAACAGTCCAGAAACAAAATCCAGATGCTGTATCTATTATTTCAAGCACAAATTATCAGATACGAGAATGCACAATGCTTTTCTACAATTTACATTTCATTTTGTATCCCATTTTTAGTGCTAAAGTACTTCGTTCCCCAAATTCAAAATATTACTGAAGGTGAAATAAGAGCCTTCTTTAGAGGGTTCTCTTATTAAAAAAAAAAAAAAAAACTGACATAGAAAATTATATGTATTTATCATGTACAACATGATGTTTTGAAGTATATATACAATGTAGCATGGTTAAATCTTGTTGAACCATTCTCACATCCCTGGAATGAATCCCACTTGATCGTGGCGAGTGATCTTTTAATCGTGCTGTTGAATTTGGTTTGCTAGTATTTTGTTGATGATTTTTGCACCAGTGTTTTTTGAAGATATTTGCCTGTAGTTTTCTTTTAATGTGTGTTTTGTCTGGTTTTGATACCAGGGTAATGGTGGCATCATAGAATGAATTTGGAAGTGTTCCATCCTCTTAAATTTTTTGGTATAGCTTGAGACAAATTAATATTAATTATTCTCTAAATGCTTGGTAGAATTCAGCAGTGAACCCATCAAGTCCTGGGCTTTTCTCTGATGGGAAATATTTTACTACTGATTCAATTTCCTGACTTACTATTGGTCAGTTTAGGTTTTCTCTTTCTTCATAATTCACTCTTGGTTATCTGGGAATTTATCCAGTTCTTCTAGGCTATCCAACGCTTTAGTGTATAATTGTTTATAATAGTCTTTTATAATATGTTGTATTTCTGTGTTATCAGTTGTAATGTCTCCTTTATTTATTTGAGTCTTCTCTCTCTCTCTCTCTCTTTTTTTTTTTTTTTTTTTTTTTTGGTTAGTCTAGGTAAAGGTTGTTGATTTTGCTTGTCTTATCAAAAGAAATAGCCAGTCTTCATTTCATGGATCTTCTGTATTGTATTCTAGTCTTTTATTTATTTCTGCTCTGATCTTTATCATTCCCTGTCTTCTCTTAATTTTGGGTTGAGTTTGTTCTTTTTTTCTGGTTCCTTGAGGTCTAATATTAGGTTGTTGTTATTTTTCAGTGTCAGCATTTATTGCTAAAAACTTTTATCTTATAACTGCTTTTGCTGAAGCCCGTAGATTTTGGTATGTTGTGTTTTCTTTTTTGTTTTTTTTTGTTTTTGTTTTTGTTTTTGTTTTTGTTTTTGTTTTTCTGAGACAGAGTCTCACTTTGTCTCCATGCTGGAGTGCAGTCGCACGATCTCGGCTCACCACAACCTCCACCTCCCAGGTTCAAGCCATTCTCCTGCCTCAGCCTCCCTAGTAGCTGGGATTACAGGTGCGCACCACCACACCCAGCTAATTTTTGTATTTTTAGTAGAGACTGGATTTCACCATGTTGGCCAGTATGGTCTCGATCTCCTGACCTTGTGATCCGCTCACCTCGGCCTCCCAAAGTGCTGGGATTACAGGCATGAGCCACTGTGCCCAGCCTGTGTTTCCATTTTATTTTGTCTCAAGACATTTTTAAATTTTTCTTTTAATGTCTTCATTGATCCATTTGTTATTCAGGAGCATATGGTTTGATTTCCATGTATTTTTCAGGTTTCCAATGTTCCTCCTGTTACTGATTTCTAGTTTTCTACTATTGTGGTCCTAAAAGGTACTTCATTCTAATACTTTCAAAGCAAAAATATAATCATTTTGCCAGCACATTGATAGATTTTTTTTCTAGCTTTCTATGTGCCGGGCACCTATTTCTGCCCTATTGTTTAAGTTTTGCAATGATCCTGTTAGGTAGATTATATTATTACTCCCTGTCACCAGTGAGAAAAATTGAAGCTCGTAGAGGTTAAATGATGTGGCCAAGATTCAAAATTTGTAAGAGTATAGTCAGAATTTGAACCCAGGAAGTCAGGCTTTAGTGCCTATAGTTATCAACATATCATGCTGCCCTCTACATAAAAATTATAATGAAGGTGGGCCAGGCGCAGTGGCTCATGCCTGTAATCCCAGCACTTTGGGAGGCCCAGGCAGGCAGATCACGAGGTCAGGAGATCAAGACCATCCTGGCTAACATGGTGAAACCCCATTTGTACTAAAAATACAAAAACAAAATTAGCCAGGCATCATGGTGGCAGGTGCCTGTAGTCCCAGCTACTCGGGAGGCTGAGGCGGGAGAATAGAGTGAACACAGGAAGGGGAGCTCGCATTGAGTCGAGATCGTGGCACTGCACTCCAGCCTTGGCGATAGAGCGAAACTCCTTCAAAAAAATAAAAATCTATATATATAGAAGGTGAAGAGTTGAGTAAATTACTAAAGTTTGTTGAGCCCCTGGTATGTATCAGGAATTATGACAGGCAATTAATAACAATAATCTTACTTAATCTTCACAACAGCTTTATTTGTTAGAAACCAACATTACCCTATTTTGTAAATACAACTCATAAAGTTAAGCAAATAAGCAATAAAATCAGAAAAGTAAGAAGACATTAGTTACACCCCTGGTAAGGGAAAAAGCTGGATGTAAACTCCCATTTGCTTGCATATGAACTAGACTAGACTTTCTATATTTATATCATCTCTATTCTAAAACAGAACCTAACCTTAATAAAGTGGTTGACTAAATTGACTTACCTATTTTCTCACTTCCATGATATTTATGTATTGAAAGTACAAGAAGCTAAAGGTCTTTGGATGAAACAGAACATAGCACTGTGTTTACAACAGGTTTAAGCCACATTCAAAACACTTTAGAGTCATCTTGTGTTATTTATTTAATTTTTTTTTTGAAAATTGAGTGGCATTGTTAGCACTTTGAAAGGCGGCAAATATAGCTGCATATTATATCATAAGAATAGACAATTATAAAAAGAGTATAAGATGAAGTACCTTTACACGAGCTATAATTGCAGCTGGTAATTAAACTGAAGTGTTTCATTTTCTCAGTCAGCTCATCAGTGACACCAGAAAATAAACAATTTGAAAGTGAAATCCTTAGGGGCAAACAATAGTAATTAATTGCATTTCCCAAGGGAGGAAGCATTCCTATAGTCTGTTTGGGGTGACCTCTTGAGTAATATACACAGTGATCTACACTGTGAGCAGAAGTGTGGAGTTTAAAACCAAATCTGATTTTACTTGAATATTCATAAAGTCTCCAGTATGATTCATACTTCCATTTCCATTGTCAAGTTTATTGTCTCCTCGGTTAACAATGAAAGCAAATTTATATTCTGAATTATTCACATAACACAATGAGATGATCAGCATGGAAAAACTTTACCAGGGCAGTAACACATAAAGTGAGGCTGCTATTAATCCCTTCCAACTTGGAATCTCCTCAAGTATCAATAGCATTGTTTTAGAGATACTTGGGAGCTGAAATGAAAATATTTATGTGCATAAATTTGGATCCATATCTCATAAGCCTATTGGATTAAAATCATAACATTCAGGCAGTCTAGTTTGCCACCATTCATTTTCACAGAGAAGAGCTTTGTTTGAGATTTGTGCACATCTTTTTAGCTATTCCAATCACAGGGAACAGATTGCCGTGACTTACACTCTAATTTGTGTGGCTTGCTCTGAGACCTAGCCTAAAGTGGGCCTCATTCTATATCATTTTCATTGATTTAATCAAGAGCTCTATTACCAATTTATCTTCTTGTTTTTACTTACGATATGAACATGGCCCTTGGACTCAGATAGGCATAGGTACAGAATCCAGCCGCACTTCTTACTAACACCTTGCATTAGTTAGTTCATATACTACATAACAAAGGACCTTAAAACTTGCTTTAAAACAGTAACCCTTTATTTAGATTATTGTTCTACAGCAAGGCAATTTGGGGTGGGCTCAGCCAGGTCGTTCTCCTGGTTTAGGCCAGGCTCGTTTGGTCTCAGCTGGGGCTCAATGATACACCTGCAGATAACTGCCAGATTGGGTAGGCACGTTGATCTATGGAGGCTTCAGCTGGCATGGCTTGCCTCTGCTTCATGTGTCTTCCCTTTTCCAGCATTGCAGCCTGAGCTTTTCCAAATGATGGTGTGGCAATGATCATTAAGAGAAGGTAAATCCAAATATGCAAGTCTCTGCTATTGTTCCATTGGCAAAATGGCCAAGCGCAGAGACAGAGTGAAGGGTACTGTCAAAAAATAATGACACTAAAAACCGTGAAAAAATTGGGGGCCATTACTACAACAATCAACCACATATACGTATAAGAAACTATAAGCCAGTTTCTTAATCCCTCAGGCCCAGTTACAGCTCATATCATAGAGTTGTTGTGGGGATTAAAATTAACTCATATATGTAAACCAATGGGTAAGTCACCTGGCACATTGGAGACACATAATAAATGTTGCCCCCGTTTTCTCTTATAGATATTTATGCACTCCCATTTATTGGTTATACAAAGCAAGTATTCTAGTATGAGAATAACCTGTTAATGATATGTCATCCCACTGACCTCTATAGTTATTCAGTTATCTGGCTAGTGAGGTTAGCGTCTCCTTCTTCCTTAACAATTTCATGTTCATCTGCTGAAGGTATGCATTAACTTGGAGGGTCAACTTCTGCATGGAAGTATATTCCTAAAATTATGTATTATGCATGTATGGTTGCATAATATACTTCCACAAAAGCTGAAACTTGGCTGGGCACAGTGGCTCACACCTATAATTCTAGCACTTTGGGAGGCTCACACCTGTAATTCCAGCACTTTGGGAGAGGATCACTTGAGGCCAGGGGTTCAAGACCAACCTGGCCAACACAGGGAGACTTTGTCTCTACAAAAATCTTTTTTTAAAAAATTAGCCAAACATGGCGGTGCTACCTGTAGTTCCAGCTACTCAGGGGGCTGAGGCAGGAGGATCGCTTGAGCCCAAAAGTTCGAGGTTGCAGTGAATTGTGATCACACCGCAACACTGCACTCTAACCTGGGTGGCAGAGTGAGGGTCTGTCTCAGAAACAAAACAAACAAATGAAAACAGAACAAAAACTAAACTTTTATTGAGCCATTTATGTAGCTGTTTTTAAAACTTCCTTACAATGTACAATCAGAGGCAAATCTGTGTTAATAAAGCCTATATGTTGCATTGGGGGGTTGCAGGCTAGAAGAGGTCATGAAGGTTTAAAATGTCCAAAGTGTCGATTATGGCCATTGAAGAGGCTGAGTCATCTTAAAGTCAGCTTGACATTATAATCAGATAATCAAAAAAGCCCGTAAATTGAATTCTGCTTTGGCCTGATTGTCTTAAAAGCTGCCTCTGATATTAATGGACGGATGTTCACATCTTTAATTTGGATCAGGGCCACTGACACAATAGAGTAGATGAGCCTCCATAATTTTCAAGTGCACACATGCTTTTCCCCATTGATCTGTGGATAATAGATCATTCTATTGGCTCCCCTGCAGCATTTAAATACAGTCTGCTTAATTCAAAATTGGTCAGTACATGTAACATTAAAGTGCCTTGACCTGAAGACGATAGAAATGAAAACCCATTTTTTAAAAATCCCAGGAAATCACTGTACTTGTCATACCTGCTGCATGAAATACTAAATATATTTCCCCAAAATATACTTCTACCTCTATTATTTTATAGATTATTAAAATAGTGCAGAACATACAAGGATTATTATAATGTGCAAAGAGATCTTATTGTATGACCAGGGTCTTTCATGACTGATAGAACCTCTCTGATTTTTGCTGACTTTTTAGCCAAAAAGAAAGAGAACATTTGGTTAACATGGACTCAGAGAAAGAATTATAATAATACCTCCTGACAACCCTTTGATAATTGGTAGTTTTATGGTGCAGGGAAGGGAAAGATTTTAAAGACTTCATTGGGATCAAATGTTAATAAGGAACAAGGTGAAACATGCCTGTAAAAATAATATTGATTATATCATAATATTCTCTTTTCTATCATTCCAATGAATAATCCAATAAGGAATGAATTCCTAATAGAAACATTAATAGGGTAATTACCGCTTTGTGAACATTTATTAAAGAAGAAGAATTTTAAAATAAAGCTATCCATGAATTCGCTCTTATGTCTTAAAATACTACATAAACACCACAAGGTTTCTGAGGTGTGCCCTATATTAATTTTATGTTTGGTAACTCCAGTCATGGTCTCTATAGCGAAAGTCATTCTTCAAATATACAGTTATTTAGAACTACTCAATTTAAGGGAAAATCTGGGGTGACAGAAAACAATGCTTTACAAAGTACATGTACATTTAATCATAGAAGCTCAAGTATATAGGAAAATAAAAAGTTACAAAATGTATATTTGATAATTACACATCATGACAAAGAACTTTATAGGAAGTGAATTCAAAATTTAAATATATTCATACAGCCAAAATGTGATCTTTATTTCTTATGTCGTCATGTTTTGCTTTATAATCTGTAGCCTGTTTATGTGCTAGTTTGTTTAAGTAAAAATATTATCTTCAGTTTAAAAAAGCTGAGCATGTAAAAAGGCCAAAATTCTGGGGTTTGGCTGTATTTGAATAGACTGCATTTGATTTTCTTTTTGCAAGCTATACCCTTGATGACAGTTAAACTGAATTAGCATTCATTGAGCAACTATTTAGTTTATAGTCACTATATGAGAATATAGTGATACAAAGATGATAAACCATGATCCCTGTCCTCTGAAAAGATGGACATATACATAGCAACTGTAATACAGTATGTAAGAACTATACAAGTGGTATGAATTGGCTTACTCAGAACAATAGAGTGAGCGATTCTTCTGGCATAGGAGGAATGGAAGAGGCCTCACATAGAAGGAGCTGAGAATGCAGAATGATGTATCAGGGTTTTCCAAGGTTACCCCCAGGTTCAGTGATTCACTAAAGGGACTAAGAGGACTCAGCAGATAGTCGTACTATGGCCGTAATTTATTACAGCAAAAGGATAGGAACAAGATCAACAAAGAGAAAAGGTGTATGAGATGACTGCCAGAGGAAACCAGGCCCACGCTTTTAAGAGTCCTTTCCCAGGGGAGTCACACAGAGTGCACTTAATGCCTTCAGCAGCAAGTTGTGACAACATGTGTGCAATGTTTTCTAGTAAGGAAATTCATTACAGACTCAGTGCCCAGATATTTTACTGGGGGCTGTTCATGTAAATACCCTAAACCATACTGTTTGCACAAACAGTTTAGGCATAGTGAACTCATTTGTTATCAGAAAATGCTGGGAACCTTCCAGCTGAATGCTAACCTTGCAAGCAGTCCTTTCTAAGGACAGCAGTCTCAGGCCTGTTAGGTCAGCTCTTTACTGCACAGGTGAATAGATCTGTCCAGATATAGTTGGTGGAGAAATGAATTCAGGCTATGGAAATTTCAAGAAAGGGCTCAGATGTGTGGAAAACAGTTCATAACATTTCATTCAGTGAGATGTTCAGTCTCAAATGCTTCTGGGACTATTTGGAATGTCAAGTTCTCCCTCCTAAGGCCTGAAATGATTTCAGGTTCCCTGAACAGGCCTCCTCTTGTAAAGAGGATTAAAATGGCAATTGTGTTAATTCAAAACATTTGGCCTCTATTATCTACTTCATTCATGTGAAGATGTGATTCTGATTTAGAATATCTAGATACTTGTTTTAGTTCAGTGTTTTGTTGTCACAGTATATACATTTTCTGACCATAACACCTTTGAAATTGTATGGTTCAAAGGTCTCTGTTACAGTGCAATGGAGACTTCAGTTTCCTGGAGGAGAGTATGTACTTTCAGAGACGACATTTCCAAACATAGTACATTCATACAAGTGATCAACACAAAACGTCATTTTTGTCACTAGTACTTGTGGCATTAACTATAAGCTGTGGAATTGTGCTTTTTTTCCCCCAGCCAGATTGACATGCTTCAGTGCCTTTCAGATCCTATACTTGTGCAACCCAAAACAGAACTATCCCTGTATTTCACTAGGAGAAAAATGAAAACTGTTAAGCTTATAAATATTTCACTACAGATTGCTGTGTATTAGTTGCTGACTGTTGAATTCAGCTGCTATGAAATGCTAATAATTCTCTACTGGGGGCTTGAGAACAACCTCTATTTCAATAAATACTATGGCTTGTACTGAATTATGAGTTCCGTACATTCACTGATAGACAAGATAGAATGTTAGCCTTATTAATGCAACTGGTGCAATGTACTCAAAAGAACTTGGCCTCCATTTTAGAGATTTAGCTGGCGAGGTACATGACCACTGTAACATGCATGGGCCTTAGTAGTATAAAATAGATACCTTATAAAATTTTGTACAAATAATATATCTGCTGTGGTTTGGAAATCTATTGGAAAATATATACATTTATCTTACCTTCTTATTTGTTAATTACTCTTAGGATATTGTGAGTGAATTTTAGAACTAAAAAGTCAGTATAAAAACAGATAATTATATTTTCTGATTATCTATTTTATTGAAGATAAATTAGGACTGAAAACAATGGTAAGCTGTATTAGCTTCCTGTGACTGCTATAACGAATTGCCACAAACTTAGTGGCTTAAAACAACACAAATTTGTTATCTTATAGTTGTGGAAGTCAGTCCAAAATCGGTTTTACAGGGCTAAAATTAAGGCGTAGGCAGGGCTTGGTCTTTTCTGGGGCCTCTAGGAGATAATGTGTTTCCTTGTCTTTTTCAGCTTCTAGAGGCTGCCTGTATTCCTTGACATGTGACTGTTTACTCCATCTTCAAAGCCAGCAGCATAGCAGTTCAATTCTCTCTCTTTCTCACTTCTTTCTCTCTCTCTTCCTTTAATTCTCTCTCTTCAATTCTCTCTCTCTCTCTCTCTGTGTATCTCTCTCTCATCTCTACTTCCATCATCACATATCCTTCCCTGACTCTGACCATTCTGCCTGCCTCCATCTTATAAACATCCTTATGATTGGACCCACCAGATATTCCAGGCTTGTCTCTCCATTTCAAGATCCTTAATCACATCTGCAAAGTCTCTTTTGTTTTGTAAGGTAACACAGTCACAGGTTCCAGAAATTGAGATTAGGACGTGGACATCTTTTGGGGGTCGTTATTTTGGCTACTACAACCCCAATAACTCTATTTTGTGTTATGAATACTGTGAATTATTCAGCACCAATCATTGGTATTCAATCGGATTTTGACCATGTATGTCTATCCATCCATTCAGTAAGTATGTATCGAGAACCTAATATATGTCAGGCAATGTTCTAGATGCTGAGGTGCAGCAATTAACAAAGCAGTCAAAGTCTTTGTTCTCATGGTGGTTGCATTCTAGAAGGGAACACATAAAAATTAATATTGGATATGTCCTGAATATTTGGTCTATGGAGAAAAATAATGCAGGATTAGATGGCACACTGTGTTAGTATATGTATGATGAGGGGTGCTATTTTATCACTAAGTATGATCAATGATGTCCTCTCTGAAGAAGCAACATGATACGTCAAATAGTGGCCCCCAAAATATAGGTCCAAGTCTTAACCCCTGGTACCTGTGAATGTGATCTTATATGGAAATATAGTCGTCCTTCAGTATCTACAGGTTTTGAATCCACGAATTTAACCAACTGTGAATCAAAAATATTCGAAGAAAAAAACCAATAAAACATACAAACAAAAAACAATACAATATAACAACTATTTACATAGTATTTACATCGTACTAGGTATTATAAGTAATCTAGAGATGATTTAAAGCATACAGGAGAATGTGCATAGGTTATATGCAAACTACGTAATTTTGTATCAGGGACTCGAGCATCCTTGGATTTTGATATCCACAGGGAGTCCAAAACCAACCCTTCTTGGATACAAGGAACACCGGTATTGTAAGATATTTGCAGATGTAATTCAGTTAAGAATCTTGAGTTGAGATTAATCTGGATTTGGGTGGAGCTAAATTGAATTATAAGACAGAACAGGAGAAGCCTCAGAGACACACAGAGAGGAAAGCCATGTGGTGCATTTACATGCCAACAAATGCCGAGGATTGTGGGCAACCACCAGAAGCTAGGAGAGAGACATGGAAAGGGTTCTTTCTCTGAGCCTCCAGAAGTAACTAATCCTACAGACACCTTGATTTCAGAGTTCTGGCCTCCAGAACTGTGACAGAATACATTTCTGTTGTTTTAAGCCACCTAGTACGTGTAATTTGTTGCAGCAGCCCAAGGATGCTAATACAGGCAATGTTTGAGCAAATACCTGTTTGAAATAAGAAAACAAGCCATACAGAGACTCAAAGGAAAAGCAGTATAGGCAGAAGACACAGTAAGAGGGAGACTTTCTGTGGTATTCAAATAACAATAATGGGAGACAGTGTGACTAGAACCCAGAAAGCCAGGGGGAAGAGTGTTTGAAGATGATTTCAGAACTATAGTGCAAACCAGGTCTGGTAGGGAGGGTTTTGTGGGCCATGGTAAGGACTTTGAATTTAATTCTGTTTATTATATATAAGCTAGAATAATTATGATTTACTGAAATGTAGTGTTCTTGTGCATTACAGTTTTAACTGCCAGAAGCAAATAATCATGACACAACTGAATATTAACACAAAACATGAAGGTTGAAATCTGGTGAGCTCCATTGTGTTCCCAGTAATGTAACTATCACATTTTTAATAATGTTGGCCCTGGCCTGAATAACAAAATATATTGGTTCCTCCACCCCCAACACGCAACTACTGTATTAGGCCATTATCAATTTGCTATAAAAACAATACCTGAGAGTGGGTAGTGAAAAGAGGTTTAATTGGCTCACAGTTCTGCAGGCTGTATAGGAAGCATGGTGGCATCTACTCGGCTTCTGGGGAGGCCTCAGGAAACTTACAATCATGCAGAAAGGCAAAAGGTGAGCAGGCATGTCACTTGGCGGAAGCAGGAGCAAGAGAGCAAAGGGGAGGTGCCACACACTTTTAAACAATCAGATCTTGTGAGAACTCACTTGCTATCATGAGGACAGCACCAAGGGCATGGTGCTAAACCTTTCATGAGAAACCCACCCCATGAACCAGTCACCTCCCACCAGTCCCCACTTCCAGCATTGGGGACTACATTTCACATGAGATTTGGGCAGGGACACACATCCAAACTAATCAACTACTTCTTTCTTTTTGTGTCTGCATATATAACATCTGTTATGTTTGGTTTTCTGTGCAACACCGTTTCATATGTTATTAGTATCGCTGTTACACTCTGATACTCCCACAAGATAACCCTACCCATCAATGAGAATTGAGGCCAATACTGCAGAATGAGAATCCTACACAAAATACAGAAGCCTTACTTGTTCACCAAAGGTGTGAACCAGTAGTCAAATGAACGGATTTGTTTCCCGTCCCCTTGCTGGTCCCTGCTAACTCTGACTCATAAAAGCCGTAACAGTTTACCAAAAGAGGACAGAAGACATATACTCAAAAATTGCTTATTAAAACTTGCAATACGTGTGCCAATAATTGCTAGAACTGTGTTAGAAATAAGAACATCGTAATGAGATAGGATGTCATTTTTCTAGCATGATGTCTCTATGTTAAGAGATAAAGGTCAAGTCCTAGGAAATGAAGGGCTACTTTTTAATGGCGTTGAAACCATATAATGGGTAAGATTGTCTCTAGAAAATCAGTAATGCACTGATACATAATCAATGGAAGTTTCTTAGGAGATACTTTATTTCTTTTAGCACTGGTTCCTCTCCCTACTATGTCAAATATAAATATTTCACATTGTATAGCCATTAATCAAAGTAAAACTAACCACAGTCTCTCTCTCTCTCTCTCTCTCTCTCTCTCTCTCTCTCTCTCTCTCTCTCTCTCTATATATATATATATATATATATATATATATGTAATTTGTATGCATATATACACAGTGAAGTTTAGTTTATGTCCCTATGGACAGGGAAAAGAACAAAAGATGCATATAATATTTCATCTCTGCTCATTTTCCCATGCTCCTTCGTTTTGTGTATCATCTCACATGCAAATTAAAATGTTCTAAATGACAAAAGAAAATTTCAGTTGTGGGAAATTAAGCATAAAATGTGGACTGAATCTTGATTTTGAAATCCTAAGGGTTACTTAAAATAGAACATTTCACACCCCTTTCAAGGGAGCACCTGCTAAATTCATTTGATTCAAATGTAGAAATCTCTGTAATTCAAGTAGATAAGGATAATCTAGAAATAAGACCACGAGCAGAGGAATGGTCAATGTTTTTCGTAGCCAACAGCTTTGAAATACGCTTATAGAAACCATTGCTTAAATCAGGACTATTTTAAATCAGAATGAATCTACCCATGGCCTACCAAATTATCATCAGAGAGGTGGTCCTCACACATTGGTTTAGTGACCAAGCTTGACATCAGAAGGCCTGAATTCTGCTTCTGCTTTTATTATTAGTGAGATAACTGATCTCATGCAGGTCATTTAATTTTACTGTAATTCAAGTTCTTTATATTTACACTGAGTTGTGTAAAAATTTTAAAAAACAAAATACCTCATCGTTTTAAGCTGCATAAAAGGCAGAAAATGTATCATTTTAAAATATCACCAATGTTATCAAAATCATACATCCAAACAAGGGATCTAAGTAATTTATCTATATAGATGGCATATGTATACTACATGCACTACTTATGTTCCTCATTTTGAATGTGAACAGATTAGCCATAGCAGTAAATTCCATCGCTGAAGAAAGTTAAATACCTTTAAGAAAAATACAAGCCTGTCCTTCCAGTTATAATTTTCTTTTTCAATCTGTTTTATATTTGATTTGACATAATTAGGGTTTTTATCCTGTGCCCAGAAATACAAAAACATAAGATGTAAATATGTTTTTTTGGTTACTTCCCCATGCTTTTTCATTTTGTTTTGGTTTAATATACACATTAAAATGTTTTAGAAAATATTGCCAAATTTGTATATTTTGAAGTTTTATTCTGGAAATATCCATTCTGCTCACTCTTTTAAAATACTACATATTTTCATTAAAAATGATCTGATGTAATAAAAAATGTTTTTGCTTGAGAATTGTGTCAGTAGATACAACTCTCAAATAGAAGAATTCAACTCTGGATGATCAGAAGTGTATTTCCTTTAAAAAAGTGAAACTTAAAAATCACAAATTTTTAGCTGATGACAGTCTCTTTTGTAGGAGAATGTATACCTTTACAAGATACAAGGAGAAAGAACACTTCTTGTCACAATCATAAATGCAAATTGTGAACTCAGCCTAGAAACTTAAAAGATTTGTGTAGAATAATTTTTTCTCCCCTTTTGTTTATTGCCAGTTTAATTGTTTTCTGTCATAGATTTTTATTGAAACAAATATATGCTACTGATTCTTTCCTAATATCCTGTGACTAAAGCTAATCTTACTATTTCCTTAGTAGAAAAAAAGCAAGCAGCACCACATATTTTTTTCTTTTCCAAAATATAGTAAAACAAATGTATCCTATTATTTCATTCCAAAAGCAGTAGTCCTTTTCAGACTCATGCAGAGCAGCTTATCTCACAGCGATTTCAAATAGTAACTCATCAGATGCAGGTGATAAGGACTTTCTGTGAAAGCCCAAAGCAACTAAATAATTATGGTTTTTGTTTGTATTTAATACTATTTTTTGTGGATACGTTAGTCATATTTTTTCAAAGGGAAGCAATAAAGTGTGGTAGAAATTATGATGGAATGCAGACTGGACTACTGTCAAGCGAGCTGAGCTCTGGGCTGGACTCCACCACTGACTTATTATGTGCCTCTAGTTTCCATGTTTTTATTTTATTTTGAGACCGAGTCTCACTCTGTCACCCAGGTTGGAGTGCAGTGATGCAATCTTGGCTCACTGCAACCTCTGCCTTCCGGGTTTCAAGCAATTTTACTGCCTCAGCCCCCCAAGTAGCTGGGACTACAGGTGTGCACCACCACACCTGGCTAATTTTTGTATTTTTAGTAGAGATGGGGTTTCACCATGTTGAACAGGCTGGTCTCGAACTCCTGCCCTCAAGTGATCCGCCCACCTCAGACTCCCAAAGTGCTGGGATTACAGGCATGAGCCACCGCACCCTGTCTCCATGTTTTAAAAAAAGAACAGCAAAATTTGCTCTTACCAACCTCATGGGGATAACAGCAAGAAAAATAATGAGGTAAGTGACCAAAAAATCTTTTATTTTTAAGAAGAAATGTAGTTTTCTATTTCTGCTGTATTATCAAATTCTCCCTTATGTTCTGACTTACATTAAACCATTAAATGTAAACATGTAAATAAATATTGATAGGCTGTCTTGAAGTCTGACTCTGATACCTGAAACCTGAAATATAGTCCCAATTGTATAGACTGTATAGTCTGAAATGTATTATAAGGCATAGACTCTTTTAGGTGCTGGGATACCTGGTGACCAAAACAACCCAGTTCCCCTACAAGTTTGTATTCTATGAAATAGACAGGCCCTATACAATTAAACAAGCAAATATTTTCTCATATATTGATTAGTGCTGTAAAGAAAAGTAAAGTCAGCTAATTGAATAGAAAGTATCAGAGGAGAGGGGACACTTTCATGAAGATTGGTAAGAGAAGACCTGTCTGAGATGGTGACATAAGAGCTGAAACCTGAATGTTGAGAACAACTGAGCTATCCAAAGGTTTAGAGACAAACATTCCAGGCAGAGGGAACAACAGGATATAAGGCTCTTGAAGCCTGAAGAAGCGTGACAAGATGGAGGAACTTGAGGCTTACTGGGCTGGACAGAAATGAAGGGGGATGAGAGCTTTGGATCAGGTTGAAGAGGCTGCCAGGGGCTGGATCAGACAAGATCTTGCAAACCATGAAAAGGAGTTTTTATTTTATTCTCAGTAAAAAGAGAAGTCATTGGAAAAATAAGCAGATTGTTAAAATGACCTCAACATGACAGAATTGGGTTGGGGAGGGTGTCCTCAGAGTATTACCCAGAAAACTTGGCCCCAAATCTTTTACAGATTTCTCTTCCTCTCCTCAAACTTTCCCACTCTTGAGTGGCTAAAATCTTAATCTCTTTCTCTGTCTCTCTCTCAAGAGTGAACCCGATACATCTTTTCCTTTTAACATCTTCTTTGGCATTCAGGGGCACCTGAGTGTAGGCCCTTGGGAAAGTAGATTTTCTTCTTCAAATAAGGGTCATCATATTCTTCAAAGAAGAAAATTCTGGTGAGTAAAATTCTTCCTTTCTGCCTCCCATCTACCTTCTTAAACCTTAGCAGTCATCTGTCAAAGGGATCAGTGTTTATCTGTGCATCCAGCAGCACTTTCTCTTCATAGCCCCATGACCCTGCTCCTTCAGATTTTCTCAAGGACCTCTAGAGATGTTTCCAGGTTAGGCATAGCCATGTGTTTCAAAATGTGGTCCACCAGTTCCAGGACCTAGGACAGAAAGAACTGCCTGTGCCAAATCTTATTGGGGCTTAATTGGGACCTTAAGGATCCTTCAGGACTTTCACGGCCTTTCCAAAGGGCAAGACTATGTGATTCCTGCATGAAAAGCCTCATGGTTCACGGCTGCCACAATTGAGGTGGTGCAGACCACCCTCTCCCCTGCTGGAGTCTGTAAGGTTTGGTATGGGTGGCAACTGTGGAAGGCAGGGCAGGAATACATTGCCTTCCAGAAGGAATTCACCTTATTGCTGCTCGTAGGGACAGTGTTAGCGGGGATGCTTTGGCTTCAAGCAGTTGTGCCTCAGTTCACCCTTCAGCCAGTTTTTATTTTTCAGTCTTGAGCAGCTTCACAGACAGTAAGAATGCAGCCTATATTCTTCCACTAAATGAAGTCTAAGATTACTCAATAATATTTGGCTAATAGTTGCTCCCACAATAACTTCATCTCGAACTTCGAGCCTTCCAAATTCAGTGTTTTGTTTCATCCTGGATAGACCTTCATGAGAATTCTTCCTATTCTTTACATGAATACCAGGAACTTTCTCCTTTTCCTTTGAGGAGGTAAAGTTAGGAATTTGACATCTGAATCCCAGTATCTGTCCACATTGCCATGTTTGGCTTTAAGTCAGTAAGAAAATATGCCTTCAAAACTGCGTTTTGATTAGTTTCTAATGGAAATGGTGGGGAAGTTGCATAAACAAAAATCTCGAAGATTCTCATGTAGACAGTCTCAGTACTTCTAACTTTACAATCATCGTGACCCATATTTCTGTATCTCTCTGGTTGTATCTTTAAAACCACCAAGGCTCCTGTCTGATTTATCATGCCCCTTTATATCTTAAATCCTCGAGTTAAGTCAGCCATGATGAAAATGTACAATAAGCGGCCAGGCGCGGTGGCTCATGCCTGTAATCCCAGCACTTTGGGAGGCCGAGGCAGGTGGATCACCTGAGGTCGGGAGTTCGAGACCAGCCTGACCAACATGGAGCAACCCCATCTCTACTAAAACTACAAAATTAGCTGGGCATGGTGGCACATGCCTATAATCCCAGCTACTGGGGAGGCTGAGGCAGGAGAATTGCTTGAACCTGGGAGGCGGAGGTTGCAGTGGTAATGCACCCATGAAAACAAGAACAAATTGAATAACTCAGTTTCCAGAAGGCCACTGAAATAATGTAGAGTCCTGAAAGACAATTTCTATAGGGGATTTCAACTGGCTTATCATACTGAAATTATTTTCAAGAATCCGTCTAGACATGTATTAGTTTCTCAAAATTGTCCTGTTTAAGGCAGTAACCAAAATATCTTGCCTTTTCTGTCATGCATACACCTTTGAGTTCACTTCCTTTGTTTCTGTGCAGTGAGGCTCTGTCTTAGCTTATCTGTACATAGGTCACTCTCAGACATGCATAGACCTAGGGGAGCTGTAGGTCCTTTTCTGTTCTGATTGCTTTTCTTGTGAGTTCTATCTCCTTTTCCCTTCCCCACTACCATGCCCATAATTCTATCAAGAAAAAGAAAAATAATAATAAAAACAAGAAGCTGTTCTTTCTTGTGGCTCATTGGTAAGCAAAAGATTCCATTTACTTTAACAAATATGCATAGATTGCCTGCTGGATATTGTGGACTGCATTAATCAGAATAGCAAGTTATTCCTAAAACATAGTGATGCTCTTAAAGTGTTTTACCTTTGAATTGAGCTGTCTGCTTTGATTCAAAGTCACACAGAGACTGCTCTTGGAAATTTTCCCATAGGCCCAGGGGCCACTCCTCGGATTTACAGCAATGAAAACGTAAATGAATCTGCTCACTTAAGGGAGACCAAGCTGTGCAGAAGTGATGAATGTTAAGCCAACTTGCCAGAAACTGATTTATAAACCAGAATGCTGATTCATTAAATGAAATGGGAGATGAATCTGGTAAGATAACCGGCATCAATCATTTGAACAGGGTACTCCCTCTTAATGAATAAGTTCATTGAAGAAACTAAATTGCAGATCAGAAGGATTTTTGGTACAGGGAATTAGAGAGAAGAGAAAAAAAAAGTGTTAAGGGGCATTCCCTTAAATTCAGGTTACTCAGTTTGTTCCTCCCCATTCTGGAGGTCTTTCAGTCTACGAATCTGGCAGCTGACACTGGAATGATGTCACTCTTGGGCAGTTCTTGCCTTTCATCTAACTTTGATCTCTTCTTCATTCATACCACCAACCTTGTTTTGGGACCACAAAGCCCTAACATTGTTACACAAATTTAGGTCAGAGTTTATTTTGCATTCATGACAGTTAGTCTCCTGTGCCTTTAGGAGATAAACTAGAGAATCCAGTAAAGAGATTTGGGAAGTATCTTAAACTCATCAGCAACCAGCTATATAAACCATTTTTTTATAGTCAGTTTTTTCAACAGATGAATAACCATGTCTGTTTCAGCTTAATGCTTATTAGCTTCAATTTTCAAGAGGTGACAATTTTCCTCATTCAATTTAGCAGCTACTTACTGAGCTCCTCAAGAGCAAGAAAAGTCTCCAGAGGAAAGAAAAATGAGCATGGCAATCCTCTATGAAGTTTACAGTCAGATTTGAGCAATAACAACAATAATAATGAGCACAAATAATTATGGCACAGAATTAAGAAATCATGTAAGAGAGTCTGTTCCAGAAAATGAGGCAATCACAGGACTGACTGTGAGAATCCTGTGGCTTTTGACTTGAACCTTCTAGGGCACGTAGGGTTTTACCAAGAGAGATAAGAAACTATTTCATGCAGTTGAGGAGATCTTGGTGAGACACAGCATTTAGTGAGAAAAGCCCCAGACACATTCAGAGAAAATAATGGGATGGACCCTATTTGAAGACTGCAAGGAGTACATGTAAAAACCGATTTGCCAATTCTATTATGGCTTTAAAACAAAATCAAAAACACAGCCAGGCGCAGTGGCTCACACCTGTAATCCCAGCACTTGGGAGGCTGAGGTGGGAGGTCCCTTGAGCCTAGGAATTCATGACCGGACTGTACAACAAAGTGGAACCCAGTGTCTAAAAAAAAAGAAAAAAAAAATTAGCCAGGCATCACGGATCACTTGAGCTCAAGGGGAAGAGGCTACAGTAAGCCGTGACTGCACAACTGCACTGCAGCCTGAGCAAAAGAGCAAGACCCTGTCTCATAAGAAACCAAAATCTGAGACACAACAAAACAAAAAACAAGAGCCCTATATCTAATTAGAACCACAACAGATCAAGTTATCCTATGCTGTTTTTTTTTTTTTTTTTTTTTTTTTTTTTTGCTTTTATGGGTAACACTTGTATTTGGAAAAGAATGGCAATTAAAAGTTAATTATTAAGGCAATAAGCATAACATTTAATGTTTAAATCTGTTTAGAAGCAACTTGATTATAAATCTTTTTTCAGTAGAATTCAGTCATCGATCGCTGTTCCATATATAACCATCTATTCCTGATGGTGTAAAAGAAAACATGCAAAATTAATATAAGTTCTTTAATTTCTAAATATTGGCAATCCATTTACGCTTTGGGTGACTGATTATCTGTCATTTTCTATTATATGATTTCACTCAGAGGAGCTATTTTTTGTGGTGTTATAATTAGAGGAAACCAGTAATCAAAAGAAGATAGTTTGAACTGAGCGACAAGATTGTTTTGATTCAATGTTTTTAACTGATTAAAAGTGACTAACATATTTTGTTTTCATCTGTGATATGTAAACAATGGAAGAGAATCTCGCTGTATCTAGCTTTTTTTCCCCAAATCCCTCTCTCATTCTCCTTCCAAATTTTCGAGGTATGAAAGATGACTTTCTGACTTCACATTAAATTGCCCCTGAAACACTTCTATAGTTAGTGACAGCTGTCTTCTACTTACTTCCAGGAGAAAGACTTTATTCACACACTCTTAAGGCTCTTTTTACTGACTTGAGCAGCTTACAAAAGAGAGAAAAATGTAACATTATCAAAGACTTTCCTGTGACTTTCACTTTATGGTGTCTTCCAATAATATATACTGGTACCTAAACACTGAGTGGCATGGAAAAGGAGTGGCCTGACCTGGGTGAATTTAACTTATGGAGACAAGGCTTTCTAAGGTGACATAGGAAAGGTATTGATGAGATAAAAGCCACTGTAGGAATAAATCATACATATGATATTTTGTTTTTATTTTTATTAATTTCTGGTTCAGCTAAAAGTAGAGAAATATCAGAAGAATGCTATTCCACCTAGTCGTCAGAATTGACAAGCCACCCAAGGTCAGGACTGGGGGCTGGTCTGGCTCTGGAATCAGATTACTACATTTGAATCCCAACTTCCCCTTTTTACTAACTGTGACTTTGGGCAAGTGACTTAATTTTATACCCTTAATTTTTTCTCTTTTTCAATGGAAATATTAATAATATTTTCCTGGTTTAGAGTAATGATTGAAGTATATGGTATATATAAGACATCAGTACAAAGCCAGGCACAGAGTAAATCAAGCGATAAATGGCAACTATTATAAAAAATGGGGCCAGGCACAACGGTTCACACATATAATCACATTTTGGGGGGCCAAGGCGGGAAGATCACTTGAGGTCAGGAGTTCAAAACCAGCCTCACCAAATAGCAAAAAAAAAAAAAAAAAAAATATTGGAAGGTATTATTTCTCTATAACACCTATTTAATTTTTCTGTGCAGGTACTTGTATACCTCTTTATGTTCTATCTGTCTTCATAAATTATAGAACACCCATGGCTGTTACTGAAAGACAACTTAAGCAGACCGTTCACCATGCCCAGTGAAGAAACAGAAAGAGAGGAATGTGGGGGATTAGTACCCAAGACATCGAATCATTAAGGCAGAATTGGTAAAAGGACTTGTGTTTATTACCCCAGATAGTGAATTTCTTTCAGTAGAAAGAGTGTCTTTTCATATCAGTGTAGGAGGAAATTCATTACCCATTAATTTCTTAATGAGACAAATGGTAGGCATCTACTGGAATTCATCTATGGAAACATGTCTGTGAATGTGCATAAACACAAGTACAGAAATACACATGTACGCTCACATGCGCATGCATGCACACAGAATGAGAGAGAAATGTGTTGACTAATTCTTTTATCTTTAAATATATGCCCTTTTTACTGAGATCACACTCACTGAGTGGGAATTTGAGAGTTCTTTTAGGGTTATTTTGGGTGTATGTAATTATCTCAAGATTCTGGATAAAGACTCTGGAGTTTTAAGCCCATCTACCAACATTCTGGTTTGAACAAGTTATTTGTACCAGCATATTCGAGAGAAGATAAAATCTTAAGATGTAAGGTTTTAAGATTCCCTTTTTTCACAAGGGCAGCTAATGCTGGAACTGCACAAGTGGCAGAGGTAGGGTAGAAGCGGACTTTTAAAAGCAATAATACCCCTTAGCCCCAGTTTTTGGTTTTTTTTTTTCAACATGTTTCAATATCCATATGTTAAAATGTTGAATATTTCTACATCCACCATATTCACCTATGCCTGCTTGTGAATTTGTCGTGGAGGATTAAAGCAAGCAGGACAAGGTCAGTCTCATGTTAACTGCTCAGAAAGTGGTAGCTACTCTTACAGTCTCAGACAGTACCTGAGTCTCTCAGTTATCCACCATCAGTGTTATTTTCGTATTACCATTAGCTCCCAAATGGCAATTTTCAATCTTTTCTATGTCATAAACCCCTTGTGGAATTTGATGAAAGCTATGTATGCTCTATTAAAGAAAAGTGCATATACCCACATGCATATACCATGAACAATTTCCATACACAGTTTAGGAGATTCACCTATTCCATGAATTGAGAGTTTTGGCACACCAGTTTAAGAGCTCCAGCACGAGTTGAGAAACTGCTCTTTCATCTTTTAAGGATATATTCCAAGTGACTTGTATTTGATTTTAGAAAATACTGGTGAACATACTTCAAGCTACTTCCTTGACTCTTTTCTCTTGGGTCTTGAGGTAAAGCCTGGAATCCTTGATGCTCTGGAAACCCTTCAGACAAAGATTACTTAAGTCCATCAGCACCTCCTGGGAGCTGGCACAAGATGCAATACAGAATTTAAAATTATTCAGAATGTACTAAGATGAGACAGTTTATATATACACCGTGTATTACATAGCATCCAAGAGAGTTCAGTGGCAGCATCACATAACGAAACAGATTAATATGTCTTCATCAAAACAAATGAATATTCATACTAAGTATAATAAGGACTGTAGATAGCCTCACAGTAGTTTCAAGAATAGTTTTGCTACCAAATGAGTAACATTACCATAAAAACAACTTTCAGTTTTCAGAGCTTTTAGAAATTCAGAATTGCAAATAAGGATTCGTGGATCTGTAGCTGAATTCATGTATCTAAGGAATCACTATAAAACACACATACCTTTATATTTCTCAACTGTACCTAAGGGTTATAAATTGTATACTAGAATCAGCCTTAGATATCTTGTAGTTTGCCAAGATGGATAGTTTATAAATTTATGAATTACACACAGACTACACACATATGAAGTAATATATATGTATAAGAATATATTTGCATTACATGTATTATTCTGTATAATTCTTCTTTTATCTGTATTTAGCAATGCATCCAAGTAGCTCTACTTAAACTAGTATAAATTGCTTGCCTATTCCAATAAGGATATATAAATCATTAAGAAAAGATTTGAAAATTACAGCTGGAAATCAGAAAGCTGTCTGCAATGGCATATTTTCATACAAATAGAAAATGGATTGAGTACCATACTTGAATCTGGAGTCCCTCTCAGCTTCACTTGAAATAATTTTGCCCGAAAATTGCATAACACAAGTTCACTGATAAGAAAAGCAATTAATTTTAATAAAATAAGTACGTCTAAATTTAAACTATCTTTTAGATTTCAAATCGCACAAGAGAAAAACTTCCACAGAAGTTTAAAACCCACTAAGAACATTAAATGAACTGCCAAATAATAATAAAACATAATAATAAAACATCTAAATTTAAACTATCTTCTAGATTTCAAATAGTGCAAGAGAAAAAACTTCCACAGAAGTTTAAAATCTATTGAAAACATTAAAGGAACTGCCAAATAATAATAAAACAAAGTAAACCAAATTTCTATGTCTATGTCCATATTTCTGTCTATCATACTGTATTCGAGTCATTGCTAAAATAAAGTGTTATCAATGTAAAAATGCTGAAGACTGTTTCTCCCTCCCTTTCAAAGAAAATCTGATGTTTAGATATGAAGAATGACACCTTCTTATGCCTCCTTCATCTCCCATCTATCTAGAATAAATTGCATACCTTGCAAGGGAGGCAAAACTTTATCTTCACCCTTTTAGGGTCTTCAATTGGCCTGAGAACTAAATTGATATAAGACAGATTGAGAGGGCAAAAGCACACAAATGTAATAGGAATTTTGACACAGGAGCCCTCGTAAGAAAATGAAGAACCCAAGAAGTGGTAAAACCTAAATGGTTTTACACTAGCTTGGACAAAGGGAGGCAATTCTGGAAAAGTGACTAAGTTATATGAAGAGGCTGAAGGGAGACAAAGAGTTATTTTCACAAGGTCTGTTTGTACAGAATCTCTAGGCTTTGACTCTCCATCTCTGGTGATGAGAATGTTTATTTTCTTCTGGTATAGGGAAGACATCTTTCACTTGGGAGTTTCATCTCTTGCTTTCAGGAAAAAAGGGGGAGATCAGAATGTTCTTCTTGTACTTGCTGTTTTCCAAGTGCCTTTAGCTCAACATAATCCTTATGCCAAAGTGGCATAGTTGAGGGTAGCAAATTGTGCCACCCTTCAACCTCCTGGTGTTCCAAATTTTGCTTTGTGCCTTGAAGGAATCTAACAGAAGTACCAGAAACACCCTTCTATGAGAAGAATTTACAATCTATTTAGAAAAGATGACACTAGGGTGATATGGATCAATACAGCACACAACACACAATACACCGTAAAGTGTTTTGCACATCATAAAAACTCAATACATATCTGTTGCTTGATTATAGAACATTCACTTTCACAGCTAGTACTTCTGACCTTTTATTTTTCAATTTAGTCTCTCTGCAGTTCCTAGGACCACATATACTCTGGGGAGTGAAAAAGAGACTTTTACATTAAAATATATGGAAGTGCCGCTCTGTAAGCCTGAAAAAGCCCAATGCCAGCCATTTTTTATGGTTCATTGTAGCATAAGAGTTGTTCCAGAATATGTCACCCTAGGTCAGTTACTCTTTTATTCATCTTCTAACCTCAATCTTGGACTTTTTGTATTAGAGCAACAGTCACCTCCTACCCACACCACGAATTTGTTCCTAAAATCTGTGTATCTCAAGATCTTCCCAGTGATAACTGTTCACCCTGGAGCTTGGATATTACCTGGCTGGACATCTGGCTAATAGGCCTTATATCAGTTTTCCTTTCCCTCTAGACTTGCACATCCCTGAGAGAGTTTTTTTGTTTGTTTGTTTGTTTGTTTTAATTTTGTTCCCCAGGCTCTTTATTTGCCTCATTTTAGTCCTAGTCCTGCATGGCATCACACTTGATCATCAACCCTGAGCTGTCTGAATTCAGCCATCCAAATTCAACTGAAATGTTCTCACTCCTAAGTGGGTATTTTTCACCCTAATCATATTACTTCCTCTGCAGCATTTGACACTGTGAGTCACTCTATCCTTACCAAAGCTCTTTTCTCTGTTAGCAATCATAAAGTAGCTGCCTTGCTTCTCTGTACATCTGTACTTCTCTAATCCTACAATTACCACTTACCTTTTGAATCTACCTAAGGCCTGGTCCCCTCTCTTCTTTTCATTTTAAATTTTCTCTGGGCAATCTCATTCTGGAATGGCTTCAACTACTAACTACATGATGATGGCTTTGTAAACCCCATCTCTAGTCGAAACTTTTACTCTCAACTGCCATCTCAACCTGGAGATACCACAAAGGTCATAGACTCAACCGTTTATCCTCTTCAGGTTTTTTCTTTTACAGTTGGTAACACCATCCAGTCACCTAAATTAAAACTTTGGAATTTACCTCTGATGGCTCTCCATAGCCAATCTACCACCAAGTATTTTCTTTCTTTTTTCCCTAAAGCCTTCTTAAAACTGTGTTTTTCCTCCCCATACCTTCTGCACTTGTAATGGAGATCACCAAAGGCTACCCAAAGCCCTCCTCAGATAAAACCTCTGAATGTGATTTTTCCCTTTTCACCAGCATAAGAACCATCTAGAAACTGATGCTGTGACAGCATGAATTATTTTCATACACCTTTGTATGTAAATAATTTTCACATAAAAATTTCTATATTACTTTTTTATGAAACATGTTAAAAATTGAGATAAAATACTTCTACTTTGAACCAATTTATAAACAATATTTCTAGAAGAGTTATAGTTATTCTATAAAAAATGAGTCCAATTGTCATTGATTTTTACCATAAGACATTATTGATAAAATCCTAATGTTGGAATCAAATAAATACTTACACAGAAAAGGTCCTTAAAAAGACATTAAAGTGCCATTGAATGTCTTCTAAAAGTTACTTTTAAAAATAAAATACATTGCTGTGTTTTTAATTTATTTGGGCATTGAATGAAAGACCTTTCTTATAAATGAGCATAAGACTATTAGTACAGGAGTGGTGAGGACTGAAAAACAATTCAAGATAGGAAATCCCGAAACTGATGTTATTTTATAAACTCTTTTTGTAACAAAGCAAATTGAAAAACTTTGAGTTTTTGAAATGTATAATTATTATAATACATTGAGAACTGTTTATCAATTATGACCAAGAATACTTCACAAAGGGCAGTAAGCATGTCATTCTATGTCAGATCACCCTCCCAGTAGGTATTGCTTAAGAACCTGCTAGGAAGAGTGATGTAAAAAATAATACAAGGAACAATACATTGTTCGTATTCCAAATTAGCTTATAATTTAGTGTGTCAGTAAACCATATAAATAATACTCTAGTAGTATATGATGCGGCTTGTAAAAGCCAGTCACAGAGTTAAGTGATGTGACTTTTTTTTAAGCTAGAATTGAATTTTTTTTTTATTATACTTTAACTTCTGGGATACATGTGCAGAACGTGCAGGTTTGTTACATAGGTATACACGTGCCATGGGGGTTTGCTGCACCCATCTACCTGTCATCTACATTAGGTATTTCTCCTAATGCTCTCCCTCCCCTAGCCCCCAACCCCCCAACAGGCCCCGGTGTGTGATGTTCACCTCCCTGTGCCCATATGTTCTCATTGTTCAACTTCCACTTATGAGTGAGAACATGTGGTGTTTGGTTTTCTGTTCCTGTGTTAGTTTGCTGAGAATGATGGTTTCCAGCTGCATCCATGTCCCTGTAAAGGACATGAACTCATCCTTTTTTATGGCTGCATGGTACTCCATGGTGTATATGTGCCACACTTTCTTTATCCAGTCTATCATTGATGGACATTTGGGTTGGTTCCAAGTCTTTGCTATTGCAAACAGTGCCACAATAAACATGCGTGTGCATGTGTCTTGCACAAAGTCACTCTGTCACTTTAGCACCTCTTTCTTTTTATTTGCCTTCAGAAAATTCTGTTGAAAACTCTTTCTAAATTCCTGCCCACAAAATATTATAGAAGGAGGAGGGAGATAAAGAATAGGAGTAAGAAGAGGAGAAAGTAATGAACTGTGATTAAAGATTAAAGCTTTTTCAGAAAAGCACTTATCAAAAGTTTCTAAAGACCTCAGGAGTTAATGCTGTACTTTTTAGGCAATAATGGATGGGAATGGCTTTTGGAAAGCAATCTTTTTTCTTTAAGAGTGCAAAAAATGTATTTCTTTGAGAGAATGAAAATCAGTGTTATGGTCAAATATAGAGGAATTGAGGAGAAAATGAGGACAAGAAACGCTGTGAAAAGAAGACGTTGTTGCCTCTTCTTCATCTTAGGAATAGTATATCAATATTTGAATCATCCACGGGAGCTTTTAAAAACCTCTATTCCTGAGCTCCACCCCCAGAGAAATGCAATCCAAATCTCAGGATAGAACTCAGGCATCAGTGTTTTAATAAACTTCCCAGGCAATTCTGATATGTAGTCACAGTTGAGAACCACTGCTGCAACAGATCTAAAGGACAGAAGCCAAGGAATGCTTTAATGAAGAATTTGAGAGGTGAAATATGCATCACCCTCAGCTAGTGTCACCTAACTAGCTGATCCTGGTAAGATGGGTAGAAATATAGCATCCAAAATAAGCAAGGGATAAAAGACTACAAATTGAGTTCGGTGTATACTGCTTAGGTGATGGGTGCACCAAAATCTCACAACTCACCACTAAAGAACTTCCTCGTGTAACCAAATACCACCTGCTCCCCCCAAAACCTATGGAAATAAAAAATAAAATAAAAATAATAAAATAATAAACTGTATTTCTCAGAGGTGCAAAATACCCAAACCCTAAATTAAAAAAAAAATAATAATCATGAGAAAAAATAAAATTTTCCTAGCTGTTAAATCCCTGATGTGATATTTCTTCTTTTAATCTGAATCTAAAATGTTCAGTCTTGGTCCACTAATAAACACACTCACTGAAACACACAGTAAATAATCTAAGCAGGGTAAGGGCAGTGGCTTATGCCTGTAATCCTAGCACATTGGGAGGCCAAGATGGGAGGATTGCTTGAGCCCAAAAGTTCAAGACCAACTTGAGCAATGTAGCAAGAACCTGTCTCTACAAAAAATGAAAAAATAAAATTAACTTTCTGTGGTAGAGCATGGCTGCAGTGAGCCATGATCACAGCAACTGCAGTCCAGCCTGGGCGACAGAGCAAGACCCTGTCTCAAAAAAAAAATAATAATCTCAGCATTTGAGAAGATGATAATATGGAAAGTCAGGTGTGAGGTCAGTATGTGGGTGGATAATTTCAAAAGCTCTTATTTCTTAATATCAGTACATGTATTCCCCTCTTACAGAATTCATGCATGGTATTTTGGGGTGTGTAAAGGTACCCCTCACTTATTCTCATTCTGAAAGTCTTTCACTTCCTTGGTGGATGAAAAGGAAAGCTGCAGTTGGTTATAAAAACGTGATGGATGATTTAGGTGGCTGTATTCAGCTGTAAGCAATAAACGCTGAGCTCGGCAGAAAGTACTATAGGCAAAAACGTGTGATTTACTAGCTATCCAAAGCACATGAGATTTGTAATGCATGAGACCCTCGGGCCCATCACTTCTCTTCAGTAATGGGAAACAATATTGTGGGAAAAAAAAAAATGACACATTTAATTTCAACTTCGTGTTGTAAAACAAAAAGGCAGCCTAATTTTCATTGTATTGTTTTTTTTTTTTTTTTCGTAAAGCATCTTTGCGTCTTATTGGAAATACAAATGGCTTCTTAAGAAGCAGGAACAATAGAGCATGTTCGAAACAATGTCTATTGGTCAACATTTATTACTGGCTGCATGTTTGTACATGGTTGGTGGGATCAAAATGAGAAACCCGCCATGCTGTGACAGACACATTGTATTCTGATAGACTCTCCCGAGAACTAATTATAGAAGCTTAGTGTTCTTTAAGGCAGCTGTTTAGTCAGGTGATTGCTGTGGTTACCTATGGATACCGAAAGTCTTGGCAAACTTAAATACAAAAAAAAAAGGCTAGAGAAAAAATAGTAGGGACATATTACCCACCGAACTGAGGGTAAAAAATGTAGTCACAAAAGACCATGAACTCAAATCCCAACTCTGTTAGTGATATATAATGTGAATGCTGTAAACTTTCTGTATCTCGTATCATCCTGTGAAATACTGACCTATTTTGCAATTGCAATGTGAGAGATAAATAAAACCTCTGCCAAGGTACTTTGAAAATAGATTCTGCATTTCAGAATAAATGTTAAACAATAATAATGATGATGGAATAGCTGACGCAGTGCAAATTTTAAATGGAGCAGAGTAACTTTCTAATTATGAGCTACATTTTATTCTTTGTAAGTGTAATTAGAAAACGACCATGTTCCTTTAATTAGAAAGTTAATTAGATTGTGACCTATTTTCCTGTCTTACTGTCTTGGACTACAGGCCAGGAGTAAATTGCAAGTCCCCTGACCTACATGTCTATAGCCCCCCAAAATCAGACTGTTTAAATAGAAATAACATTATAAGGACTATTAGTGGGACTTACAAGTCAGACGGGGACTTCGTGGGCTATAGAAGGGTTCTCTCGTGAGAGAAAAGTTTATGTGAATAAATAATATACTTTTCCAGATCAAGCCTATAGAGTAAGTTCCCTAAATTGTGTTATTCAGGATGTTGGTTTCTTTGTTCAATGACTCTATTACTTTAGTATGCACGCAACAGAATTACCTGAAGGACTTGTTTCTGGGCCCCACACATACAACTTCTCCTTTTTTTTTTTTCTTTTTGAGATGGAGTCTCGCTCTGTCACCCAGGCTAGAGTGCAGTGGCACAATCCCAGCTCACTGTAACCTCTGCCTAGCGGATTCAAGCAATTCCCTTGCCTCAGCCTCCCGAGTAGCTGGGATTACAGGTGTGAGCCACCAAGCCCAGCTAATATTTGTATTTTTAGTAGAGACGGGGTTTCACCATGTTGGTCAGGATGGTTTCAAACTCCTGACCTCGTGATCTGCCCGCCTCCACCTCCCAAAGTACTGGGATTACAGGCGTGAGCCACCGTGCCCGGCCGCACATACAGCTTCGAATTCAGTGAATGTGGGACTCAACAATTTACATTTCTAACAAGTTTCCAGATGATCTTGATGACATTGGTTGAGAGACCACACTTTGAGAACTACTGCCTTAGAATATTAATAGTGTTAGACTGAAGTATTGTTTTGTGATCAAATAAGTTTGGAACTTTCAATGCTGAACAAAGTTAAGCAAGTTTGTTTTTTGTGTGATACTTCAAAACCTTTGAATGCTAATATGCTTTGGGAATCTCCAAGAAGGATAGCCTGCATTGCTCCTGAAGGGGATGGCCCTTACAAATGTTTTGGCTCTCCTTATCTCAGAGCTACAACAGAGGTTTGGCTGTTTCACATAGTGTTCTTAGAATGGGTTGTTAGAATGCTTTGTTATTTAGCATTAACAGAAGAATGTTAGAAATGAGTTTCCATTGGTGTAATTTGTGGTTTTCTCATGTGTGTACTGGCCAAAATATTGTAGAGACATTCCCTACTCTTGTATGAAGAAGATGTACAAATCTAGTAAGGCTTCACCCTTTAATGTGAGAAATGGTACTGTAAATTTGATTACCATTTCTGGAAGTTTCTTGATTGCCTGGCTCCTGATAGCCTAATTAGCTGAATTATTTCTCTAATCTTATCATGTTTACCTCACATGAAATTTTCATGTAAAATGACATTTGGACCACTTTAAAGAAATGTGTGACTTCATAGAGTCAACTGTTTTGAGCTTGCTTGTTCGTAAATGTCTAAAGAAAAATTTGCTGTGAAATTTGCTCACATTACAATCTAGAAGCAAAATTCCTAGAGGGAGCGGTTAACCCTCTGCCACTTCTAACCAATGGCAATTATAGATACTTATCAGAAAAGAGCATAATAGTTGTGCAAGATGAGATTGCCTGAAGCCAGTTAAAACACTGCCCCTGCTCCCCACTCCAATACTTGTTTGAGTCCTTGTTTTCAAAGGATTTCATACATCCAGCATTATTCAAAAACACTTGAAAAATGCTGTGTGATTATTTTTAACTTCTCAGAACAAAAAAGACCTATGTCACAGGAAACCAAGCAGCATTAGTAAACTGGTCTGTGGCATCTCTACTGCACTCTGTGAAAATTCCATGAAAAGCAAAATAGGAATACAAGAATCAAAGAGAAACAAAGAAGTGGAGAAGAGGCAATGATTTCATGTTTATGTTCTTGGTAGCAATGTCCTAGGGAAATAATAACTTCAGAGAAATAGTCAATTTGCCTTACCTGGTGATATGCGTTGTATATTGTCTAAAAGATAAGTGCTCTAGATAGAATAGGCAAAAACACTTTGCCTAAAAAGTTGTGCACATGAATGATACCGGAAAATTCAATGATAGCCTTTTTGTCTGTTCTCATTTTGTGTAATTGAGAGCAAGTACGTATTAATACTGAGTGAAATTATAAACTCTCGTCCTCAGTATAATGTTGCTTACAAAATAGATGCTCAATAAATGCCTGTAGTTGCATGGAGCTCATTTCTGTTCATGTGCTGTTTTTTTGTTTTCTTCTTCCTCTTCTTCTTCTTTTTTTTTTTTTTTTTGAGACAGAGTTTTCCTCTGTCGCCCAGACTAGAGTGCAATGGCGTGATCTTGACTCACTGCAACCTGCACCTCCCCCATTCAAGCAATTCTCCTGTCTCAGCCTCTTGAGTAGCTGGGATTACAGGTGCCTGCCACCATGCCTGGCTAATTTTTTTTTTTTTTTTTTTTTTTTTTTGTATTTTTAGTAGACAAGAGGTTTCACAACGTTGGTCAGACTGGTCTGAAACTCCTAACCTCAAGTAATTCACCTACCTCGGCCTCCCAAAATGCTGGGATTACAGGTGTGAGCCACTGTGCCCAGCCACATGTACTATTTTAATTTCAACTTATTATATGGGCTTAGAATATATTTTTTAAAAGATACTTTGATGGCACAATGACCCTGATCCATAGGAATGCCATTTCTAGCCAGAATTAATATAGAGCACTCTTCTTTGGCATTAGATCTGGGTTCAGTTTTTGGCCATATCATTTACCAGCTCAGTCATGGGAAGGATACCCTGGAACATTTAATAATTTTTTGGAGTTTCAGCTTAATTCGCCCAAAATGTGACTGATTAAATCTTACCTCATACATCATTCATTCATTCAACAAACATTTAATGAATGTCTAGATGTGACAGGACTGGGGACCAGGAGTAAATTAATGCATTAGCTGCTTTCATGGAGCCACATCTGGTTGCACAAGACAGGAAAGACAACCAGAAAGTACGCAGTAGAATATCTTGGGGTAATGAGCACCATGATGAGAACTAAATCAGAGTGAGGGAACAGGGAGAAGTATAAAGATGCTCCTTAACTAAGAATCAGGCACAGCCTTTCTGATAAATGGACGTTTGCAAAGATGAAGTGATCTTCTGTGCACAGGACAAAATGAGATAAAGCATACATAAATATATTGTAAAATATTTGACATGGCGTTAGGTGTGAAGACAAAAAAAATAATGTATTTCGTTATTATTACCATTGCCAAATTATCACTGATGTTGATGTATTTTCAGAAACACCTATCTCATGGGCATATTTGGTAGACAAACCTGAGGAAAGAATTCCTAACTAATAAAAAGCCTCATAAATGAAATGCCACTTAACAAAGGGACCAGACTTGTTAACATTGCTGCAACAGAACTGGAGCTCTCACCACTGCTTTAGTGAGATCATTCATATGATCATTGCAATAGTTTGTGCTCTTAGGATTATTGATAGAGAAAATGCGTATGATAATAACTATTAAAAATGATGTCACCCATCACCACGAATTACTGATTCCTCTTTATGCATCGTACAATGTGCTAAGTGCTTTATATTTTCTATTGCTGTTAATTCTCCCAGCAATCCTCTGAGGTAGATATTCTTACGGTGTTGTAAAATAACTTGTTCGGGATCACCCGGACACTTTGTATCAGACCTAGGATTGCAGCCTGGAGCAGAATGAAAGCAATGCCCATGACCTATTGACCACATTCATAATAAAAAATTTATTGGTAAAAAAATAAAATTACAAGACTCAAACTTTTATATGTTTCAGTTAACATTATGAAATAGATAAGCTTTTGCTCCTGATTTGGAACCCAGACTTCTGTGTATTCTTTGTTTTTTAATGAGAAAGGTGTTTTAAATACTTCTATGGTCTGAAAGTGTCCCCTAGAATTCCTATGATGAAACTTAATCCCTAGTGTGATCGTATTAAGGAATGGGGCCTTTTGGAGGTGATTAAGTCATAAGGGGAGAACCTTCATGAATGGGATTATCAACTTTAAAAAAGAGATTGAAGAGAGTGGCCTAGGCCCTTTTTGCCATTCCACCACTTGAGGACACAGCATTCAAGGCACCATCTTGGCAGAGGCCAGTCCCTTCCCAGATACTGTACTTGCAGATACCTCGATCTTGCACTTCCCAGCCTTCAGAACTTTGAGAAATAAATTTATCTTGTTTATAAATTTCCCAGCCCCTATAGCAACACAGACTAAGAAAAATACCAACCAAACATACAAATAAACTCTTGGAGAACATATTTGTACACCCAGCACTTCCTGAAGGTAGCACTTCCTAGAATTCGAAGCACTGAGAAAGTAAACAATTTACTTTGACTTTTGAAACCATGCAGCCTCCCCTCAATTCCATGTTTATCCCTCATCTGTCGATAGTGCACGGTGCTGTAGGTCATGATCAAACTTCCAAACAGAATCATGGAATCATTCATACAATTCTAAATCATCATTAAGGCCAATTCAAAATGTGGAGATTTTATAATTTAGTTGCTGTTTGAGAAACTGAATACCTAAGACAGCTTATTTGGTTACTGAACTTTATTTAGTGGAATGACCTCTGGTGGCACAAATAATAGAAACTGCTTTTGAATTATAATTCAGGGTAGCTTGTAGTTGGCCATGAATAGAGAGACAATTAAGCAGCAATTTTATTACAAAGCAAAATCCCCAGTGACCTACTGTTTTTCTTTTCTAGTGAGGTTCCTCAACGCATAATCCTATTACTTTTGGCTTGAATGAGCTAGTCACTGTCTTCCTAGCTGAACTATGAAGTTACATGGAAGATTAATTTTCATTTTATTTAATTTGACCTTGAGTGAGCTGGATCATGAAAAGGCAGCATAATCTCCAATTCTTGACGTTAAGCATCTTTTAACTATTCTACCCAGTAATCATTTCCAGGAGACATTGTGAAATTGTGTAAAAATTGGTCACATTTGCTGATGATAATTTTATGCCCCTAGGTATTTTGGCATCTCTTTCTTCTTATTGTACCTTTTACACTGTGGGGCACCCAGTGGACATTCCTATGGGTGGATGGACTTAAAATAATAAATTCCAACCACCATTCTCTCTGGCTAGGCCCCCTGCTCTAATGCTTAACACAATGCCTGGCACATGGTTAGCACTCATTTGGTGTTGGTTGTCTGACACACTAACTCAACAAATTAAGGAATATACAGATCAGCTAACAAACAGACAGCAGAATGTTGACCTTCTACTTTCTCTCATTTGTTTGAAGTCGAATTCAAGACCAGAGAACCAACTGGACAAAATACTGCACATAGATACAGTAGCAAATGCTTAACGACTTAAATTTCCTGGAAAGATTTTTATATCTTACTCTGACTTTTCGCAAACATTAAACCAAAGGAATGCTTAACTGGAAATTTTAGGTTCTCACTGGGCAAACTCATGGGATAGGCAGTCTGGAGAGGTGGTTGCATATGTTTTTTGCATCATTTCAACACCCCACATCTGAGAGTGTACAATTTGGGTTAGATTTCCACTCAACCTGTTGGATTTTCAGGTTTTGGACTATATCCTCTCTATTTCCTCTTTTTACTTTCATATTTGGAAAGCATGATATGAGTACTGCCTTAGGGAGAGGATAGACAGGAAAGGGAAGCTACTGAAAGCCTTCTTTTGAAATAATAATTTCTTAATCTATGCACTAACACACAAGAGTTTATATCTCCTGGAATTTTAAAGTGATAATTGTAGTGTGACAAAAGTAATAAGACACATTTCAACATTTTAAAACACACTCAGAATACATCAGTACCCATTATGTGATAACTGTGAGATTAATTTGCAACCAATAATATCCTTGGTATTTTAGTGTTGTGGATTGTCAAAGGCTTGCTTATTGCAGGTTAAGATATTAAAGTGCCTACATTCCCACTTCTTATTAAAGGAAGACTTTACGAAAGGTAGGCACTGTCTCTACACTTCTGGGAAGAAAGCCTGGTGATACCTAATGCTCCTCACGAGCAGGAAAATAGTGGTCACCAGAAGCATCTCTTCATAAGATAGGGTGAGACAAGTAGCACTGGGCCAAACCTTGTGAACTAGGGGCTTCAACAAAAGGTAAGAGTCTCAACATATAACTCTCACCTAGACTCCAACTATTTCAAGCAAGAATTAAGGTAGTGACAGGAACTTCTTGCCACAGTTATCTCTTTATTATAAAATGTCCTTGACTACAAGGAGGTGTAAATAATAACTGCCATTCCATAGATATTCAGGGTGAGCGCTATACATTGTCTGCCAATTACCATGATCTACTTGAAAATTGTTAATTTAGTTGAACTTGAAAAAATAAGCAAGTGGCCCTCTTTGGCACAGTCTAGAAGAGACTGCATAGGAAAAATGGGAAATTAAGATGGAGGATGATGGATGGGGTTCTCTGAGTACAGCAGAGAGGGCAAGCAGAAGAGTGGGAGCATCACGAATGGGGTCACAGTACATTAGTACGGCTTCTTTGGCTTGATTGTGGAAATGTGAGAGACAACTATTGTGAGATTGAAAGACAGTGGTAACATATATAAGAAGTGACTGACAAGATGACAGCCACTCAGGAAAACTGCCTCAAAAGGCAGCCAGAAAGGATCAATTCTGGAAAATGACTAGCGGAAGCTATTAGACATATTGAATGGGTGTGACTTAGTGGTTGATTTGACAATGAGAGCAAAAGATAGATGTTATAAAACATCATTCAGAGTCAATGAATTTGGCTATTGCCAAAGACAGAGAAATGAATGAATAAAAGGGAAGGTATGGGAAAGAACAAAAGAAAAAAGTTAAATGATTATCTTTAGTTCTGCATTAGTTCTTCTGCTTTGGAATCTCCCTAGTTCCCCACAGCCAGGGGCAAAGATAGTTTCACCTAGAGGGTCCTGATGGAGGCTGAGGATACCTAGGCTCAATCACGGCAGTGGCACTTCCCATTCTGAGGAAGGCTTCACGTTAATTATGAGACATGAGATCCAGGTGCTGAACTGACAAATCCGTTCTCTCTCCCAAGGCTTCCCAAATCACAGCTCCAATAGGCAGTTACCCTAGCTTGTATTAGTCATTAATTCCCTGTAGCCAGAGCTTCTGCTTTTCCTTGTGTTCTGATTTTGATGCTATCTTATGGATTACCCTCCTAATTACAAGTCGCTACTTACCTGGCTTTCCAGGAATCAGAGCATAGTTTTTTGAGTACTCTGTCTCGCTTACCTGGTGAGGACACACTACCTCACTTTCAATTCTAACCATTGCTCAATGCTGAGGACTCATATGTCAGACTCAAGACAGTTATATTGTTTTGTTTATTTTTAAAGTCACTAAGATATACCCATATCTTGGTATTCCATAAGCAAGAAGAAAGTGATGTGAGAAAGTGGTTGCAACCACAATGTTAAAAATATGAACTGGAAACTTGTCTCTTTGCAGATGGTATTAGATTTCTATTGCTGCTGTAATAAATTACCACAAGTTTAGTGGCCTAAAACAACACAAATTTCTCATCTTACAGTTCAGTAGGTTAGAAGTCTGACATGGGTCTTACTGGGACAAACTCAAGGTGGGGCTGAACTCAACAGAGCTGAATTCCTTTCTGAAGCTCTAGGGAAGAGTCCGTTTCCTTGCCTTTTCTAAATTTTAGAGGCTGCCCACATTCCTCAGCGTATGGCCCCCTTTTCCGTCTTCAAAACCGGCGATGTCTAAACTCTCTGGCCCTTTTTCCCATGCTGAATCTCTTTCTGATCACAGCAGGGCAGATTTTCTGTTTTAAAGGACCAATGTGATTAGATTGGACCCACCAGGAAAATCTCCCATCTCAAATTCCACAACATTAATCATATCTGCAAAGTCTCTTTTCTTATGGAAGGTAACATGGGTATAATTTCTGAGGTTCAGATGTAGACATCCTTGGGGGACCATTATTCTGCCTTCCACAAAGATATTTTCTAAACCTTTGAGAACAGGTGAGAGTCTCATATCCACTAACAAGAGCCATTTTGATATGCAACACAGCAACCCAATTGACAAGGAAGTCCTCAGAGGTAGTGTAGACTGTGATACTCTTCATCTTTAAGTCTATAGGTTTTACCTGTGTAGTGTCTGACCCGAAAGCGACAAAGTTTCCCACACCTTGCTAGATATTCCCACACTTCCCTATGTAGCCCATCTAGACATTAAAAGGGAAGCTTTCCTATTTAATTGGAGTGAATGGATTTCTGTCATTTTCTGTTGTTCCTTCCATAGCCTTATGATTGTGTGGTAATTTGAAATCTAGACCTTTTTCTTTTTCTTTCTTTCTTTCTTTCTAATTTTATTTTATTTTATTATTTTTTTTGAGATGGAATCTTGCTCTGTCACCCAGGCTGGAGTGTAGTGGCGCTATCTCTGCTCACTGCAACCTCCGCCTCCCGGGTTCAAGCAATACTCCTGCCTCAGCCTCCCAAGCAGCTGGGATTAGAGGCACATGCCACCACGCTGGGATAATTTTTGTATTTTTAGTAGAGACGTGGTTTCACCATGTTGGCCAGGCTGACTTGAACTCCTGACCTTGTGATCCACCCGCCTTGGCCTCCCGAAGTGCTGGGATTACAGGTGTGAGCCACTGTGCCCAGCCAAATCTAGACCTTTTTCTAAGTTATAAAATTGTACATTTTTCCCTCCTAGCAAATTTCTTCCCATTTGAAGAACCATCTGCAAGAAGAAGAATACATACCATGCACCAAACCTTCTATCCGTTGGGTCTATCAGATAATTAGTACTGGTGGTGTCTTCTAGTCCTCTTGCAGATTAACAGGTTATCCACTTGACCTGATTATCCATGACATCAATTTGGTGTATCGTAAACTTCATCAGAGCAGAGTATTCCTCAGAAGGAATATCATGTCAGGTAGCTTTTCAGCACTAAGCCTATAAATATCCTGCCTGTGTAGGCACATGGGAGTCAATCCAGAGAAAGCAGCTCATTGAGGCCAAAAGGAGAGATTTTTAGCTGAATCAGACAATTAGTCAGTAAGTCTGCTGTATGGATGTTTGTGTCCCCCCCAAATTCATAGGTTGAAAGCTAATTCCTAATGCAATAATATTAAGAGGTAAGACATTTAGGAGGTGATGAGACTCTACCCTCATGAATGGGATTGATGCATGTATAAAAGAGGCCCAAGGGAGTTTCCAACAAGTGCTGGGTTATCTGTTGTTAGCTAGCACTTAGAATGTCTTACCTGTAAATTGTCTTTCACTATAATTAGTCTTTGTGACTAATTGTCAGATTCGGCTAACAATCTCTTCTTTTTGCCTCAATGAGCTGCTGTCTCCCATTTGCATACACAGAACATAATTATTTCATACACTCAAATTAGATCAGAGTAGATTCAGGCTCTTCATTACAAAATGCTCATCTCTGCTGGATGTTGATATCAAAATCAGAAATCTAGTTATATCACATATTGACTGATATAAGAAAAAGTTTAAAATAAAAGGTGAGAAAAAGAATAGAAAAGTAATAATATGGAACATGAGCAGCGTCTCTACTTGCTTCTGCTTCCTTTCTTTTTCTTACTAATTAAAACAGATAACAACAAAGCCCTTTGGTCACAACCCACACAATCACAAGTGGTTCCCTTTGTTGATGTGATGTCGCTGGAGGAGATATGAGCAGTGACAGGCTGTGCAACCAAGAAGGCAAAATGAGCTCAACCATTTGAATAAAACCTAGCGGGTCTCCCACTCCATGTCATTGACTGACATAACCCACCAGAGAGTACCCTTTAAATAGGCTGTCTCTCTTTTATGTAGCAAATAAAAAAAAATGTAACATGTAAATATCAGGTGATTCTTCTTCAGCATATGTGGTTGCCAGTAGGAATTTACTGCCTTTTCACTGGTGTGGTTCAACTTGGTGTTCAGGTGGTGTGCCCAAAAATCCACCGTTGGTGGGATCCAATGGTGCTGTGGATGTTTGTGCCCCGCCCCCATTCATATGTTGAAAGCTAATCCCTAATGCAATAATATTAAAAAGTGAGACCTCTAGGAGGTGATTAGGCTCTGCCCTCATGAATGGGATTGATGCCTGTGTAAAAGAGGCCCAAGGGAGTTTGTTAGACCCCTTCCGCCCTGTGATGACACAGCAAAAAGTGCTATCCATGAAGCAGAGAGCTCACGCCAGACAGTGAATCTGATGTCACATTAATCTTGGACTTCCTAGCCTCCAGAACTAAGAGATAGAAATTTTTGTTGTTTATAAGTCACCGAGTTTGTGGTATTTTTTGTTATAACAGCTTAAATGGACTAAGACAAGTGGTGATGTTTCTAGAGTCTGTGTGTGTGCATGTGCCTGGGTATTTTGTCAAGTTAGCATTAATGAGAACGGCAATGCCAACAATGGATCCATTCTTTGCCTCTCGTATGACCACAGGTCTTCTTTTCACAAATCAATATAGATATAGGTAGTAGAGATAAATATTACGAGTTTATCTGTTAGTGCCTGTTCAATCTACTCTTGATTTTAGGGTAGTCTTCCTGTGTACCATGACCCAGACATCTTATAAAAGCAAAACACAAATTCCAGTTTTAAAATGCTATTGTTCTAAACCATTATTTTCCTCTTCCCAGTAATTTGCTTGCAATTCAATGTGTTTTCTAGCATCTCTCATGTCTCGGGTTCTTGGCCCTCATATTTCCCTTTGGATTTCTTCATTTTGGTGGATTTTTGGAATTCCCCCTTGGTTAAGAAAACCTTGGTTATTCCTTTCTATTCTACTGCCTAGATGACTATTCCCCATTCCAAACTTTAACCCTGTGGAACCCCACCCCCACCCAGGCCGTCTATAGACCTTTGTTCTCCCTAACATTTTCAACAGGGCACTGAAGTCTTTCATAAATATTTGGGGTTTTATGGAAAAAAGTGCTCTAAGGCAGCTTAAAGCTATTCTTCAAAATAAGAAAATTATTCTATATTTTAAACATGTATATAGTCATCTTCTTTACTGGGGAATAATGGAGTACTCTAAGATATTGGCCCCCCCCCCACTCTCTTCTCTTCAGCTACCCAAAGTGATGATGTGGAACTTCCAGATTTTCTCCTGCAAGTTCATGCTTTATTTATTTCATTATCAGGTACACATCAAATTATATTACCATTCCTGGGATTCTTGAGTTCAGATCTTTGGGAAATCACAGTGTCAACAGAAATTATAAAATAAAGGCGCTTATATATAAGGAATGCTCCCTTGTCCTACATTTACAGATTTGGATCAAAAACCAATGCTCACATATTTTATCTCTAGCTTTTAGTAAACAGTAGAGTCCATGACTTCATTCACAGTAGGTGATTGATACATTTCAACAAAACTATTTTGCAAAGATGCTTCCTGCAACATCAACAGTAAAAGAGATCCTGAGGTAGGTGCTGTGTGTATCTTCTGGATACAAATTTCCACCAAAAAAATTCATCTTAGCACATATCTTTGACTTATGGTGTTCAATTTTAAATATAACTGGCAGTTTTGATAAAATACATTCCTTTCCATTGTTTCTCTTACAAAGAACGCAATTTTAAGGTTTTCTGTGTTTGTAAATTGGAGCAGTGGATACAACAGTTACCACCCCCACACATACACTTCTCTAATACATACATATATACACACAGTTTCAGAATTCCCAATTCTTTAAAAATTTATCTTTGATCAAATTCTTGTTTATATGATATAAATGCCTTGGACACTACTGCCTGTCAGTGATGTGAGTCAGTTCTAGTTTTCCTTTTATTGGCTCCTCAGAGATTTCTGGAAGTCCATCTATAATAGAATCATTATTTCCTAGTGGTAAAGTATTCAAAAAACTAGTGGTTTCAGAAACATGAGCAAATTGCCCTATAAAAGCATACGTTGAGGGAGTTTTGCAGACTTTAAAACACCACAGCTTCTCACTGTACATTGGACATGGTTGAGAATTGCAAATACAGGCATATTTATCCATGCTATCTAGCATTAGACAGTCCTTATCATCAAGTGATCTGATGGCCTCCTTCATCAGCTTCCCTTGGAATGCTTGCTATCAAGGTACTTTCCTGAGCCCGCTACAGATTTAACAAACCAGAGTCTCTGTGTACCCAGAAAAGGGCGTTTGCTCCAGTGATTTTCATGCAAACAAAGGTTGGAGAACCATTGTCCCTCAGAGCCATTAGAAATTCAGTTTTCATCAGTCTAGAGTTCTGCAAGAGGCAATCACAACAACATGCTATCTACAAAATTCCTATATGTCCATCCCTGACTCAGAATCTATAAATTTCAGTTTAATTTCCACTAAATGTATTATCCCAGGAAAAAGGACTGGATGTAATTATGAAAAAACCATTGAAATAAAAGCATGGTGATCAGATAGTATGAATATGAGTATAATCTGACACTTTTAATATCTCAGGGAACAGAGGAACAATAGGGAAAGCAGGTACTGACCAACCCCAGTTCACGTTTGGTTCTGCCCTCTTGTGCTGTGCAACTGTGTGACTTGGGCAAGTTACATGACCTTGATAGTCAGAATCTGAATGATAGTATGTGTATATTAGTGATGTTGTGAGAATTAAATGACTGATAGAACGTGTCAACCAAAATAGTAGATAGATAGTAGGGTCCCACGTATTAGTTACCTTTCTTGTTTTCTATCACTACTACCCAAGGGGGAAGCTTCTAAACTTTGAAGATCTGTTGATAGAGTCTGACGTGTCATCCAGCTTCATCTGTACGTCATATAGACATACAGTTTGTATGCCAAAAAAAATGTAGTCTTCCATACAGTTCAGAAAATTACGACCAATATGCTTTATCAAACAACAGCTACAGTGTAGTATTTGCCAACCTCAGAATGGGTCTCCTCTTAAAGGTTTCCAAGTATCCAGTCATGTAAAGGAAGACTGCACCTAAGGAGTTAGCTGTAAAGAGAAGAGTCTCTGAGAAGGAGAAATAAGGTTATAGTCTCCTATAGTCCTTACTTTGGCTTTCAGGAAGGAGAAAATAGTGAAGAGTGAAGAGGCCTGGAAAACTGCAGTAAAACAGCAAATAGGATAAGAGACTAATAAAATAAATGGAGCACAGAGAAACTAAATTGAATGACAACACATGAGAAATGTACTCAAGTTTTGACTCCTGATTTGTGAACCAGAATCTGCCAGTAACAACCACAAAATAGATCAGCCCAAATATCTATTAGTACCCCCTAAGAACAGTGCGATGTAGTAGAGTGACCCAGAAATAAACAAGGCCCCATCTCTGCTTTCTAGTGTTTTACAGACTAGGAGGAAGCCTCCACAAATTTGGCACAGTTAATGGGTAGCTAATCAGAAAAAAATAAGCTTATATCAATGTACTTAAGCTGTGAAGAAAAAGCCTCATACTTCTTGTTAAAAATAAATATAGTTTGATTACTCAAAGAGATCCCAGTCCACAGATTACCACAGTAAATAATTGCATGCCCATCTCTTTTGCAAAGCACAAAACAACCTGCTCCACACACCTCAGATGCCTTTCCGAATCACCACGGAGGGAGACTTTTAATCATTTCAACAACCAGAGCACCAGCTTTGTTCTCAAACAATGCTGGAGGGTTTCTCACACCTCAATTATCCATAGTATTATAATCTTTCATTTTTCATAGGCAGGGGTTTTGTTTTATTTGGTTGGTGTTGTCATATCACAGAAACAAAACAGGCCTGCAATCAGAGAAATGCAAATCCAAACCACAATGAGATACCATCTCACACCAGTTAGAATGGCAATCATTAAAAAATCAGGAAACAACAGGTGCTGGAGAGGATGTGGAGAAATAGGAACACTTTTACACTGTTGGTGGGATTGTAAAGTAGTTCAACCATTGTGGAAAACAGTGTGGCGATTCCTCAAGGATCTAGAACTAGAAATACCATTTGACCCAGCCATCCCATTACTGGGGATATACCCAAAGGATTATAAGTCATGCTGCTATAAAGACACATGCACACATATGTTTATTGCAGCACTATTCACAATAGCAAAGACTTGGAATCAACCCAAATGTCCATCAGTGACACACTGGATTAAGAAAATGTGGCACATATACACCATGGAATACTATGCAGCCATATAAAAGGATGAGTTCATGTCCTTTGTAGGGACATGGATGCAGCTGGAAACCATCATTCTCAGCAAACTATCGCAAGAAGAGAAAACCAAACACTGCATGTTCTCACTCATAGATGGGAATTGAACAATGAGATCACTTGGACACAGGAAGGGGAACATCACACACCGGGGTCTATTGTGCGGAGTGGGGAGGGGGTAGTGGGGAGGGATAGCATTAGGAGATATACCTAATGTAAATGACGAGTTAATGGGTACAGCACACCAACATGGCACATGTATACATATGTAACAAACCTGCAGGTTGTGCACCTGTACCCTAGAACTTAAAGTATAATAATAATTTTTTTTAAAAAAAAACAGGCTTGCAAATCAGTGCCACAGGTACAACTATGTATATATTCTCCCCTTTAAATCTCCATTAGCTTGATTGGGACTCCATAGTGCCTAGAGGTATTGCCTGCATCTGCCTTTCATTCTTAGTTTGGGCAAAGTGAGTGGAGAATGACTCTTATACCTGCCTTTTAAAATTGAGGATATCAAATGAGCCCTGACTATACCACTAATTGCATGGAGCTGCTTGGTAAGTAGCATCACTGAGGTATCAGCATCCCATGTTATTTATTTCTAGGAAAGATGACAAATTATGGCCAAATTAGCATCAATATGAACAAGTCTGTAGAAGGGTCAAAATATAAATACAATATACAAATAACTACAGCAATAATGTTCTTAATCACTACATTTTCAAAAATATTCTACCGAAAAGGGTGATTAACAAATTATTATGTTAACCGAGAAAAAGAACATAATCACCATATAATCACTAAGAAGACATTAGGCACATTTAAATAAGTAGGTGTTTGCATGTTAACACACACATACTCTTAGCTCAGGAATATGATCCATTAACCAACAGAATGAGTAAGATGTTAGCTAATTGGTGAGTTCTTGCAGTGAGAAATGCCTAATGTGAGTCCCTGGTACCTCTGATTTTCAAAATTATTTAAACAGGAATCAAAACTATTTTAATATTAATAATTTTTGGAAGCATTCCCATGCTTTAGAATTTTGGTTTAAGGCTTAGACCAAAATCATCATGGAAAAAACATGTGTCTAGTGCTGAATCACTTTGACTTGCATTAGAATGTCAGCTCCAAGAAGACAGACATTTTTGTCCATTTTTAATCATCAATGTACCTACAGTGTTTAGAAAAATATCTGGTACACTGTAGGTTTATTAGCAAATATTCACAAAATAAACAAATAAGTAATTCTTACCTGTTACATTACAATTTCTCTGCCAGAATTGTAATCACTGGTCAAGTTTGATAGTGGACACGGGCCTCTTTCTCAGGAAGTAATAACAAAAGGAAGATACGGTACTGAATGCTAGCTTATGGGAGGTGTGGGCTAAGAGGTCTCAGGGATGACCTGTCTTATAAAGAGCTCTGCACAACCTTAACCTTAAACTAACTGGCAACTTAGGGCGGTCATCTCTGTCATTTCTCTAGCATCTTCTACACTCTATTGCTTTCCAGATGCAATTCAGGGAACTCTCCTTCCCATTTTCCCGGCCCTTTGCTTTCTTTATTGGGAACTAGTTACCCTTCAATTCTCCCCTTTTGTGTTTATGTACATTTTAAATTATTATGGTTATTTTTCTTATAACCTCATTTTCGTGGTAGATGCAAAACAGAATTTGAGATATTGCCATGAACAAAAATGGAGCCAATTTTTTGTATTAACATACTTTTTTGAAGTCTATTCTTTAGGTTTTCTGATTCTTAGTGAGTACTTAGGAGAATTCAGATGTTGTCAAGGGAAAAGCTATGAAGTAATCATCTGAGGTTTTGTATTATCTACAGATATAATTCTTCATATTTGCTAAATAACAAAGGGAAATATTTTTCTCTTGTTCTCTCTGAATGAAGGGAAATTCTGTTGTTTTCCTGTCACTGTCTATAATTTTACTTCTAAGAAACGGCATGAAGGTATATCAATTATGTAAGAGGGCTTTTATTTGTCCTTTTTGGTAATTTTTAGTGTTTGGTTTAATGATTAAAATATATTGTATCTCTTAGAGAGTGAACTATACAGTTACCATATGACCCAGCATCCTTACTTCTGGGCATTTACCAAAGAGAAATGAAAATCTATGCTCACACAAAAACCTGCACATGAATGTGTATAGCAGCCTTATTCATGATTGCCAGATAACTTAAAAAAGCAGCCTACATAGAGTTCATTGGGCGAATGGATAAAAACCAACTGTGATACAGACATACAATGGAATAGTACACAGCAGTAAATAGCAAAGCAGACTCTTGATATGCACCTAACATGGATAGATCTCAAAGACATTATGATGAGTGAAACAGTCTGGTCTGAAAAGGTTCCATACTGTATAATTCCATTTATATGACATTCAGGAAAAGATAAAACTGTAGTAATAGAGAACAGAACAGTGGTTGCCTAGGATTAGGAGTAGGGAGAGAATGCCACTTCAAAGGAATAATAGGAGTACGATTTTGGGGGTGATGAAACTGTTCTGTAACCTGTTTGGAGTGGTAGTTTTATATATATATATATATTTGTATACATGTGTATCTGCATGTATTTGAACATGTATACAACTGTATATCAAGAGAAAAAAGTGCAATTTCCCAATATGAAAATTTTAAAAGTAAAATTTAAAATATATCAAAACTATAATATTGTTCCTTATAAATCTATAAGCATAGAGAAAAGCCTGGAAGGATACTCAACAAAACGTTATCATCTGTGTGGAGGGACTTCAAAATAAGAATCTCTTTCTTTTGTTTTTGGGGAAAAAAAGCTATTTCCCTTTTAAAAATATTGTGAAGTCTGTTTTTGTTTAGAATTGGTAAAGGTGCTTTTTTAAAAACACTAATTTTCTTGTAGCTTTTGGTTAAAAATACTCAAATTATTAATGATTATTTTTAGACAGTATTTTTTCTGGCAGTATTAATAGTATTTGTATATGTTGAGTGTTATATTACTCCTGCCAAGCTTGAAAACAGAGATGACAAGTTCCATAAGTGTTAAAAAATAAATGAAATTAATAGTTTCGTGCCTAAGAGCCTCTCTTTGCATATGAGATTAATACACTGTTCTCATTCTTATTTTGTATTATAATTCACCTCTTCAGAAAGCTCACTTTATTCCATTCAATTGCAAAGCTGGGATGGTTGGTATGCCTATAATAAATTTAGAAAATTAAGTTATTACTGCAGTGAAGTTTTCAAAACTCCATCCACTCACAGGTATTTCAGTAATAATTTTGATAATGGAGAAGATGGAAAGATAGATACTATCAATATTTTTTCCTTTGCTGTATTTATTCCCTTATGCCTTAAAAACGAGGGCATGATATGGTATTCCATATGCTAATTGGTGTATATGTAAAAGAAAGAGAAAAAGGAACTTGCTCTATACTTTAATTTCAGAATGTGGTTGCCTTTGCTTATGTTAGAATGTCAGCAAAAGAAAATTAAATAACCCATATCATTAAATGCTTATCTTTTATTCCAGAGTAAGTTTCTTTCCGTATTTTGCACATAATGTAAGACAAGTTTGTTGCTGTTGCTTTTTTCTTTTTTTTTTTTTTGTTTTTTTTTTTTTTATTATTATACTTTAAGTTCTAGGGTACATGTGCATAACGTGCAGGTTTGTTACATATGTATACTTATGCCATGTTGCTGTGCTGCACCCATCAACTCGTCAGCACCCATCAATTCATCATTTATATCATGTATAACTCCCCAATGCAATCCCTCCCTCCTCCCCCCTCCCCCCTCCCCATGATAGGCCCCAGTGCGTGATGTTCCCCTTCCCGAGTCCAAGTGATCTCATTGTTCAGTTCCCACCTATGAGTGAGAACATGCGGTGTTTGGTTTTCTCTTCTTGTGATAGTTTGCTAAGAATGATGGTTTCCAGCTGCATCCATGTCCCTACAAAGGACGCAAACTCATCCTTTGTTATGGCTGCATAGTATTCCATGGTGTATATGTGCCACATTTTCTTAATCCAGTCTGTCACAGATGGACATTTGGGTTGATTCCAAGTCTTTGCTATTGTGAATAGTGCCGCAATAAACATACGTGTGCATGTGTCTTTGTAGTAGAATAATTTATAATCCTTTGGGTATATACCCAGTAGTGGGATGGCTGGGTCATATGGTACATCTAGTTCTAGATCCTTGAGGAATTGCCATACTGTTTTCCATAATGGTTGAACTAGTTTACAATCCCACCAACAGTGTAAAAGTGTTGCTTTTTTCATTGAGAAATCTTTAAAATGATCATGAAGTTTGCAAGTCAAAGTAAAACCAATAAAACAAGGTATTCAAGTAGATACTGAGAGGTAAATGAATTATGTTCATTTTATGACAACATCCAAATATTTTGTGTTTCCATTTTATGTCAAAAGTTAAGCTTTAGCTGGAATAAAAAATTTCCTCTCTTGGTAAAATCAGTTGACTTCGCAGTTTTATGCAAGAACTGAAGTATTCAATCAACATTGTTTTCTGTCAAACTTCCCTGTTAATAGGAATTCTGTGTCTGATTTTTTCTTTAAACTGCATTAAAATGAATAATAAAAGAGCACCACATGTCTTTTTTGTTGAAATAGTTTTTAAAGATATACCACAATAATTATTTTTTTGCCTGGAAGTTACCTTTCTTAAGAGACTAATTTCATACTGGAATCTACTATGAAAATTATGTGACTAATGTTTCATTATGAATCATGATCACAAACAGAGTCATTATGTATGGGAGACCTGAGAGATGTTTGTCAACCAACATTCAAAAATAGATATTTGTGTGTGTTCCAGTTTAATTTTATTTGAAAGATCACTTTCCTTTTTTTCTTCAAAATAATCCCCTGCCCCCTCCCTTGTGGTCCTCCTCACATCTGAGCTCCTTTCCTTTCACAGATGGTGATACTCTATGAGGTCAGGTACCTGTGGCCTGGAGTATTTCTTGAAGCACTTCCAACGTTCAGTTCTACTTGTTCAATACTCATGACAGCACACAGTCTAAGGCAAAACAAAAGTGAGGGTTGATTGATCTTAAATATGGCTGAGACCACCAAGCTGTCAGAGAGCAGGCCACTGAGTGATCATATTTTAAAAGTGGAGGATGTGTGGAGCCAAAAGGAGGTCGCCTTATTTTGGAGTCATCAACTGAGGGCTAAGAAAAGAAAACTCTGGAATTCTGCTCTGTCAGGACATGGGATGGGCTTTTAGAAGAAAATAAGGAAACTGATTTCATTGCAACATGACTATTGGCAGTTGTTTTGCCTTTTGCTAAAATTTCATCCCCATACCCCCCTCTTGACCCTTTACTATTCTCATTCTCTTTATCTTTAATTTTAAAAATTTTAATTTTTGTGATTACATAGTAGGTGTATATATTTGAGGGGTACATGAGATGTTTTGATACAAGCATGCAATGTGAAATAATCACATCATGAAGAATGGGGTATCTATCATTCAAGTATTTATCCTTTGAGTTACAAACAATTCAATTACCCTCTTAAAAGTATTTTAAGTTATTTTTAACCTCAGAAATCTCTGGTTCATATTATCAGAGACTTAATAATATTTATTGATCAGAATAACATTTGAATAATTTATTCTTTTCTTATATGTACAGTAGTGACTGGGTGGGAAGAGGGCTGAGTTCAAATATTTACTCTCCCACAAGCTACTTGGCAGCTTAGGTAATTGGAGCCTCATGATCCAAGCTCTGAAATCTTTGGAAACTACATTGTAAGAGACAATTGATTCTATAGAGGAAAACCCTTGCAAAAGTTATATGTGCTCTATTAATACATCAAATATATGTGTGTATGTGTGTGTGTGTAGTAGAACTGATGGTAGATTATTTCAATTATATAGGATTGATGACAGGTGGACTCAATTTATTTTCTGTAAGCAGTTGAAAATTCTTACCAAGAAACAGCCTTCCTATATTCACCACCTTTATTTGAAGTTGAGAAATAAAATGTTGCTAAGTATTTCCAGGGTCATCCCATTTTTCTAAACCCAAGTTTTCTCTGCACTGTGACACTCACATTACTTCTACTAACATGATGAGCTTTAGATATTATCAGGAGGCATTTTATATAGTAGTTAATAGTTTAAGTTCGGGGACCAGTCCTGGATTCAAATTTTGGGTTGGCTACTAACCAGGTTATAATCCTGGATAAATTATTTAATTGCTCTCAGTTTCAATTCCTCATCTTCCATAAACTGGAATAATACTAGTACTGACATCCAGGGTTATGAAGAGAATAATCTACATCAAATGTCAACAGTCATTTTCTGTAACAGACCAGACAGCAAATATTCTAGGTTTTACAGACCATGTAATATAGTGTCTTTCACAACTACTCAACTGTGCCTTTATAGTATAAAGGCGGACCTATTCAATACATAAACAAATGGGCATGGCTGTGTTTCAATAAAACTTTATTTACCAAAACAGGCAGGCAGACTGATGTAGCCCACTGGCCCTAGTTTGCAAACCTCTGGTCTATGTTAATGCTTAGCACAGTTGTAAACATTAATTTTAATTAATGTAAATTAAATGTTATTAGTTCTGTTACATACATTTCAACTTATACCATTATTCAAGAATATGTCACAGTCATACAGGCTATACTGTATTTCTCCAGAAACTAAAATTACTATATGCTAATGGAAACTACCATGGTTTGAAGATTTGTTTGTGAGAAATTCTGCAGTAGCATCTGGTGATCTGGTGAGAGGGATGTAACAATCAGTAAATAGTTTGCAGTACTTTCTTAACTAAATAGATGAACAATGCTATACAAATGAAACAAAAGTGATTTAATGAAATCTTCAGTAACATAGGATCACACATTTATTCATTCTTCAAAGTAGTTACCCTTTCACTATAATTTCCTTCCTAGATTTTGCTAAACATATGCAACTGGTAGAAGCCTAATGTGCTGTTCCCGTAACATTATATTCCTGTTCCTTGACTTCCTGATAAAATGAAGCTGATTATATTCCGTGTTTGATAATGTTCATCCTATTAGGATTGGGAAATTCATTGACCACCAAGCACAGCCTTATGTTCATGTTCTTATCATTAGCACCACTCCAGCTATGGAGCTGTCAGCATTTTCAGCCTAAATGCTGCTTTCAGGGGTCTGCAATTCAGTCATAAAAAGTAGCTGCAGGCAGAAACTTGATATATGAAGTCCAGATCCAAGAGAGAATTTTATTACATTTTTAACACAGAGAGAGAAGTACATTAGGCCATTATATAAAACATACAAATTATTGTAGTAAACTTGCTCTGCATCCTTTTCTGTCCTGGCGTAATGTAAGATTGCATTCATATCCGCCCCTTTCGTTTTCCATGTATCCATGAAGGAATCTTACAGATTTCCACTGCCAGGTGACTTTACGACAAGTTCCCTTAAGGTTACATTTAAGATTGGAGCAAAGCAGCTTGAGTCTCTATTTGTCAATGGGAAAAGGAAATTCCAGGCTTTTATGAATTCAAAATTAGAATAAATTTTCTGCCATAACTCAGCAACACAGGGTATGACCTGCATCAGGCTTCATGTTTTATGATTGAGTTTTAAGAACTGGCTTGTGTGCAAAGAATTTTCTTTGATGTGAGATTGAATTAAGGAAACTTAATTAACATTTTCTAATTAAATACTGCATTGTGAATTCAATCACATTGTACTCTGCAACTATGATGAGATTGTTCTGTCTTTATTTAAATAAACAAGATGGCTCACAGGGTTGAGAGCTTGGTTGATAACCATCCCTTTCTTTCCTCAGTTGTCACCTCTGCTTGTCAGAAATATTATTAGCAACTCCTCTAACTGCAGGAATTTGGCAGACACACATTTCTCAAAAATACTCCAGGATACTAAAAATGATACCTGATCTCATGATTGACAGGAGTAGTAGTCTACCCATTTAATACCTAATTCAAGTTTATTCTATTCATTCGAGACAAAGCCTGTTTTTATTCCCTTTCACCTTATTTTCTCCATGGAATATATGATATATAACATGTATCATGTAATACACAATAGGTAGTGTATAATATGTGATTTCCAGCGACCGCCATGGTGTTCAATTTAATAGTTAATGTGCCATCCTCATCTTACTTGCCCTGGGAGCTGAACTGGACAAAGTACACACCATTTCTCCATGATACTCATCTTCCCATGGCTCCCAGGACACCACATTCTCTTAGTTTCCCTCCCACCATTCTGGTCACTCCCTCTCACTCTTTTTTGCTGGTTAGTCCTCTTCCCCTTAGTCTCCTAATATTGCAATGCCCCAGGGCTTAATCCTTGGTCATCTTCTCTACTCTCCCTACTCTCATTCCACTGGAGATCTCATCCTATCTATATGCCAGTGCCTCCTTAATGTATGTACTCTGCCCTGACATTTCTCTAATCTTGCATACCTAACTGTCTATCCATCTCTACTGGAATAGACACTCCAAACTCCATATGTTCAAAATCGAGTTCCTGATTTTTTTCCTGCAGACCTGCACCACCCACAGCCTTCTCTATCTCAGGGACAGTAACTCCAGTTGTCAGCTGCTAAGGCCAAAATCTTAGAAATAATCCTTGACTTTTTATTCTCTCACTCTTTACATTCAATCTGTCAGGAAATTTTCATGCCTCTCACTTGAAATTTATCCAGCATCTGACCACTTATCACTTCTCCAACTCTTATCAACCTTGTGTAAGGCACTTACCACAATTTGTTGCTCAAAAGCTCTCTGTTTTACACTGCAAACAACAGTCCTTACAGTGATCTACAAGGCCCAATCTGGGTGAATTCTTCATCCCCCGTCTTAGCATGTCTCCTCCTCTCTGACTTTCTTATGCCACAACAGCTCCACTGGCCTTCTTGCTGTTCTTCTAACATGCCAAGCATGCTTCTTTCTTAGACCTTTGTACTCACTGCCTGCAATGAATGCCTGCAATAACATATCCGCCTGACTGACTCCCTCACCTCCAAGTTTTTTCTCAAATGTCACCATTTCAATGAGTCCTATTCTGATTTCTATTTCAAATTGCAAACCTATTCCACTGCCAGCATTTCTGAGGTCTACCTTTTCTCCTTTCCCCATATAACTCATCACCTTTGAACATATTATATAACTTTTGTCTATTCCTTATCATTTGCCCACCACATTAGGATGCAAGTCCCATGGGGGCCGAAAGTTTTGCTTTGTTCTTTCATACGTCCCAAGCACTGAGAGTAGTGCCTGCCACATAGTAGTAACTCAGTGAATATCAGAACTATTAAAAGCACATACAATCAGATGGGCATGGTGGCTCATGCCTGTAATCCCAGAACTTTATGAGGCAGAGGTAGGAGAATCTCTTGAGGCCAGGACTTCAAGACCAGCATGGACAACATAGTGAGACCCTGTCTCTACAAAAAATGAAAAAATAAAAAATTAGCTGAGTGTGGTGGCGTGCACATGTATTCCGAGCTACTCAGGAAGCTGAGGTGGGAGGTTCACTTGAGCCCAGGTGTTCAAGGATGCAGAGAACTATGAGTTCACCACTGTACTCCAGCCTAGGTGACAGAGCAAGACCCTGTCTCAAAAAACGCATATGTAATCATTGAAGAAAATTAAATTATAACTATCAAAATTCAAGCAGTCACAATATAGTGCAAAACTGAATGGTTTATTAAAGATGTTTAATTTGAAGGAGATTTTTTACAAGTAACATTTGTTTTAAATTATTCACATTTTAAAACATTGATTTTGCATGATAAAAGAAGGATGGCGGCTTCCTATATTAGAGAAGTAATAGTTCCATTGATTGCCACAGAGTTCTAAATAAAATTTGCACATGGAAAATTAAGCATGTAAAGCGATTGCATCCTCATGATTTAGTTAAGAAAATGTCCAAAACAGTTAAGGTCAGCCGTAGATTTAACTCAGTGTTTCAAAACCATTTGATACATTGGTACCAAAAGCAAGCATTTTACATTTTTCTCCAAATCTTTGGATGTTGTTATTTCTTCTTTAGGCACCGTAAATTTTTAGTTATGCATGCTTACTGGAAGTAAGCAATAAGCAATAATTGATTCCTTTTCATCTGTGGCTTAGAGAACCTCTTGCTTTGTGCATATGTTTTGCCCCTTCTATTTCACTCCAGAAGTTTTGATCATATCAAGTTTCACTTAATAAAGGTGATTAGAGGGCAAAAATCAGTAGTAACTTTGGGGAAGAAGTAGAAGTTCCCCTTAGGCATTGAATTATAATCAAGTTAGGAAAAGCTGGTATTAATACTCATTCAGAATTTCACATTAGATCATTGAAAATCTTTAGGAATAATGATTGTGGAGTCACTACTAATAACTTAGTGACAATCAAATATGTGAAGGCCTTTAAAAAAGATAAAATAGATGTAGATGACTACTCCTGACTCAGAGGACTATTTTTCATAAGTACTATTCACAGAATACAATTTAGATAGAAATAAGAACAAGAGTTAAATGCAATACGGAGTAGCTCTAATAGGACCTAGACATCAGAGTTCATTTGAAAATTATAGTTCCTAAAGTAATTGTGTTGCAGAAGCCTATCATAAAAAATATAAACCATGAAATAAAATTTGTATGAAATTCTTACTGAAACCATTTTTATACCCTTGTTTTCATGATTTACATTTCTAATTTCACAACTTTAGCCTTTAGATGAGCCCTAAGCAAATTTATGAAAACATATTTCTTATTAGAGTACTTGAAATCCCCTGTATATTACTAATCCCAACCAGTGAATAAGAATTTCAGTTCTGTAATAAATATCATCACTATCCCATAATCCATGTTTTACTTGTACAAGAAAATACTTCAGCACAAATAAAGAAGGAATTATTTTTTTTTTTTTTTTTTTTTTTTTTTTTTTTTTTTTTTTTTTTTTTTTTTTTTTTTTGAGACGGAGTCTCGCTCTGTCACCTGGGCTGGAGTGCAGTGGCCGGATCTCAGCTCACTGCAAGCTCCGCCTCCCGGGTTTACGCCATTCTCCTGCCTCAGCCTCCCGAATATCTGGGACTACAGGCGCCAGCCACCTCGCCCGGCTAGCTTTTTGTATTTTTTAGTAGAGACGGGGTTTCACCCTGTTAGCCAGGATGGTCTTGAACTCCTGACCTCGTGATCCGCCCGTCTCGGCCTCCCAAAGTGCTGGGATTACAGGTTTGAGCCACCGCGCCCAGCCAAGAAGGAATTATTAATTCTTAAACCATTAAGAAAATAGCCTAATAAAATATCTTAAATTCCACTTGTAAAAGCAGAAAAAATATTAGAGTAAAATCGCCACAGATTTTCTCCTCAAATTATGGGAACATGAAAATTGGAAACTTTCAGCAAAATCTATTTTTAACATCGTTCAACTGTTTTGTATAGAACATTTAATGTTAAGAAGCAATTTTGTGGTTTGAACTATTTGCATAATAATTTATGGTGTTGAAGATGCTTTGTAGCTGTGTTGCTTTAACTTTTCACATCTGCCCACTAACAGTGGAGCCAATTTGGTCTCTTTATGTTTATTTCAACATTAAAGTTATTTTTAGACAAATCTACCATTGGAAGATTATTGTTGTATTGGTGGTGGTGAGTGAGATTCCGCTATGTCAACGCTCTCCATTTAAAAAAAATGGGGCTGTCACATATTTCAGGACCTCTCTGATGAAGTGTCACAATATTTTGATGTAACACACTTTGTATAACTATGTGGATACAATAGCAAAAGTTTATTTTCATTTTTTTGTAAATTGTTTTGAGCTAGGTCAGAATGATTTCTAAGCATACATACACAAAACAATGCCAAGACATAGAAAAGAGCAAATTTTTCAGGCTATTGGTAGATAGTTTAATAAGTTCATCCTCTTTTGAGAGATCTAGTCACCTGTGTCTAATGTTGGATGGAAAGGGTCTTGGATCCACTGGTTAGTCTTCCTTATTGTCTCAGAGAAGGAGAAAAGGGCTTTATCATGAACAAAAATGACTGATGGAGCTCTATATAAATAATAGTACAATTTGAATTTAATAATCAACTAATAATATCAAACAATTTATAATCCCTATAAACTCCTTACTAACACCCAATCTTCATTTTCACTGTAGTAATTCTGTCATGAGTAATAAAAAGTATTCACAGTTTTTTCTTGTATTTGTCAATAAGAGGGCTCAATTTTGGATGAAAATTTCAACCACTGTTGTTTATACAAGTTATGATTCTTTTACCACCATGTTGAGCTCCTTGAAAAAATCAAAGGTAAGCTTTTTGAGATGAGGTAGCCTTTGTGAATAACATTGCAACTGAGGCTTTTTTTTTTTTTTTTTTTTTTTGAGACAGAGTCTTGCTCTGTCACCCAGGCTGGAGTGCAGTGGCATGATCTCGGTTCACTACAACCTCTGCCTCCCGGGTTCAAGCAATTCTCCTGCCTCAGCTTCCCGAGTAGCTAGGATTACAGGTGCCCACCACCACGCTTCGCTAATATTTGTATTTTTAGTAGAGATGTGGTTTCACTATGTTGGTCAGGCTGGTCTCAAAAACTCCTGACCTCAGATGATCCTCCCACTTTGGCCTCCCAAAGTGCTGGGGTTACAGGTGTGAGCCACCACGCCTGGCCACAGCTGAAGAATTTTAGGTCAAAATAGTCCTAATGAAGGTTATTCTTCAGCTCTGCCTTTCATGACCCTTTCAGTGTACATATTCATCTGGTTATATTTTCAGTCAGTTTCTTGCTCACCCAAGAAAAAATGTGTATCTTGTTGAGAAATCCCTCGCCAACTATTTTCCATCAAACAATTTTTCATAGGTCTTCACAGGGAGCGTTATTTTAAATATTGAGACTCCAAGGCAAATGAAACAACCAAATCATTATGCTATAATAAAAACATAAGATAAATAATAGAGGTAATCTGAATCAAGTGACTGGTTGTTCCATAGTGTTCTTAAAAGATGCTTCTTGTTAGTGTTACTAAATAAAGGTGTATATGTTTTTCAGCTTAGCTACCTCTTTTTGGCTCAAATCAGATTCTACTATCCAATTTTAATCAAATTTTCTCTTATCTGTAATTAACCCTTCAAAACTAAACTTTGAAGTTCAACTTGTTTGCTTTTTTTGACTAGCCAAAAGTTTTTTAATTGTAAAAGAAAATTGCTTATAATTTTTTCTATATGCATATGATTGATTTTAAAATGTCATTGCAAAAATCATGGCCTCATGGTATATAGGCTCATGTTTTTTTGTGTGCCAGACACTGAAATGTAGGCTCCTTTACATTATTAAATTGAAACTCATGTTTGAAATAAACTAAATACAGCCTATAGAGTTTAGATTCACTGCAGTTTACTACTGATTGGAATAGTTCTGGTATCAAGTTTAATGTCTGACACAGACTTTCATCAATTCTGATTTTCCCTTGTAATTTATCTTGCATATTTTCACCAGTTTGAAATTTGCACTTCAAACTTCCTATTTTTATTCATGACCCATTTCAAAATATGATATATTAATTATCCTTTACTATAAATATATGTTCTCAAAGGGATTTGGTAAAACCCTCTTTGTAATAAGTATGAAAAGAAATGTCCAGGAATATGAATTGATTAAATAAATATAATCCATATATTATAATACTCGGTAGCTATGGGAATGAAAAAAATAGAGTTACTTGTACTGATAGAATCTTACTTGTGCTTTTTAGAAGATATATGTGTGTGTGCGCCCATACATACGTGTGTGTATACTATATATGTGCATATTTCTATATATTCATGTACATATGCATATGTTTGTCTATGTTGTTCTATTACACATACGTATTGTTTGTATATATAGTGTTAGCCAAGAAACATACAGAAAAAAACTGTTTCCATGGTTACTTCTGGGCTCTGGGGAGTGAAACCAAAGCACAGAATGTAGATAGAAGCTCTTTACTCTTCATCATATATCCTTTTTAACTGTTTCCATTTTTTTTACTACCACCATTTGATTTAGTATGTAATTTGTTATATATACACACATACATATGAAATACATTCATGCATGTTGTATACATGTATATCATGTATATATTACATGCTATATGTTTCTATATACAATGTAGTAGCTATCTTCAAAGAAGATTTTTTATAACTGAAGAATGTGAAAAGTGAAGGAAAACTTCAAGGCCCAAATAGTTTTGTAACATTTAAATTCTGCTTTTTCTTTCTATTCTCCCACTGTCTATTCCCTTCGTTCCTTAAATTCATTCCCACTAAAAATGACTCACATAGTTTGGAACTAGTTGCCACATCACCTCAAAGTTAAGGGCAGCAGCTTCTCTAACTACAGCTGGGAAAACTTGTACCTAAGAGGGAGGCCATAGCTTTAGATGAGTCCGCGTCCAAGGAAACAAAATACCAGAAATTAACAATGGTTGCAAAATGGAGTCCTAGCCTAATCCCTCTCCTTTCTAATTTCTCCCTAATTGCTTCTTAACAATGTGTGGCCAGGCTGCAGTGGTTGGGGTATGGAGAGTGAAGAAGTTTTTGAATAAGGCAATTCTTACTGAGGACTAACCAAGAACCTGATTGTAACTAAAATGAGGGAACAGTTCCTACTATTTCCATCAAATTCATTCTGCCCAAGGAAAAAGATGATGATTTGATTTTAATTATGCTAACAGCATTTCGATAGCCTCCAGAGAAAATGCCTGCTTTCCAAAATGCAGATCACTAAATTATACTGTGCCTCCTAGCAACTCCTACGACTGAGAATTCAAAGCTTATCTCAACTTTACTTTGTTTGAACCATCCTAAGATTTCAATCCATAGCTTTCCCATAGACTCTACCTGCCTTTTAGTGTCTAGAACACACTCTCAAGGCATCTGGGTCTTCCAACCTACACAGTTCCTCTGAGCTATTCAAGATAGGTCAGGTTCCAGCTGAGGTCAGGCATTGTGATCACTCTAAATTAACCCTCCTCTAAACCCTACCTCTAGTGTCCTAAATTTGCTTTTTCTGTCTCAGCAGGTAAAACCCAGAGGTTCCCAAACCTGCTGTGCATCTGAGTCATGAGGAAAGTTTATTAAATAGATTCTTGGTTTCTCAGCTACACTAATACACAGCAAGGCTTGCTATCCCTCCTTCCAGTTCACTGCTTCTGGGTCCTGCATGGTGGAGCACCACCAGTGCTGCCTCACCTCTGGCCTCCTCCTGACAAAGGGATCTCTACACTCTACACTCTGCACTCTGTCATGTGTAACCAGCCTTCTTAGGCACAGCTGCCTTCTATTTTTTAACTCCCAGTTTTCCTTTTAAGAACTATTCAAATCGAATCATTAAGAATAACATCAGTGATGCCAGCACCAGTAGAATAAGGCAGACCTTTGCTTTAAGTCAGATTTCCTTGTTCCTCTGTTTCCTGATGAAGGCCTATGCTTCTGGACTTTCCATTGATTCAAGATGAGTGTTCTGCTTTTACAAGTGGTCATCAGCAGGGACTAATGGTGGTCACTATTAGTCCTCACTGACAGGCTTTTTAGTCCAAACTTGGAGACATGGCTATTGAGCCCAGAGTTCTCCTCACAGGCACTGAGGCTCAGGATTCTATGAGCCTCCTCTAATAGGTTTCACTCACAGGGATATGTCAGTAATGACATGGATGGATATGGTTATATTCATGTAGGTTTTAGCAAGAAAGATGTTGTCCACTGAGAGCCACCGGAAAGATTATGATACACGCTCTTAGAAAAGAATAGGAGGAGCAGATTAAAATAAAAATCTTTGCTTAACAGTTTGAGTTGGATGGCTTGATGAATTGCAACACCTCGGAAAAGAAATCTTCCTAGGTTATCTTACAGTTATGATTTGTCTTAAGTATAAAGGAGATGAGAGCAATACCAGTGTAATTCATCTTAAAGACTTTAACCTGGACTAAAGGAAGATTTGTGGAGTTCTTCATTAATTATGATTGACTCTTAATACCATCTCAAAGATTTTGCTAGACCTAGAAAGGCTTTGTTAAATAATTTTCCATGTATCCCATAGTCTCACATATTTAAAACCTAATGTTGGGAGATAGTCTCTCAGGCAAAATTATGAACTTATATATTGATGGAGGCATAGTTGCTCATAGGTTCCAAAAGTTAATATATACATTTCCAAAAGTTAAATATCATATTGCGGTTATGATTACATATCATGTTTTCCTCTACCACTCAAATGAAGTTTTAACATGATTGCCTAGATTTGGTTTCAAATTTAGCTGCCTTAGAAACTCTCACTCAAGTGTGCAATTACTTTTTCAATGTTGAGAAGAATATGTTATGATAAGAGGTTCCTAAATAAAGCATTTCATAGTTTTCTGGCATTGAATTTTTTATTTATTTTTTACCTTGTTTATTTGTGTGTGAAGGAGCATAAAGTGAACCCTCAGAGGACAAGAAAAAATATCAGGTATTTCTTTACAGATTTAATCTCTGAACATTTTACATCATCACTAATGATGCCCCAGGAGTCTTGAAGCTAAAATAACAAGATATACAATTTATAAATTTTTATTTAGATGCACTCATTGTTTGCAAATAACTTCACAATCTGATAAAGAGGCAAAAAGATAAAATATAGGTATAATAAACTTGAATAAATGGATAGAATTTGGAATATATCTGGGGGATATATCAAGGGTCTTTTTGGCAACTTGGAAGATGATTGGAGAAAATGACAGAAATACTTGAGGAAGGCTTTCTGCATGGGCTGGATCAAGTCCAAATTCCAAAATACTGTCCAGCCATGGAATGGTAGGTTAGATGACAGCTTAGAGTGAGGGTTGGAAATGGGAAACAATGTGAAGCTGGCAAAAGAGGGTATGTCTCGAGATGAAATTCACCAGAGCAGAGCAAAGCAGTGAAGAGCCTTCACCTCATTGGACAGCACTTGCTCTTTCTCCCTTTAAATAGATTAACCTTGAGTGTAGCGATGCTCATGGGGACTGCTAGAGAGTCAAGGGAAACAAGACACAATCTATTAAGTAAAGACGCCTAGAAACATTGGGTATGTGGAAATATAACATGATGGTGCTAACAGTAATTATGGTGACTCTCATTTGTAGAAGACTAGTTCTGTTTCATTAAGAGATAGGTTTCAGCTTGTCACCTAGTAGATCGTATATGAATCATGACTGTATGTTGACTCACATGTCATTTTTACTAGTATGCACGTCCACCATTTACTGAGCTGTTGCTCTGTGCTAACTTACAGTGTGCTAAGAGCTTTACATACTGTATTCATACATTTAATCCTTATACTAAACCTAAGAGTTAAATTTTTTACACCCAGTTTTGCAAATGAGAAAATTAAAATATCAGAATAAGTTAAGTGACATAACTTTCCTAAGGTCAAGGAGATAATAAAAAATAGGCTTCTATTTAGACATAGATTTAGCTGTCCCAGGGGCCTAAATTCCAGCCACTGTATTTATGTTTTAGAATGGCGATTACAAATTGGTGACTGGAGCACCAAAAGCAGCCTGGGGACCTGCTTTACTGATTCTGCATACTATGTTTTCAGAAAATCTGAATGTGCATTTTTATGGAGGGGAGTGTTAACTGGAGTCATCATGCATCATTATCTTAAATCACCTTGACATCCTTGACATTTAAGATGTCAGCTTCTCATTTAAGGTTACAGGTTGAATAATATTTCCCCCTACTTTATCAAAATATGTATCAGATATATGTATAAAATAAACTAGCACAATACTTATTTAAAGAGAGTTCAATTGTTTATGCTGAGATATACAAACAGAAACACTTGGGAGAAATATTATAATATTCGTAAAGAAGCCAGGGACATTGGTTTGACAATATTGAGGTGACAAGTTTCCAAAAATTAATTCTTTCTATACTGATTTCAGATTCTGTTTTCCATGAATAGACACAGCCAGAGGGATTCCCTTCTGTAATCCACATCCATATGCCTCTACCAGCCAATTAATTGCTCATTACTGCATCAACATAAGTGTGAATTTGTTGACAGACAGATATTTAAGAAAGAGGGTGTTAATATGTCCCAATGGTCCTACCTACTCTGGAATGTGGAGGAAACCATAATCACAGTGAATTCAATGTCAAATTTCTTATTCAAATATGTATTTCCAGTTACAGTGATAATTTTTCATTCATGCTCAGTTACGATGATTTTTGCTTTTATTTTATGTTATTCTCCATTATGGGACTCCATTTTGTTTTACACAAGATAGTTAATATAATACTTCACAGTAAGGGCATTTTGAAAGAACAGTGGCTTTAAAAACAAAATTTATCTTTGTGTTTCCTATTAGGTGGTAAGCCAGTTAGTAGTATTCAACAAGTGTTTGTAAAATTATTTCATTTTCTTGAAACCCTATAATAAAGTTATTAACTGGAGAAAGAACGTTGAAAATTCAGATCAGATGACCAGTGGTTTTAATACAGAAGAGACAGTTTTCATATTTTTAGCACATAGAAAAAAATTGTAAAATGTGTTTGCTAAATTCCATCTGAACATTATCATAAGAAAATCTCACAAATATTTTAATTTCTTCAATAAAATAGTTTATTTCATTTATGCCCTTTACTACTTTATTTTCACTAGAGAAATCATCAACGTTTTAGTTACTTTTTCAAAAATCCCAGTAGAACAATCATGTTTGTTTTGACAAACAACTCTAGAAGGTTTTTATTTCTATTAATTTAAATAGACAAAAAGAAGATACTTGAAAGCAGCACGAAATCCCCAGCACCTTTTTGTGAGATTATAACTTGTGTATGAAAGTATTTAACATTTTCTAGTATTATATTTTAACCAGATCACAGATTCTTAACCCAGGATTCTTAGATCTACAAATTAATTTTAAATGGCCTTAAAACTGTACACACAAAAAATATTTTCATGGGGTGGGGAAGGGGGACAAGGGCTCTATCATTCATCTGTTTTTTCTTTTTTTTTTTTTTTTTTTTTTTTTTTTTTGAGACAGAGTCTTACTCTGTCACCCAGGCTGAAGTGCAGTGGCGCAATCTCGGCTCACTGCAACCTCCGCCTCCTGGGTTCAAGCAATTCTCCTGCCTCAGCCTCCTGAGTAGCTGGGACTACAGGCGCCCATAATGTCTGGCTAATTTTTGTATTTTTAGTAGAGATGGGGTTTCGCCATATTGGTCAGGCTGATCTCGAACTCCTGACCTCAGGTGATCCACCCACCTCAGCCTCCCAAAGTGCTGGGATTACAGGAGTGAGCCACTGCGCCCAGCCCCATTCATCTGTTCTTTAGGAGCGTTTGTAACTGAAAAATTTTAAGTCAGATTTGGAGGAAGAAAATTAGAGGTTTTGGGTAGGATAAGTCTTGTTCACTGAAGAGTCCCTTTCACATAATTTAAATAAGAGCTATTGTGTATGAAGCTGGGCACAGTGGCTCACACCTGTAATCCCAACACTTTGGGAGGCTGAGGCGGATGGATCACTTGAGGTCAGGAATTCGAGACCAGCCTGGCCAACATGGTGAAACCTCATCTATACTAAAAATACAAAAATTAGCCGGGGTGTGGTGGCACATGCCTGTAATCCCAGCTACTCGGGAGGCTGAGGCAGGAGAATTGCTTGGAGGTGGATGTTGCAGTGAGCAAGATTGCACCACTGCACTGCAACCTGAGCTACAGAGTGAGACTTGGTCTCAAAAAAAAAAAAAAAAAAACCCAAAAAAATCTATTGTATATGAATTGGGCTGCTATTATTTACTCCCAGTATTTAATAGTGAAGAAATGTGTTTTCTAATCATGCTTATATTTATCCTTTCATTTTCTGATAAACATTTATTGAGTGCATAATGAATGCTAGATATTGTTCACCAAGATAGGAAATCAGAAGGTTGAGCAATCTGGGGAGAAATATGACTAATCAAATTGCTGACACATTGAGTGTGAGATGCCTGTGGGATATCCAAATGGAGATGTCCATGCAGGGCACAGGTCCAAGCCAAAGACTTAGATTTGAAGGTCAGTAAATATGGGTAGTAAAGTCATTAAAGTGTTTGATATAGATAAGCCCATTCTTGCATGAATAGTGTGAGTAGAGGATTAATGAGTGAAACAGCCAACATTCCCTGGGTGCATGGAGGGAGTACCTTCCAAAGAGGCTGGAAAGTGGTTGTAAGAAAGCCAGCAGAGAAAGACTTCCAAAATGAGGGAGGAGTAAGCCATACCAAGAATGTAGAAAGATCTAGTAAAATAAAGACATAACCATTCAAACTGGGAATCAATTTTAGTGGAATGCTATCAGTGGACGTCAGATTGCAGTTAGGTAGATGGGAAATGACTTTCAGTGTGCTGTATGTTTAGGGAAATGATTGGGAGATAAAGTCAGAAGGGACCTCACTATTTAGCACCTGGTATATGATATTTTATAAATAACAAGTTAATGGCTTTAACTGGGAAATAACAAAATCATCTTCCTCCTAATCCCAGAAGACAATCCACTGAGAGAATGGGACACTTAACCAGGGGAGAAGACAGTGATGACTTTGGCATAACATGTGTATCAGTCAGGGTTCAAACAGAGAAGTAGAGCAGTAGGGTATTATATATGTATCCTATTAGGTGTATGCACGTGTGGAGTTTGTGTGTATACACATACATATAGATAGATAAACATATTTTACAGAGAATCAGTTTACACAATTATAGATCTAGCAAAGCAGTCTCCACAAAGCTGTCTCTGCATCTAATATCAGAGCCTGAAGTTCGCAGGCAGGCAGGCAGGTGGGAAGATCACAAGCAGGCTTGAATTTCAGTAGGATAGACTGAAACCTGTGTTGTTTCTTGTTGCCTCTGACCTCGGCAGTAAGAATGAGCACACATACCTCTGGCCCAGAAATCAGAGACACTGCAGGAAGATGCAGGGGGAAAGAGAGCAATCACAGGTCCAACTGATGCTTTGTGTCAATGAGGCAAGTCAGCATATGAGCAGCAGTGTGCATGTGTGCACACACATATGCATGTACATACACACACATTGCAAAATGGCAACCACCTTCCTAACATCCTCCAACTAATGTGAAAGAATTTATCATTTAGCCTACCCTAGCTGGACACATGCAAGAAAATGGAATTCTGGTAAATGTAGTTTGAACTAGCAAGTTGGCACATTACAGAGCCAACACAATGTGTACTCTCAGAGATGGCAAGTCTTGGGGGCTACTAGAGTAAGGGTTCTGGGTAATCATTGTACTTCGTGAAGGTCCTGTCACTTGGTAGATAAGTGAAGGAAGTTATGTAGAAATCAGGGTGGGACCATGAAATCAGCTTGTTTATCCTCTCAGTTGTTCTAAGGGCATTGCTGCCATCCCTGTGAACAAGGGGATTAGGAAATCATTGATTTAATTTACCTCTCTACTACTTCCACCATTCTTAATAATAAAAGGAAATGACCAATTTCTGCAATTTTTCCAGGCAATATTTTTCTAAGATGAATGATCGTGATTATTACAGTGAGAATAAAATGATCTCTTAGAATGTTCTGAGAACAGTTGTACAAATGGAAGTTACAGTGTTGGCTTAAAGAAGAGTACATAAATACTATTCTTTAGCTGTAGTAAACGAGCTATAGAATGTAACCTTATTTATTGTTAGGTAAACTTGTAAAACTTATCCACCCAGTGACAGGACCTTCATCCTGTACCAAATCCCTGTTTTTGGAGTAAGATGCCAATGGAAATGGTGGCGCTAGTTTAAAATCAAACACCAGTTCAACCAAACTGATTTAAAATTTTCGTGTTGGGGAAGCTCACGGTCTTTAAATATGGATGAGAAAGGTGTCTCTTCTAATACTTGCTTATGTCTTGTTAATGCTGTACTCCCAGAGATGATCACTAATCTATAATCTATACAACTGCACTTTTCTAAGGATATTTAGGGTCACAGACCTGAACCTGATTGAGGGAGAGGTGTTTCTCCAAGAGCTTTTCTGTGACTACAGATTGTTAGAGAAAACAGTTAGGTAGTGAAGGAAGATGGTGCACGATCTGCTGTGCTACCATGAAATAGAATATATATGGTGATATTTTAAGGCTGTTTGTTTACTTGTGCCTAAATTATAAAAGCAATATTTTTAAATTGTAAAAATTTAAATGTTGGAAAATAAAGACTCATATAAAAAAGATAATAAAGAAGTCACTGAGATATGTCACAAGTGCTTTGAAGCTTCATCCATGGAATCTTTTTTTTTATCTTTTTTTTTTTCTTTTTTATTATACTTTAGGTTCTAGGGTACATGTGCATAATGTGCAGGTTTGTTACATATGTATACTTGTGCCATGTTGGTGTGCTGCACCCATCAACTCGTCAGCACCCATCAACTCGTCATTTACATCAGGTATAACTCCCAATGCCATCCCTCCCCCCTCCCTCCTCCCCATGATAGGCCCCAGTGTGTGATGTTCCCCTTCCCAAGTCCAAGTGATCTCATTGTTCAGTTCCCACCTATGAGTGAGAACATGCGGTGTTTGGTTTTCTGTTCTTGTGATATTTTGCTGAGAATGATGGTTTCCAGCTGCATCCATGTCCCTACAAAGGACACAAACTCATCCTTTTTTATGGCTGCATAGTATTCCATGGTGTATATATGCCACATTTTCTTAATCCAGTCTGTCACTGATGGACATTTGGGGGAATCTTAAGAGGCTCTCTCCTACTTCAGATGAGAAAGTCAAGAAGCATATCTTTTGACTAAATAGTGGTATAAAAAATACTAATTAAGTGACATTTCACAGTTGCAATTTTGAAATGATTTGCTGTTCTGCTCACAAGAATCGTAGTTATGTTTACTAACTTTATTCATTTTGTCTTAGTATTTGCTATAACTATATTTTTACTATGTGTTGGGCATGGTCACGGCAAATGTAAGCTATCAGATTGACCAGGTTGACCACATCAATGAGGAATATTTTCGTTAATCCGAGATGGTGTTTGATTCAGAATGCACATCCTATCAGCAACACCTGCCATCGACCTTTCAATGTGAGGAATTCCAACAGTTAGCACCAAGGAGTTAACAATAGGAAACATCATCCAGAACTGAACAAATGGCTTTACTCCTTCCTCTATCTTGGACTGTGTGAAAGTTTCCTGGAAAAGAGTTAGATATGCTTATATAGATTAAATCTACTAAAGGGCATTCCCCATAACAGTCAAGTGTTAGGGAAAAGGCAAGTTTATTCATATAACTATAGATAGAATATCAATAATGTGAATGATTCCATAAGTATTTTAGGGAAAGTATTCATCTTTATGCAATGAAATATACAAAGTGGTCATTTTCCTAAAGACGAGAAGACAGTTATTTTAATTGACTTCCACAACTTCCCACTTAGAGAGTTGTAGTATTAAAAAATAAATTAAATATCACTGCCATAAAGAATAAGAGTGATAGTCAGAAAATGGACTTCAGAAAATGATATACTTTCTTTAGGTAAGAAAGCAGTAAAGATGTTCTCAAGTGATAACCTTTGTTAGATGCTGACAAGTCTGAAATGCTCCTTGACAATCTCTTTTATTGAAGAAATCTTGAGGACTGTAAACCTAGATCAGTGCCTTATAAGCCTTGCATGAGGCAATTGTGATTAAAAAGCAAGTGAAAAACTTCCTAATAGCTCACAGAAGAGTAATCAGTCTGTCTTAGTATTAGGGTGTGTGTGTGTGTGTGTGTGTGTGTGTGTGTGTGTGTGTGTATTTTAATGAGATACTGCTTAGGTATACAGGCCAGGAGTAAAGGTAACACCATGAGGAAGGATAAAGGCATAGAAAGTCAGATTGGGAACTCCAGAAGAAAAGAAATAATTTTGAGGGTTGTCAGAGCTTCTCAAGAGATCACACGTTTAGAGACAATACAAATGCTTTTAAGCAATAATAATAATAATAAAAATCTACTGAGATTTTAGTTTCATGATCAGAATGGGGGATCAAAGTTAGAATACCGGGATTAGTTTCGAGTGATTTTAAAGACATCAATATTAGAATGGACTGAGACAGGAGATACAGGTTGCAAAGAGAAATAACAAGTCTTCCTCAAGAATGAAAAGAACTCTGAGAGACATAGCTTTGGTCACAGAAATGAGAATAACAGTGAATTTTCTTTTTCTTTTTTCTTTTTCTTTTTTTCTTTTTTTTTTTTTTTTTTTTTTTTTTGAGTCGGAGTCTCACTCTGTCGCCCAGGCTGGAATACAGTGGCATGATCTCGGCTCACTGCAACCTCTGCCTTCTGGGTTCAAACGATTTTTCCGCCTCAGCCTCCCAAGTAGCTGGGATTACATGTGCCCGCCACCACGTCTGGCTAATTTTAGTATTTTTAGTAGAGACGGGGTTTCACCATGTTGGCCAGGTTAGTCTCAAACTCCTGACCTCAAGTGATCCGCCTACCTCAGCCTCCCAAAGCACTGGGATTACAGGCGTGAGCCACCACACCCGGCCAACAGTGAATTTTTTAAGCACTGAAAATATCTACGAATGCTACCAACTTCTGAAACTTCTCCTGATTAACTCAGCACAGAAAATTCCCTCTCATTTTGAGCTTCAATTGTTCAAACTGCTTCCATGGCAGTTGAAACTGCTATGTCTCCCTCTATCAAATGTGGACAGAAAAGCCAGGCTTCGTGGTATATTTTAGGCTCAAAAGCTGTCAAAAGCATTTTACTGAGCCACTATGGAGAAGAGACAAGTAGAACAAACTTCTGCCTGAAAAACAAGCAGTTACACTGAGTACTTCTAATATAATGGTGACTAACAAAAATCCTTCTAGGCAGAAAAGAAGAAAACACAAAACAGTGAGTTCACTGAATGTTCATTTACATCTTAAATAATAAACAACATGCATTAGCTCTCATGATTTCCTGCACTTGTCATGTTATAAGCTTATAAAACTTCCTAAAAATATTTCATTAGCTTTGAAAACTAATAAATCTAATGATTGTCATTTATATTTTTAAAAACATAAGAAAGGCAGACTTTGTGCATAAGACCTCGAGTGTCAAGAAAGTTTAGAGAGGATAACTCATTAAAATGTACAGCGAATCACAAAATTCCATTTGAATTGAACCTTTCATTTTGGCCCAACCTATCCACGTGAAAACCAGCAAAACAAATCATTCTAAGTCACAAGCTGCTATATGTGTTTTAGAACAGATACTATTTACTATATTACCCCTAAATGAACCAAGATCTACGTAAATGGTTTCTAGCTTTTCTCTAATTAAGCTAAGTTCTTTCTTAAAAGGAAACTCATTGTAATTCATATTTTTCTTCTCGAAGAGGGAGCTTATATTTTTCTGTTTCTGCACTTTGAACATGAGTATTATGGGAAAGTATTAGGGGATTAGCAGGAGATAAATGTGGTTTTTGTCTTCATCACTAAGTGGATCAAATTAGTGGGTATATGGCCATGATTTTATTCTACCACACTATGACCTGTGAGACAAGGTGGAAAAAGTAGATTCTAGAGGCACTGATGGATACAGGCTAAGCTGGGTAACAAGGACATCCCAAAATGTAATGTCTTTGATCAAATTGAAGTATATTTCTCTCGATAAATAAACCAATAGCTAGCAGCCCCAGACCAGTCAGGTGATTCCGTTCGATTAAGTTGTTCAGGGACTCAAGTCCCTTGTATGTTGTTGCTCCCCATTTTTTCCTCGTATTTCTGGTAAAAGCCAGTTCAGTGATACATCTACTTTCCAGTCTGCAGGAAAGGGAAAAATAAACTCCAGGGCATGCGACTTTATCATAAAGGAAATGACCAGGAAATTGCACACGTCACTTCTTCATACATCTCGTTGACCCGCTCTCAGGCACATCGCCACATTTAGCTGCAAGAGAACCTAAGAAATGTGGTCTATAACTGGATAGCCACGTGCTCAACTAAAATTCTAGGGACTATACTACTAAAAGGAAGAAAGGACTAATAGACACTGGGACACATTTAGTGGTCTCTACCTTAATAGGTATCAGCCAGGGTTTGGAGATGACATATTAAGCACAAAAAAGATAAGGCAGTGTATGGACAGGGTCTGTTCAAGAGAATCACAACTTATATGTAACAGTGGCGGTCACTTACATGTGAATAAACTGCTAAGGGTATTTCACTTCACCACTACTAATATTCTTTACTTTCCTCCTTCTTTCATTTTTCTTTCTGTCTTGCTCCTCCTTTTCATATTCCAATTTTCCCCCCATATTTTTCCTTTCTTTTTTGTTTCAACTGCTTATGATACTCAGGTCTAAAGAATTTACTGAGTAATGACCACAGATACATGCTTCCTTTATGCATTTTTAATGGCTGATTTAAATATACTTGGAGGCTAAAAGGGCAATAATTTGATTTAAATGTGTGGGCCTCTGGAAAGATGAGAAAGCACTGTAAGAGTTAAAGAAATCAAGAAAGGATTTGGAACAGTGACTATGTAATTAAAAGAGCAGAAATAACGGATGTGCCTTATCAAGATATAATCACAAATATTTTAGGATGAAAAGACCTCTGTATTAAAACCCAAAAATATTACAAAAAATGCATTACAAAAAATGTTCACTTTGTGGATGACTTGAAAAACTTTCAAAATGAGTAAAATTATAAGCAGATCTGATGTTTTTGTGAGAGAGCAAATCACGACGTACTTCTTCCATCCACTTAACTCAAGGGTAACAATGGCTGTACTTTCTGCCCTTCATCATCACCAGGAGTTTCTGAGTAGCCTTTTAGAACAAATCAGTTTCCTGGCAGGTGAATAATTTCTACTATATAGTCATCATTTTCACGCATCATTTATCTAAGACCCATATTCTCAGTACTCAGGTGCAACGTCACACCGTTCCGGGGGTGAGGTCATCAAGTGCAACTGGGTGTTAACAGATGTTTGATGTTAAGAGGGACACCCCCTCTTCTGGCTGGTGTCCACCGATTGTTCTAGACACCATGAACTTTTGTTTCATGCAGGTAGAAAACAGCCATCAAGAGCTAAAATTTGAGCCCTTACAAGAATCTTTTTACTACCCAGCACAATGTGGTAATAATATTCCCATTTTTCAGGCCCTTTTCCTTCAAGTGCATAAGATTTCCTCTCTATTCTAGAGAAGCCTTGCTACTGCCTCTCTTCATTTTATTACTATGGGGAATTCCCCAGCAGCTTATTCCAAGTTCACTGTGCAGCCCTCTGATTCCTGAAAGGCATATTTTGGCCTAACTTGATATATATATACTATATATCATCACTTACAGTAAAGTTTGTCCCATAATAGTAATATACTAGTACTAATAATAATAATTGCTAACAATGAGTGTGCACTCACCATGGGTACTATAAATGTATATTAACTTAATTAACTCCAAGTTATTTGTTGTTACTTAAATTCTCTTATAATCTATTGATCAAACAATAGAGTTGCTTTGTTCCTAAAAGCTACAAAAATCTATAGTAATGTAGTATAAAATCTATTTTCATAAAGAAATCTGACACTACAGCTGAATTATGGTTAGCAAATTTAAAATTCATACCTTGTTTTCCTCTTGTGATTTTGTCTCCTTGAAATTTGAGCAGATGTTGTTATATCTTGCAGCAATCACATCGTCAATGATGAGCTTAATATAACATACCCCTTTCATTACTTTTCCTTTTTTTTAGAATTCTTAAATAAATCTCTGATTTCCAAAGAACTATCTGTGCTTTGATATTGGCAACTATTATCTGCCGTAGGTCCTGGTACTTATTTAGGGAAAACATCTTAATGAAGTTCCAAGGAACTTCATTTGTCTCCGTGTGTGTGTGTGTGTGTGTGTGTGTGTGTGTGTGTGTGTGTGTGTGAGAGAGAGAGACAGAGAGAGAGAGAGAGAGAGACAGAGAGAGAGAGAGAGACAGAGAGAGAGAGAGAGAGAGACAGAGAGAGAGAGACAGAGAGAGAGAGAGAGAGAGAGAGAGACAGAGAGAGAGAGACAGAGAGAGAGAGACAGAGAGAGAGACAGAGAGAGAGAGAGAGAGAGAGAGAGAGAGAGAGAGGAGAGAGAGAGACAGAGAGAGAGAGACAGAGAGAGAGAGAGAGAGAGAGACAGAGATAGAAGACAGAGAGAGAGAGACAGAGAGAGAGAGACAGAGAGAGAGACAGAGAGAGAGCAGAGAGAGACAGAGAGAGAGAGAGACAGAGAGAGAGAGGACAGAGAGAGAGAGACAGAGAGAGAGAGAGACAGAGAGAGAGAGACAGAGAGAGAGAGAGACAGAGAGAGAGAGACAGAGAGAGAGAGAGACAGAGAGAGAGAGAGAAATTTTTCTTTTTTTCATTTCTGAATAAAGCTTTCTAGAAGAAGGACCATTCAGTGTAACTAATGACAAAACATAAATATGTTTTGTAAACCACTTTGCTCTTAGCTTAAATGGTGAGTCTTTGGCAAAACATTTATCTTTACCATGACTGTAGAGTAATTTTAATATACATGATTAATGGTGCAAATGAAATTAAAATCCCCTACTATTCAACATCTTACTTAAGAACAAAATGCTCACTATTTCCTAATTGCAAAGAGTAAAATGTTTGGATGTTGATGCTTTTAATTAGAGGAGAATTTTCTTTTTAATTAAAAAAAGAGAGCTTTTTTATTTTTCAATAAGCTAGAGAGTGTCCTCTAGTGGAGAGAGACTCTGATCTCGTAGTTTTAGAAATGGCTGTATGATACCCAGTTAGAAGTGTGCTCTACTTAGCTGATTGAAATCTACTGGTTGAAGGGAAAAAGTATTGTTTTTCCTCTAAGACCCCTCAAATCGTGGCCTAGTTGAAAGGCTGCAGTGTGACAAGCATTGTTCTCATTTTAGATATCAAATGATTTTTTATGATCAATTTTAGAGTGCTTCCTTCTGAACCTGGTGAGATTGAGCTGACTGTGCACCTTTCTGCCAAAAAGGAGGCAGAAGCATTTAGTGCAATTTACTGTGGCTTTTACAGATATCAACTTGAGGCAGCAAGAATACCATTATCTTCAGGACTACAGCCCTGGCTGACTGATACATTTGATGTGTGCAGATCCCTAGGCCATAGCTTAAATTTGTTTCTTTTATTATTTGAAGGAAAGCAAAGAAACAAAATTGAGAGACAAATTAAATAAAAGTTTCTCTTCTCCTTAACTTGTCGAATTCTAATGCTAATTTCCTGTATTTCTGGTTAAATGCGGTAAACAGTCTAGACTCCATCACTTGTGTATCAGAGATGAGAGGTGGAGGAGTTTTTTCAATATCTAAATGGAAGAGGGTACAGAAGAGCTGTGGTGGTTGGCTCTCTGAATCACACACTAGAACTGCCTTAGCAGAAATTGCTTGTTACAGCAAATTAGAGACTGAAAGAAAAGAACGCTAGTTGCTCTTGATAGCAAGATAAATAGCTTGGACTTAAATAAAGATAAAAATTTTATTGCTGATTCTTTTTTTCTTTTTTTAATTTTAATTTTAATTTTTTATTTTACTTTACGTTCTGGGATACATGTGTAGAATGTGCAGGTTTGTTACATAGGTATACATGTGCCATGGTGGTTTGCTGCACCTATCAACCCATCATCTAGGTTTTAAGCCCCACATGAATTAGGTATTTGTCCTAATGCTCTCCAGCCCTTTGTCCCCCACCCCCCTACAGGCCCCAGTGTGTGGTGTTCCCCTCCCTGTGTCCATGTGTTCTCATTGTTCAACTCCCAGTTATCAGTGAGAACATGCAGTGTTTGGTTTTCTGTTCCTGTGTTAGTTTGCTGAGGATGATGGCTTCCAACTTCATCCATGTCCCTGCAAAGAAAGGATATGATCTCATTCTTTTTTATGGCTGCATAGTATTCCATGGTGTACATGTGACACATTTTCTTTATCCAGTCTATCATTGATGGCCATTTGGGTTGGTTCCAAGTCTTAGCTGTTGTAAATAGTGGTGCAATAAACATACATGTGCATGTGTCTTTATAGTAGAATGATTTATAATCCTTTGGGTATATACCCAGTAATGGGATTGCTGGGTTAAATGGTATTTCTGGTTCTAGATCCTTGAGGAATTGCCACACTGTCTTCCACAATGGTTGAACTAATTTACATTCCCACCAACAGCGTGAAAGCGTTCCTATTTCTCCACAGCCTCACCAGCATCTACTGTTTCTTAACTTTTTAATAATCGCCATTCTGACTGGCATGAGATGATATCTCATTGTGGTTTTGATTTGCATTTCTCTAATGATCAGTGATAATGAGCTTTTTTTCATATGTTTGTTGACTGCATAAATGTCTTCTTTTGAGAAGTGTCTGTTCATATCCTTTGCCCACTTTTTCATAGGGTTTTTTTTTTTTTTTTCTTGTAAATTTGTTTAAGTTCTTTATAGATTCTGGATATTAGCCCTTTGTCAGATGGGTAGATTGAACTTTCTCCCATTCTGTAGGTTGCCTGTTCACTCTAATGCTAGTTTCTTTGGCTGTGCAGAAGCTCTTTAGTTTTATTAGATCCCGTTTGTCAATTTTGGCTTTTTTTGCAATTGCTTTTGGTGTTTTAGTCATGAAGTCTTTGCCCATGCCTATGTCCTGAATGGTATTGCCTAGGTTTTCTTCTAGGGTTTTTATGGTTTTGGGTTTTACATTTAAGTCTTTAATCTATCTTGAGTTGAGTTTTGTATAAGGTGTAAGGAAGGGTTCCAGTTTCAGTTTTCTGCATATGGCTAGCCAGTTTTCCTAGCACCATTTATTAAATAGGGAATTCTTTCCCCATTGCTTGTTGCTGATTCTTATATTTGAAAAAAAGGGTGATAAGGAGAGTGTTCATAAAATCCTTCAGTAATCCAACAAATGTCAGAGCCATATGAGTGTGTATAAATATTGCTTATTTTAATGGTAGTGAAAAGCAAAAAGGCAAATATCATATTCCTTTTTATAGATAACTTTCAGAAACATGTATAGTCGTGACTCTCACACAGATGGAAGAATGAATACATGTTAAAAAACTTTTTGCTCATGTGATATGAGGGGACCAAGCAGATGTTATGACCAGTTCAAAGAAAATATCAAAGCAGCAGATTCACACAGATTAAAGAAATGTTGAGATGAATTGTAAAGGGAGACAAAATTGTTTTTTCCCCAGGTTATGGGGAGGGTAGGAGAGGTGAGTCAATTAAATCACTATCAGACAGGAGAAAATTGATACTTCTATCAGTGTCCTACATTTTACAGAGTCAACATATAGTTCAGAGACAGTAAAAAGCCAGAATCCAATAATCTGGAAGGGTGTGCCATAGACCAATGAGTAGTTTTCCAATGAAAGATAATTTTTTTCTACATAACTTTGTAAATATATATATATATATATATTTCTGTAGCTTGGTTGGGTTGTCAGTGACCCAGTTGTATATCCTACTTTCTTGTCTACACCAGCTACTTCTCTACCCACAACTGCCATTATTGTGAACCCTCTTTCTCTTTCCTCTTCTCCAGCCTCCCTGTCCTTGCTTCCTTCTTACAGGACCTGCCCTAATATTTTTCAATTTTGTTGCTTTTCTGAGCCCCAGTTGCACTTTAAAGAAATTCCAAGGTAAAAACAAATTGTTCTGGACAGTTAACTGTAACCACTTGCATGAAAAATCACCTGAGGGTGCTTGTTAAAAATTCAAATCCCTGGAAGACTGCAGACTTGACTTGCTGAATCTAAATCTGGTGGGGGTTGGAGGTAAATTTTTTGACAATAAATTTGGGACGCACTGACTTGAGTAAAACAAGAAAAAATGTAACCTCTAAGCCATATGACTCTAAGCTAAATGACATCGTGAATATATGGAAGTATAAAATAAAAACTGATATGAAAGTTAGTGGAAATATGCAAGAAAAAGCAAGGTTAATGGTAGCATTAGTAATTGCTAGTAATAACTTTCCCTAAAGTTCCTATCACAATCTAGCACTAATTATTTTCTACTTGAATATCTGGAATGTCAATCTATTAATTTATTAATGTCCATTCTAGATACTATGCTAAGTGAATTTTAAAATTATTTTTCCTTTTTAATTGAAAGCATACCCAGACACATATTAAATAATCACAAAAAATAAACATCTATAATCATTCTGTTGTGTTTTCCTTGTCTCACTTTTCATTCTACTGAATTTTACTAATTATAAATTTAAATCTTTCAATCTTGAACTTTTTTGTTATTTCTAGACTTCAATTTTAAGAAATTATTTTTCCTCCACATATTTATAAAATATATACTTTCTCCTATATAGTATATTTGTTTCATAGTAATATTTAACTCTAATACATCCCACATTTATTTTGCTATATTATATGAAACTGATTTTTGTTTTCAGACCATAATGCAATTCTGATAACTCATTGCCTGGAGTTAAATCTGGTACCATTTCTGAGCACTACAATTGATTTCAAAGAGCTGTATCACTGCCTGCAGGACAAACATGATGTTTTCTTTTTATAATTGTTTTAAAATATATTTTGCTCTTTGTTTAGACCAACAACATAATGTCCAGATCTATCATCATTACACTTCTTTTGGATAGTTGTTGACAATATTCACCTACTTAAATTTCTAAATAAATATTGAATTTTTTGTTGACTTCTACATCTTATTGGACTTTTGTTAGCATTAGCATTACATCTAAAATGTAACTTGGGAATGGATTTGTTTAATTGTTTGTTTATTGCTAGTATAAATAGGATCTCTTCCATTTTCTAATTAGTAAGTGTAGAAACCATGGATGATAATTATTTCTAAATATCATAGACCATAACTAACTACAGAGTTTTCTTCTTAAGGCTGGCAAAACTATGATGAAAATCAGTGTCTCTTAAAGAATAAGATTAAAAAATTTTAAATCACATTAACTATAGCTAAACTATAAGTACATTAAATTGCTACAAATCATGTAGTTTTAAAAACAACCCTCAAATTTGCTAGATTTACAAACTTACCCCACTAAGGAAAACTGGCTTTCTTCTGAATTGCCTTCATCAATTATTTATTGCTGCAGGGTCGCAATAGGCTGAGGTAGACGCTCTTACGATTTCATATTAGGCAGATAGCGTTTCATTTTAAAATGTCAAGCCTTGTGCCTGTAATCACAGCTACTCAGGAGAGGGGAAGATAGCTTGAGCCCAGGAGTTTAAGACTAGGCTGGGTAATATAGCAAGACCCCATTTCAAAAATATATATATAAGCAAGCTTCTAATAATTTTAGAATCTATGCTCTTGGCCGGGCGCGGTGGCTCAAGCCTGTAATCCCAGCACTTTGGGAGGCTGAGACGGGCGGATCACGAGGTCAGGAGATCGAGACCATCCTGGCTAATACGGTGAAACCCTGTCTCTACTTAAAAATACAAAAAACTAGCCGGGCGACGAGGCGGGCGCCTGTAGTCCCAGCTACTCGGGAGGCTGAGGCAGGAGAATGGCATCAACCCGGGAGGCGGAGCTTGCAGTGAGCTGAGATCCTGCCACTGCACTCCAGCCTGGGTGGCAGAGCAAGACCCCGTCTCAAAAAAAAAAAAAAGAATCTATGCTCTTAAGACCCACATTCTCTCTTGGTTTTATTTTGCATATTCTCTTTTGAGTTTCTTAAGGGTCTTTTTGTCTGGACCTAAAGTTCTATCCAAGTATATTGAAAAAAATGGGTAGCCCCTCCTTTGAGAATTACCACATAGACTCCATTTGATCTATAGGATAGCGAGTCTTATTTTTACATGATTATATTTTGTTTAAAATAACTCAAACTGGCCGGGCGCGGTGGCTCAAGCCTGTAATCCCAGCACTTTGGGAGGCCGAGACGGGCGGATCACAAGGTCAGGAGATCAAGACCATCCTGGCTAACACGGTGAAACCCCGTCTCTACTAAAAAACACACACACACACACAAAAAAAAACTAGCCGGGCGAGGTGGCGGGCGCCTGTAGTCCCAGCTAATGTAGTCCCAGCTACTCGGGAGGCTGAGGCAGGAGAATGGCGTAAACCCGGGAGGCGGAGCTTGCAGTGAGCTGAGAACTGGCCACTGCACTCCAGCCTGGGCGACAGAGCGAGACTCCGTCTCAAAAAAAAATAAAATAAAATAAAAATAAAATAAAATAAAATAAAATAAAATAAAATAACTCAAACTATACAGAATTTAATATTTTGGAATACCAATACAAAAGAATGTTATATCAAAAGGGCAAATTTTAAAATGTTGCTAGTAAGTGATTACAATATATGTCTTAGATTTGAATATTTGAAATAACTTTAAAAAGTCGAAATATAGGGCTTTTTAATTGGGTAAGTATGCAATCAGGTTATCTTCACACAATGCTTTTATTAAAATTGGTTCAAAATATGAAGCCTTTATTTGGCAATTTTCATCTTTATGCACTTTCCAAATGTTAGCTAATTAAACTGCTTAACAATATTCCATTAAACAGTTGTATATATTTTGTGTTCATACACTCATATAAACTTTAATAATAATAATAATTCTTTTAACCGGATTTTTTTTTTTTTTTTTTTTTTTTTTTTTTTTTTTTGAGACAGAGACTCGCTTTGTCGCCCAGGCTGGAGTGCAGGGGCCAGATCTCTACTCACTGCAAGCTCCGCCTTCCGGGTTTACGCCATTCTCCTGCCTCAGCCTCCGAGTAGCTGGGACTACAGGCGCCCGCCACCACGCCCGGCTATTTTTTTTTTTTTTTTTTTTTAGTAGAGACTGGGTTTCACCGTGTTAGCCAGGATGGTCTCGATCTCCTGACCTCGTGATCCGCCCGTCTCAGCCTCCCAAAGTGCTGGGATTACAGGCTTGAGCCACCGCGCCCGGCCTCTTTTATCAGTTTTTTAAAACATCTCATTGCTTTGTTATGTCCTATTGCATTAGTAAAACTTCAAAAACATTATCATATGAAAATAATGCTAGCCAGGTGCAGTGGCTCATGCCTGTAATCCCAGCACTTTGGGAGGCCAAGGTGGGAGGATGGCTTGAGCCCAGAAGTTTGAGACTAGCCTGGACATCATAGGGACACCCTGTCTCTATTTTAAAATAAAATAAAAAGTTAGCTAGGCACACCAGCCTGGGTGACAAAGCTAGACCCTGTCTCAAAAAATTAGCTAGGCATGGTTACACATGCCTGTAGTTCCAGCTACCCAGGAGGATGAGGTGAGAGGATTGCTTGAGCTCGGGAGATTGAGGCTACAGTGAACGGTGATTGTTTCACTGCACTCCAGCCTGAGCCACACAGTGAGACTCTGTCTCCAAACAAACAAACAAACAAACAAACAAACTGAAAAGAATGCTAGTAGGCACATTTCTATATACCAACAACATCCAAGCTGAGTGCCAAATCAAGAACGCAATCCCATTCACAATAGCCACAAAAAATAAAATAAAATGCCTAGAAATACAGCTGGCCAGGAGGGTGAAAGATCTCAACAACAACAATTACAAAACACTGCTGAAAGAAATCAGTGATGACACAAACAAATGGAAAAACATTCTACACTCATAGATAAAAATAATCAATATTGTTAAAATGGCCATGCTGCCCAAAACAATTTAAAGATTCAGTGCTATTATTAAAAAGTCAAAACATAACAGGTGCTGGCAAGGTTGTGAAGAAAAGGGAACACTTATATACTACTGGTGAGAATGTAAATTAGTTCAGCCACTGTGGAAAGCAGTTTGATGATTTCTCAGAAAACTTAGAGCTACCATTGGACCCAGCATCCCATTATTGGGTATATACCCAAAGGAATATATATATTTTTTTACCATAAAGACACATGCATGCATATGTTCATTGCAGCACTATTCACAATAGCAGACGTGGAATCAACCTAGATGCACATCAGTGGTAGACTAGATAAAGAAAATGTGGTCTATATACACCATGGAATACTATGCAGTCATCAAAAAGAATGATATCAGCAACATGGATGGAGCTAGAGACCATTATTGTAAATGAACTAATGACGGGAAAGAAAACCAAATACCACATGTTCTCACTTATAAGTGGAAGCTAAACATTGGGGACATAATACAGGTGTACTTGAGGGTGGAGGGTAGAGGGAGAGAGGAGGGTGAGGATGGAAAAACTACCAACCAGATACCATGCTTATAACCTGGGTGATGAAATAATCTGTACACCAAACCCCTGTGACATGTAATTTATCTATGTAACAAACCGGCACATGTACCCCTGAAATGAAAGTAAAAATGTGGAAAAAAAATAATGCTTGTAGGCATAGTTCTATTGAATTTAAATGAGATGATACTGTGAGTCCCATTGTATATTCTTGTTCAACATATGTTTGCTTTTAAATATTTGGAATTAAATATTCTCAGTATTTCCTAATAAAGTAAGCCTGCAATAATTTATTTAGTTCCTGAAAATTGCCAAATAAAAATATAGTCTGATTTTATAATCATTATACATTTTATAAATTCATTATAATCTTTATAACACAAAAGTAGGTAAATAAAAAGCATTTTAGGTATGATGTTGACAATTACATGCTACGATCCAATAAGAAGCCGTTTTATCTTAATAACGTTGTCATAATTTTGTACAGTACTGGTGATTAGCAAAATAGCTATATTTAATAATAAAATTTTGGTTTAATATGAATGTAAGGGACCACAAAGAGATCCTACTTCACTCCCACTAGGATGGCTATAATCAAAGCAACAGACACTAACAAGTGTTGACAAGCCTGTAGAGAAACTGGAACCCTCATACATTGCTGGCGGGAATGTAAAATGGCACAGCCACTTTGAAAACAAGTTTGCTATTTCTTCAAATATTTAAATGTAAGATTGTCTTATGGCCTAACAGCATCACTCCTAGGTATATACCCAAGAAAAAAGAAAACGTATATCCACACAAAAACTTAGCAGCAGTATTCACAATAACCAAAAAGTGGAAACAACCCAAATGTTCATCACCTGATGAATGGATAAAGAAAATCAGTGTATGGGATATAATCACACAATGGGGTATTATTGATACATGCTGTAACATGAATAAACCTTGAAAACATTAAAGTAAGCAAAAGAAACCAGACATAAAAGTCAATATATTGTATGACTCCATTTATACCAAATGTCCATAGAGACAGAAAGTAGAAGTAGATTCGTGGTTGCTAAGGGCTAAAATGGGGAGTGGCTGCCAATTGGTACAGGGTTCCTTTTTGGGGTGATCCTAAAATTGTCCTAAAATTGACTGTGGTTCTGATTGTACAATTCTGTGCATATAGAGAAAACCATGGAATTGTACATATTCATGGTATGTGAATTGTATCTCAATAAAGCTATTAAAATATGCATACTATGTATATAAAAAACAATTTTATAGACAGTAGCATTTGGTGAATGTTTAACAGTTGGCTCTCTAAATGTAGTTCTGTCATGCATACAGTTGATCTTTTTTGTTTACCTTAGCTAATAAAACAATGGAGTTGCATGTCAGAACTTTACTCACTCATCAATGATGTAAATGATGTCTTTGCTGAATCACATTTTAATGGGAGAATATTTTCTTGATGTTTGTGCTATTCCCAATATGGCAGCTATAGACATGACACACTTTTAATTTAACCTGCATTATTAACATTTTCCCTATCATGTTTTAAGTGCAGTCAACAGAACAATAAATCATAGCCTGATTTGTAGCATTTGCCAATGTATGGGGTAAATACTCCCCACCCATGGTCTTTTTCAAGCTACCAACATAATGTCATTAAACATATAGTTGAGAAGAGATGTGCAGTAGTACACTATTGTGTAGTATTTCCACCATACAGATACCATAGTTGTAAACAATCTCAAAAGGTGAATGAATGAATAAATGGTAAAATGTAGCAAAATAATTAGGAATTTTTGAGTATCTATTGGTTTTGTTTTAAATATTGTTTATTTGTATTTCTATAATTTAATTTTCAATGACTGTGCTTAACAACCTGCTCACAGAATTTCTGAAAATGTGGTAACTGACCTTTGCAAGCTGGTATGGAATAATACCACTGAAATAATACCTGAATGAGGAGGCTCTGTACTTGCAATGTGAAGCCTAGTTTACACGATAAATTTGGCCCATGGAGACATGTAGACATGTAGCCTTTAATTAATGAAGCTTTAAAAAAGGGAAACAAGGTAAAATGAAAGTTCAGACGATATTAAGCAGGTTATTCATTAATTTGAGGTTATGTATTGAGTTCTTAATATATTCAAGATGCTGTAATGGGTCCTGGTAATACGAAGGTAAATAAAGATATAATTTCTGCCTTTGGGGAAAGCATAGTCAAGTTGCTGGGCTAGATATGTGAGCAAAGCAGATATTGAAAGGACTGTATTATGATAAAACAGAGATATGTTCCGAAGTCTATGGAGAAAGGAGAAGAGAAGGAGGAAGAAAAATTAAATGACAATTTTTTTTTTTTTTTTTTTTTTTTTTTTTTTTTTTTTTTTGAGATGGAGTCTCGCTCTGTCTCCCAGGCTGGAGTGCAGTGGTGTGTTCTCAGCTCACTGCAACCTCTGCCTCCCAGGTTCAAGCTATTCTCCTGCCTCAGCCTCCTTAGTAACTGGGATTACAGGCGCCCGCCACCACACCCAGCTAATTTTTGTACTTTTTAGTAGAGATGGAGTTTCACCATATTGGCCAGATTGTTCTCGAACTCCTGACCTTGTGATCCACCCAGCTTGGCCTCTCAAAGTGCTGGGATTACAGGCGTGAGCCACCGCGCCCGGCCTAAATGAGTATTTTTTGAAAGTGCAGGCCCGCATTTTGGAAGAAGTGCCATCTGAATTGGATTTAATGGATGAAGTGTGTATTAGGTGAAAATGAGAATTTAAAGCAAAGAATATAGTCGTAAATAAAAGCATGAGACTATAAAATGGAATGTGAATGGGTGACTCCCAAAATTCAGATGATAAAAACCTGTTGTGTAACTGGCATGTCCTAGTTCATTGGCCCAAGGTGCAAACACAGTCCCATCATTTATTACTTTCATAACTACTATTTGTCCTTTTTAATCCTTATTTGCCCTTATTCCGTGGACATACATCACTTATTCCTATGCTCCACCCTGCCCTATGAATTTCTATCAACTCTTGGTTCCTACTCAGACTCAGAGGAAGGGATAATAGTCCTTCATTCCCACTTTCAAACACAGGGTAATACGCAGTTGGATTCCAACGTGAAAGCTCTCTGAACAGGTGTGATCAATCACTTTTTCCAAATAAATAGTACCTAGTGAATCCAGCTTTTCTCCACAACAGTTAGGCCCCTGGTTAGAGACTCGGGTATGAGCTTGACCTCACTTGGTCTGTTCTCAGGATTGACTCCATGGAACTCCTAGTGTCTAGGCTGTGAGCAGAGCAATGCATAAGAAGGGAAGTGGTAACTTTGCTTAGACACACAGAAACCACTGAAAAGCCTCTTCACAGAACAAAGCGCTGCTCAAATTGACTTTTTCTTCTGCCTGTATTGAGAAGCAACTGGCAGTTCCCAGATCTCTCTCTCTTTCTGTGTGGGTGACTCAGTGATTGATATATATATATTTATATATATAGAGAGAGAGAATGTATCTATATAAATAATTATATTACATATATATTATATATTTTCTGCCTTAACAGGCTTCCTACTTAATGTCTGCTTTAAGAGGTTCCCTATTATCACATTGATAAAAAGCAGAGTGTTCTGTAGTTACTGCTACCACCTATGCTTTATCACTTTAAGAAATTATGTGGAAATAATCTGATCTTTGCAGTGCTTATTCCTTATGGGATCCCAGAATATAGTAGCATTCTCAATCCTTGATTCTGTCTGATCCAATCTCAAGTTTGAAAATACAGTAAGATTGATCTCTTTAGAATAGAGATGCGATTGCGTCAGTCTCCGATTTGAAACCTTTCCTCAACTTTCCATTGCCCTGAAATGGAAGTCTCAAATTTTCCACATGCCATGCGTAGAACAGCGCTGCTCCTGCTCTTGCGTCATCAGGGCTCTATTCTTCCCCTAATCTTCCCTCTACTTGCCCCTCGTCTACACTTTAGCTTCAGCCCCTTCAAAATTATTTTATTTTCCCCGAAGTCCCCAGGCTTTTTCTCACTCATGCTCTTTCCTCTCTGTCCAGTGTGTTTTTCTATTCTTCTCTCCACCCTCTTCTATTCATTCCTTGAATTTCACTGTCTGACCCACAGCAAGCCCATCTCAAGACTAGTTATAGTTCTCCTAGGTGTCCCCGTAGCACTGTAGATGCACTCAGTACTGGAGCCCCAGGCAGCGTGGGGTAGTGAAAGAACAGGTGAACCAAGATGGCTGAGAAAACAGATAGCTTCTTACATGGGTACAGGAGCCATTTTTTAGGTGTGGCAGCACAAAGCCTGCAGGTAAAAGAAATGAATAATTATAAAATTATGAAAAAAATGTGAATAAAAATGAATTTCACAGTTGATGTGGGAAAGAAAGGAGGGTGATGGGAGACAGTAATTCAGGTCCCAATGAGGAGGTCAATTGGCCTCTCTGCTAAGGATTGTCAGATTCCTTATTCGTTATTTATGAGGTTTCAGATTTACTAAAATTGTAATGGAAAATTAGGCAATACCTGGAGAGTTCTATTTATGAGTTCCAGGCATTAAGTCCCACCTAAAAACTTAAACTTGGTCTTCTGAAAGACAGATGGTGTAAATTATGGATACATACATTTTTAAACTGTAACACATCTTGATTCCGTTAGCATATAATGTTAATCAGCATACTAGGTAGTTTTTAAAGACTTCTTGTTGAATTCGTGACTACCTTGGCACTGTAACAGATAGTCCTGGTGCGAAAGAAAAAAAAAAAAAAAACAGCGCTCTTATAAAAATGTAAAGACAAAGAATATTTGATTTGAAGTTGTTTTGTAATGTTGGTTGACACTTGCCGTAGAAATATGCGATTGATTTCCAATCAATGGAATTGGCATTTATTCATTTTGTAATGTAAATATTCTCTAAAGGAGAGGGAATTTTATACTAAAATATTTCTGTACAAAGATTAATAATAAAGAAACCTCCTTGGAGCCTCAGTTTGCCTCTTAAAAGTTTGTAGGTATTTTCTGGACTTGCATTATCTGGTCATCAGTGATGACTATTACATAAAAAATCCGGCCGGGCGTGGTGGCTCACGCCTGTAATCCTAGCTCTTTGGGAGGCCAAGGTGGGCAGATTACAAGGTCAGTAGTTTGAAACCAGCCTGGCCAACAAGGCGAAACCCCGTCTCTACTAAAAATACAAAAATAAATTAGTCGGGCATGGTGGCGTGCGCCTGTAATCCCAGCTGCTCCAGAGGCTGAGCAGGAGAATTGCTTAAACCCGGGAGGCAGAGGTTGCAGTGAGCTAAGATCGCACCACTGCATTCCAACCTGGGTGACAGAGGAAGACTCCGTCTCTGGGGGGACCGGAGCAGGGGAATCCAAGTCTGTGAGGAATGTCTTAGAGAACATGCAGACAAAAGCTAAAATAGAGAAGGCTATGTCATGCCATATTAGAAATATTAGAAGAGCAATAATTTTCATGAAGTATTCTTTTTTTTTTTTTTTTTTTTGAGACGGAGTCTCGCTCTGTCGCCCGGGCTGGAGTGCAGTGGCCGGATCTCAGCTCACTGCAAGCTCCGCCTCCCGGGTTTACGCCATTCTCCTGCCTCAGCCTCCCAAGTAGCTGGGACTACAGGCGCCCGCCACCTCGCCCGGCTAGTTTTTTGTATTTTTTAGTAGAGACGGGGTTTCACCATGTTAGCCAGGATGGTCTCGATCTCCTGACCTCGTGATCCGCCCGTCTCGGCCTCCCAAAGTGCTGGGATTACAGGCTTGAGCCACCGCGCCCGGCCATGAAGTATTCTTAAACAATGAACATAATTAAGAGAATATGATTAATTTTATCCTATAAAAATGTTGTCATTGTGTAACTTGTAGAATTAAGTTGCAGATACTCATGCCCTAGTTTAGAAAGAGTACATGTAAGTGCATTCTGCTTTTCTCTGTGTTTGTACTGTAGAGTCTCTCATAAGCAAAATTTCAAGAAATATATACTATCAACTCATAGCTTAGCTCTGAGGCTTCCAGTACTCTTTTAAGAAACCTCCTTCCTTGGTCCTTAGGATCACAGAGTTCTCAGGGCCCTCTGGTAATATTCTTAAGTATCTATGGCTACCACAAATTGAGAGTTTGCTTACTTCAAATGCCAGCAAAGGTGTTGCTTTTTCATTTTCAGCCCCTCACGTGGTGCCAATCCCTGAGAGTTCCTTTGCCCCAATCCAGACTTATAAGACCCCATGTTATCCCTCAATTTCTGGTCCCATTTAGTGGTAGCAAGATCTTAAAACTACTATCTACTGGAATATTTCAGTTCTCTAATGCTGACTGAAGCTTGAGTAAGCCAGGTGCTTGTAAAGTGGCATAAAATATCCAGAAATAAACTTTACTTTCTATGGGCATTAAATTTACTTCCACCTTTTAGACAGAGACTTCAATTTACCTTATTAAAGAATTGACCAATCTGTATTCACCATTAAAACATTCTAAGTAGCATATTGAAATAAACTAATCTTCATAGTAGTATAATCGATTTTACCTGTAATGAAAATCCCAAACATTTATTATCATGATTTTTATTTTTTTTTTTGTTTTTCTACTTGAGTATGTGTTAGCTTCTTTAATTCAAATGTTTTCTTTATGAATTAAAAATATTTTAATAGCATTCTCTTAGCATCTCGGATTTATGGTTCCTTTTCCTTTGCAGCCAAAGATTTTCTATTTCCCACATTCAAGACTGAGAAACACCTTATATCTGCCCTATAAAATCTTATAATTAGCAACATTATGTACCCTTTGATATCATGCTTCAAGAAAGGCATATCACCTCTATGGTATCCTTCGCAATCATTCATGACCTCAAGCTAATCATGAGAAAACCTCAGGCCAACCAAATTGGAAAAATGTTCTACACAATAGCTGACTAGTCCTCTTGGAAATTTTATAAGTAACTCACATTCCATTAAACAAGCCATGTTGTCGAAAACACACATTCTATCAATTTGACAAAGATTGAAAATCCCGGAAAAATTTTTCTTTTAGAAAGATATTTTATTAAATCAATGAAAAGTGATCAAAATGTTACCTGTTTGCCTAAAATGAGCGTGAACAAATAGTTTTTTAACACTTTTCCATCACTTCTCTCTGCAGGTGACTCTGCTAATCTAACTTGCAGAGCTTTCTTTGGGTACAGCGGAGATGTCAGTCCTTTAATTTACTGGATGAAAGGAGAAAAGTTTATTGAAGATCTGGATGAAAATCGAGTTTGGGAAAGTGACATTAGGTAATTTTTTCTTTTCTTTTAACTCGTACAGTCAAGAGTAACATTTACTCCGTTAGTGAATAGAAAGTAAGCTGAAAGGGTTTTTTCTTGTTGTTTTACTATTATCATAATAAAAATATTTAATGATAAAGAAACAAAATACTGGTAAGAGACTTACTATAGAATTGCAAAACATGAATGTCATTTGCAAAGAATTTAAGAAAAATAACGACGATTGTTTCGTTAAGCCATATACTGAGTGTGGCTGGGCGTGGTGGCTCTTCCTGTAATCCCAGCACTTTGGGAGGTCAAATTGGGTGGATTGCTTGAGGCCAAGAGTTTGAGAGTAGCCTGGCCAACACGGAGAAACGTTGTCTCTACTAAAAATACAAAAATTAGCCAGGCGTGGTGGTGCATGCCTATCATCCCCGCTACTTGGGAGGCTGAGGCATGAGAATGACTTGAACCTGGGAGGCAGAGGTTGCAGTGAGCCAAGATTCTGCCACTGCACTCCAGCCTGAACAACAGAGTGAGACTGTGTAAAAAAAATATATATATATATACACACACATATATATATACATATATATACATATATACACATATATACACATATACATATACATATATACATATATATACATATACATATATACATATACATATGTATACATATATACATATACGTATATACATATACACATATACATATACATATATATACATATACATATACACATATACATACATACACATACATATACATATACATATAGACATACATATACATATACATATATATACATATATACACATATATATACATATATACATATATATACATATACATATATACACATATATATACACATATATATACATATATATATATATTTACTGAGTGTGAGATCAAAATACCATAAAATATAGAAAATGTGTTAGTGTACTTTTTGTATATGAGACCTTTTAAAAAAAAAAAATGTTCTTTGGAAGGCCGAGGTGGGCGGATCACCTGAGGTCAGGAGTTCCAGACCAGCCTGGCCAACATGGTGAACCCCGTCTCTACTAAAAATACAAAATTAGCCGAGCATGGTGACGGGCCACCTGTAGTCCCAGCTACTTGGGAGGCTGAGGCAGGAGAATCGCCTGAACCTGGGAGGTGGAGGTTGCAGTGATCGGAGATCGTACCATTTCACTGCAGCCTGGGTGACAAGAGCGAAACTATCTCAAAAAAAAAAAAAAAAAAAAAAAACACCCCCACAGGAAACATTAACAAGGTACAAGGACTCAAGCAAAACACAATCTCTATCATTTCCTTTTATGTATTTTTACATATTTCAGCCACCAAGTGGAATAGAAGCTGTTGATGGTAGTGATAAGGATACACAAAATATTTTTATCACCTTTCTTAGTCTGACTTTAAGGTCAAAATATTTGTATAGTGGGAATGATAACATGAAAATATTTGAAGGCATAATGCCTAAGCCCCTTTTTTGTTAAATGTGTTTAGTTATTTATTCATTTAAGTGTAAATATATTCAATGCTGACTATAATTATGCTTGGGCATGGATACTTATTTTTAATCATAATATAAATATGCAAGAACAATAATAATAAGTAAGTTACAACTACATCAAAATGATGATTACTTCTAAACATCCTCCCATCTAAAGATTGCATCTTCTGGGTATATACAAACATTTAAATCATGGTCCCCCATTCTAAATGTCAAGGCTTTTAAAACTGTATCAAAGGTAAAAGAGAAAATGATTTTCAATAGAAAAAAAAACATATGAAACTGTCACATAGGGTTATTTCTATTGGGACCTTCTTTCTGGCAACAAATACATAAGAATATTGTACTCTGGAATGCCCCAGTGGGATTCCAGAAGGCTAAATGGACAATGGTCTAATATGTACTGAAACATTTCTCTGCTGTTTTTCGTATTTAAAACTTCACTCTTATCTTTTACCCATGGTCTATGAAATGCTAAAATAAATGAAGGACAATTAACCTCCTAACTTTTGCCCCCTCTGGCTTTGTGTGTGTTCAGGGAAGTTTCTAGAAAGGTAGTTTACTTTAATTCTGCATTTAAAAATGTTGAACAGAGATGACAACGAGGTTAGTGAGCATTTACCATTAATTTTAAATGTCAGAGTTAAGTACTTTACCAGAACTTTTAGTCTACAGGTTTATAATTTCACATTTCTTCCAAAACAGGCAATTTGTTAATATCATTAACAGAAGTCAGACTGAAAATTTCAACTGAAATGTCAAAATAGCTCAGAAATTTTTTTTTCTTTCTTTTTTAAAAAATTAGCCTGACATGTAATTAGGCCTTCAGCCTGAGACATTAGAATTTTTATCTCAACTTACATAATATTTCTTCTTAAAGGGAAAGCAAATTGTAAACTTTCTCTTCAAGGTCTTTCTCACCTCCTTATTATGACAGTGTGATTGTCCTGCTAAGGGAGATAATTAACTGCAACTTCATTAACATCTACAAAGACAAGCTTCCTCATTAGAAGTGAAGAAGAAAAGGGCAGGATATAATTTAATTAACATAGCATCAATTCATAGCCAAATTTGAAGCACAGATTTCATAGGTATTTTTACATCAGATTTGGATTCATCTACCTTTCTTTCTTGTTTGTGTATGTGTCTGTTTGTGTGGATATTTGTTTTGTTTTGTCGCTTTATATTTTAGAATTCTTAAGGAGCATCTCGGGGAACAGGAAGTTTCCATCTCATTAATTGTGGACTCTGTAGAAGAAGGTGACTTGGGAAATTACTCCTGTTATGTTGAAAATGGAAATGGACGTCGACACGCCAGTGTTCTCCTTTATAAACGAGGTGAGTGTAACCTTCTAAGCTTGAGTGGTCAACTGAATGTATGATGGGAGAAAAAATCATTGGGAACCAAGAAACAAATTCAATTTCGTTTTTCTCCACAAAGTTCTCCTAAATAAAATAATCATATTTGCATTAGAGCCACCAAGGCAAACAGCACAGTAGATGGGTGAGTAACTCAGTCTCTAAAATCAAATTTGGATTCCTTGCTCCTCTTTAATACCAACTGTATAACTTTGGGCAAAACATGTAACTTCCCTAAGCTTTAGTTTTCTGATCTATAGAATGGGGAAAATAATAGTATCAACTCTTCAGTGTGTTGTAAGAATAAAATAAGACAAAAAATGTGAAGGGCTTGACAGAGCCTATACAAGGAAAGTCATTAAATGCTATTTATTATTATTAGAAATAGATATTAGGGGCCGGGTGCAGTAGCTCACACCTGTAATCCCAGCACTGTGGGAGGGCAAGGCAGGTGGATCACTTGAGGTCAGGAGTTCAAGACCAGCCTGGCCAACATTGTGAAACCCTGTCTCTGCTAAAAATATAAAAACTAGCTGGCAGTAGTAGTGCGAACCTGTAATCCCAGCTACTTGGGAGGCTGAGGCAGGAGAACCACTTGAGCCTGGGAGGTGGAGGTTGCAGTTAGCGGAGATCGGGAGATGGCGCCATTGCACTCCAGACTGGGTGACAAAGTGAGACCCTGTCTCAAAAAAAAAAAAAAAAAAACAAAAGAAAAAGAAAAGAAATAGATACTAGTTTCTTTAAAAAACAACAACAACAACAACTAAATGGTTTTAAGTCAAAGATTGTGTTTCTTATGGGAAGGTTGCTCCTTTAGTGTAAGAACTGTCTGGTGAATTCCCCACTGCAGTATTTTTTGACATGTTGTTTCTGCCTTGGATAACTTTGATATGTACGATATTCTCCCATGATGAATAGTAATGCATTTTTAAGTAAGATAGGCTGTGGTTGAGTGCAATGTCTGTTGTGCTAACTCTGCCTCTACAGCACCCCATCACCTTTTGCATAGGATTAAATGCATTTAAATTTATATTGAATTGTTTGAAATAAGAGATAACTGTAAAATGTGAGTCATTCCTGTTAGTAAAATTGTTTATGTATATTACAAGAGAAAAATATATTTTTCTACATTATGCTAAGTTAAAACTTTCTACTCTTTGGAACAAGCACTCTTGACGTTCTCTTACTCAGCAAATTTACAATGATTTTAATTTCAAAGCCCGTATTTAATCCTAGACTCTTTGAGGTTTGAAAAGAAAGAGAACATTGAAGGCTGTTCCCCCTACTTTATTGGGCAATAGATTCCCTTTGAATAATATTACTGAATGCTATTAAAATAGACACCTCTGTTGTCAAGGTGACTATGATATTAAAAGAGTCTACTTTTTAGGGATGTGAGTCAAGGGGAAAGGTATGCAGCAGCTAGCAATATGATTGTATCTTTCTATAGGATATAGCCAATCAAGGAAGGGATTTTAGTAGAAATATCATACATATACAAGTACAGAAATAGCTTCTCATTGTTAAAAGCAACTTAAGTGTTGTGTAATTGAACTTCTTATCCTGCCATAACATCTTCTGAAGTGATCTATCAGCTTATACTGGATCACATTCCCTCTCAAGGAAGTCCATTTTATCTTTGGAACAAATCTGTTAGAAAGCATTTCAGTTTCCTTGTCTGTCTATCCATTGGCCCTAGTTCTGTACTTTTAATCACTCTTCCCCGACAGCCCTTCAAATGTTTGATGACAGTCACCATGAGTCTCCGAACCTTTACTTCACCAGATTCAGCCTCTTTAGCTTCTTTTACTCATTCTTCATTTTTATTAGTGAAATACTTTCACCCTTCTGGTCACTCTCTTGAATGTGCTTTAATTAAAGAGTTTGAATTATTCCTCAAAAATGGAGTTAGGAGAGAGAAGATGTAGAGCACATAAAAATGGGTTGACTTGGACAACATAGTTTTTGGGAGGGAAAGGGAAGGGTGACAGTTAAGTAGGAATCAAAGGAGAAGGGAAGAAAAATGAATTGTATCTAAGGATAAAGCTACTAAAGCTCTGTTTTTGCAGAGAGGCACACAGGCAAGAAGGGGTCAAAAAACCTCCAGGCTATTTTTAGCATACGTAGCTTAAGGATAAGTTGCCGAAAGCTATGAAACCTTCCATTTCTAGAAAAATAAATGAAGAATCAAGAAAATTACTTGAAATTTTTTCCAGTAATATTTGATTTCTTAAACGTGAAAAAAATGTGGTCAATGTTAGAGTATTCTTCAATACTTAAGTCTTTTAGTATGTTTTTCAAATATGCATTTATACAAACAGCAATGTATTCTTAAGAAATAAAAGCATTAACAAGCCAAAAAAAAAAAAGTCCTTCCAAGACATGTACTCCAAAAGTCCCTCTTCAAGTGAATGTATGCCTTCCTTTTAAGGGAGCTGCAGCAAACGAGTCATCAGTTCACAAAGACACCAATGGATGCAATTTCCTGCTCTTGAGGGACTCATGATTATGTGGAATGATCTATCCCACTAATCTTGGGGGGAAAAAAAGGACTTTGGTTCACATATGACATGACCTGAACTTCATCAGCCCTGCCAGGTTGAGGAGAACGGCACACAGCATATATGAAATGATAGGTTTGGATCTTTGATCATGGAGTCTCTAAAAAGTCAAATGTCTTGTCATGCTAGCAATGGTGTAATTATCAGGTGGGTTGCTATATTACTCAGAATACTAAGGCTTAGATAAGGAACTGGGAGCTTTCACTATTAATTGTATTTTTCTGCCATTTACTCATAAATTCCTTAACTTATAAGCCTTCACAGTCTTCCCTTTTAAAACCTCCCTAGAGAGACATGTTCAAACATTTGTTGAATACTGATCTTGTACACCACAAGCTGTCATTGCTTCTGACAGGTAAACCTTCCAGGACATTCCTTTGCCAAAGTCATCTAAGCAATTTTTCCTTCACTGTTACCTTTTGTTCAGTATCATTGACATAATAAAATGATTTCAGAGCCCTCCAATGGGTGGTATGGATTCTTTGAAACATTGCTTCCTTGTATCAAATGTGTCTTCCTTAATGCCAAGGGGATACTATAATAAATAATTCAGCTACATTTGAGCTAGGCTATGTTCTGGGTCAGCCTTTTATCTGCATAAAAGAATCATAAGTCCATGAAAGCCTGCTGAAAATCTACCAAGAAATTTGACCATAGAAAAATCTTGTTCGAGAATATCCAAAGTTGCCAATTCCTGCAGCCAGAAAAGGTACTAGGTTCATCAGAATCTCATCGGACATGCAATATAGATATATTTCACTTATTGTACAGAGCACTAGAATATGCAGTGAGAGAAAGACAGAGAATGAAAGGGCAAGGCCCATGGGCCATATTGGTTTATGACTGCCCTGCTCCTTACTCTTCACTCCTGCCAGAAACTTCTATTCAATCCTCTTTGCCAGACCCTGGCCTGGCAAGCTTGAGCATTAGATCCAGGCTTCAAAAATAATCAAAGTAAAGCGCTGACAAATTAGACATTGCATTATTTCTGGTTCTTGTTATTGCCCATACTTGATTGAATTCCACGTCTGAGTCTCTGAATCTTTTACCCAGATACACTTGCTACTGCCTGTCCAACACGCACTGAACATTGACCTTCGGTTTTCCTCCAAAGCTCTGATCTGTCCTATTCTCTCCATTTTTTACTTTTGCATTTCTCTGACACAAACAATACTCCAGGTAGATACCTAGCAGTATTGTGCTCTGACCTCAGGCCTAGACACTCTTGTACCCATCAGGCTGTCTCAGATTCCTTCTTCACTCTCTGTGCCTTCTGTGTATACTCTCATTTTTAATGACCTCACAGTGCAGACATGTTTATTATCTTAATGGTTAAGGGCATGGACTTAGGAGTAAGGCTGGCTGTGTTCAAAACCCAAGTCTGTTCTTACTAGCTGTGCTATCTGGGGCAAATCTTTAATCAATTTGAGCCTCAAATTTCTCTTCTATAAATGGGAATAATAATAAGACTTCTCACATAGAGCAGCTGTGAGGATCCAATGAACTCATATGTGTAAATACTTATCACAGTGTCTGGCACGTACTTAGCACCCAAAAAATGTTAACAAGCTATTACAAGATTTCTTTGCTCTAACTATGTGATACTCTGGGTAATGAAGGATGCAGCAATTCCGTGTTCCATTAAAAATTCCCTGAATTCTAGTTCATCTTTCATCAAAATCATCAGCTTTAGCTCCAGCAATTTTGTTCCGTCAATTCTGAATTTGACTGTATAATAGATTTACTTTGGTTTGAGTGTACTGTCCTAAAGGATAATTTTGTTTATGTATTCATGCATTTAGTGATGACTAAGAACCTACTATGTGCCTGGCATTTGTGCTAACCAAAGTTACAGGCATGAAAAATAAAATTAAATGAACAGGAAATAAGGATCAATATAATTTGGAATGCCATCCACTGCTTTTTAAATGACAGTGATATGAAACATTCCTAATATACGACTGTGCTTCCTAGTGAGTGTTTCACTTTGAAACTGTCACTTTGGGGATGTTCATTAGCAATCCTGCTCTGAAGGGTTATATTTATTTATATGGATTACAATAATATGGCAATTCATTAATCAAAAATTAGTTTGGGAACTGGCAAAGTATCTATCTGAGAGACTCAGCACTAGTTAATAATAATAAACATCTAGGTTTTCTTTATTTCCCATCTAACCTATTTTACTTCTTGTGTGTACTCTCTTTATCCCTTCAAAGAATGTAATCAATAGAAATTAGACCTGCTCAATAAACTCCCTAGACCTAAAAATATCTTTAGTAATGTAATTAAGTGCACATCATTTAGGATGCATTGTTTTAAAGCCAGATGAATTTAAACCCAGTGGACTCCTTTAACCCTTCTTGTAATGAATCATCCTTGTAATATGTGCCCCATCCTTGTTAGTATTTGCCTAGTGAATTTATTTACTGAGAGATACAGTAAGGTCATACAACGGTGCAAACTTCTTTTGGGACTGGCCATTTGACATCTTTGACCATAGATTTCAGAATATGTTAAAGCCAAACCTTGTTCAGAAATCAAAATCTCCTACCTCCCTGTATGGCAGCATTTCCCTAGAAAGACAATGACCCATTAAAAGCTGAGCTGATGTCAATGAAATGGATACTTTTACTGAGTCCTAGCTTATGCAGTGCCAAAATATTAAGGAATTTTAGTAATGTTGCTGCAGCATCTCCAAATAGAAGCCAACGAGTTTAACAAGTTCTCTCCTTGGATAAGATTTGACATTTTGTAGTCAAAATTTTCTTTTGTCCTGTAACTGTTTTTTTTGTTGTCGTTGATGGGTGGGGCCTCTCTGCTCCTCATTTATGTAAGACATCTAAATAGCAGACTCCAACGTCATATTTTTTTCTTGGTAACTAATGCCAAAACAAATAACCAAACATATTTGGAGACTATTATGAATGCCATTAGCACAAATTGTCCAATACTAATGATTTTGTACCTCTGCACTTCTTTTTTTATTATTTATGTTTATTTTTACAGGCAAGGTCTCACTCTGTTGCCCAGGCTAGAGTGCAGTGGTGTAATCATGACTCACTGCAACCTTGAATTCCTGGGTTCAAGCAATCCTCTGGCTTCAGCCTCCCTTGTAGCTAGGACTGCAGGTGCACGCCACTACACCTGGCTATTTAAAAAAAAAAAAAAAAAAGTAGAGACAGCGTCTCCCTATGTTTCCCAGGCTGGTCTTGAACTCCTGTGCTTAAGCGATCCTCCTGTCTCAGTCTCCCAAAGTGGTTGGATTACAGGCGTGAGCCACTGTGCCCAACTCCCTGTGTGCTTCTTGATATGGATATTCCAACAAGGCTATTGATTGCCAGCAAAGTTGCAGACATGACTATTAACCACTTTAGCTGACTATTTCCTTAGACTTAGAATATATTATTTAAATGAGATTAATCCCAAGTTATTGTTTTTGCCTCAACTGTGAAATGTTTTGAAGGCTTTCTTTTTTTTTTTTTTTGAGACGGAGTCTCGCTCTATCACACAGGCTGGAGTGTAGTGGCATGATCTCGGCTCACTGCAAGCTCCGCCTCCCGGGTTCAAGCAATTCTGTTGAAGGCCTTTTGATCCTAGTTTTTGCTAATCAGTTATAATATGGAGGTATGTTATGTAACATTGTTGGGCCTCTTAGCCATTTTGGTCACACAGTTTTCTTCTCTGTGAATGAGAATAACCAAGTAACACCTTTGTTTGAAAAGAAAAGGACCACTGTCTACTGATGATTAACTTTTTTCTCAAATAATAAATGACAAGAGGGTGATCCTGGACAAAACCAATGTGGAGGGCCAAGAATAATATACTCTTTAGTCTTTAATCATTCCTGTTGATCATTCATGTGGGCCAAAGCTCTTAAACATTTAATTATACATGGTTATAGTCACTGCAAGTCCTTTCTTGCTTTATTGAGTTTTACACTTGTTTCCTTAACTAAATGTTCAATTCTTGATACAGATCTTTAACTTGTATTTCTCTCTTATATGCTTCAAAGTACCAAACCCACTTAGTAAATGTGATGAATGGGCTGATTAAATGTATTCTGAGTGATCTAAACTTTGTCTATAGCAGGATTTCTCAATCTTGTCACTACTGACATTTTGGGCTTGGTAATTCTTTGTTGCTGTAGGGGCTGTCCTGTGCATTGTAGATCATTTAGCAGTATTCCTAGCTTCTGCCCACTACATGTCAATACAACCTTCCTCAGTTATGAAAACCAAGAATGTCTCCAGACATTGCCAGATGTCCCCAGGGGTCAAAACTGCTCCTGGTGACAACCACCGCTCTACAGTATAGATATCAAAAACTCAATCTCTTCCTGGAAATGATGTCAACACTTAAGCTGCTCAATGTAGGGAAATTCAAAATAGAAGGACAAGTATTTTAATCTTGAAAACCTTCCAGGATTATACCAAATGTGGCTGGAAGGTCAACAGAATGGCTGTTCTTACACCATACGAATTGACAAAATTTAGGTTCCTTGTATTTCCATGCTTAGAGAGTCAGCTAAAAGCCCCTAGACCAATGCTTCACAAACTTTACAGTATGCACAAATCACCTGGGAACTTTGTTAAAAAGCAGTTCATTAGCCTGGGGTAGGACTCAAGATTAGAATTTCAATCAAGTTCCTTAGTCTGTGGACCGCAGCTGGCATACCAAAGCCCTTGCCTAGACAATAGATCTTTCTAATTAGCTTGGTAGCCTCTAATAGGTAAAGAGAAACTAGTTCTGTTGAGCTCACTGTTTCCATGAGAAAGGAATGAAAGCTAAGTGGAGCCAGTCAGTGCGACTGTTTTTAATTAATTGCCTCATTCTTTTTACATGGTCAACACCTTTGAACCTATTTGAACAGTGGTTCATTGGACTCACACTCTACTCTGAATGAGGTTACTTGCTTCACCTGTTCAATGAATTGTGCTATATAACATATTTGCTACTCAGATGTCTAAGAGGGCATTTTCTTCAAGTATTCAAATAATTAACCTCTTAAATGAAGAGGGCCCTCACTGTTGGACCCATTTCCTATGTACCTCATTTTTTTAAAAGGAAATACACTTAGGAATGTCTCAACAACATATATATGGATATACATATATGCTTTAGCCTATGCAAATAATCTAGCCTATGCAAATAACATAAGGAGGAACACGATTGTATGGTGAACAGTAAATACTGCTGATTTTCTGTTTTGAACACTTATTTGTATTCAGCAAACTGTCAATTAAGTGTGGCAAGAAAGGATGGAGATTGTATGGAATTGAACTGCCAGATATTATTGGTCAAAGGTATGCCTTAAAAATGAAAGAGAGAGAGAGAGAGAAAGAAAGAAAGAAAGAAAGAGGAAGGGAGAAAGAAAGAAAGAAAGAGAGAGAGAGAGAGAGAGAGAGGGAGGGAGGGAGGGAGGGAGGGAGGGAGAAAGAGGAAGGGAGAAGAAAGAAAGGAAGGAAGGAAGAGAGAGAGAGAGAGAAAGAGGAAGAAGAGAGAGGAAGGAAGGGAGGGAGGGAGGGAGGAAGGAAGGAAAGGAGGGACGGAGGGAGGGGAGGGAAGGAAGGACCACAGCAACACAGACTGGTTAAAACCGTCTCTACGAGTTCAAACGTTTAATTCATTTTAACAGGCATCTGTCTAGCATCTAACAGAGGCTGTGAAACACAAGTATTTTTACAGATGAAGCAACTAAAGTAGTGTGCGAATAGTCAAAAGTACGCAATGTATTTGAATACTGCCAATTTCTATGTGACCACTGAGCTGCCAGTGGCAGCAGTCTACTCAAGTGAGGGTAGAAGGAATCCACTGGAATTCGTGTCTGTGTATTGGAAAATGATAAACAGGCAGTTTAGAAAAAATAATTAAGTTTAAAACATTAGCAGGAAGCCCACAGAAATTATCTAGCACACAGCAAAATTCCACTTGTGTGATCAGAGATTCCAAACAAGATAGTATATTCCTAGCCACCACCTACCAACAACCACTCACTCCTCCTTCTCAGAACCACCTTCGTATTTTCATTATTTCTGGGTCTAAGCAACCTGTTGATTGACAATGCTTCATATCCCACTCCAAATCTCACTTCACTGCAGGCTGCTTAACAGAGATAATTCATATAATGCTGTTGTATGAAAAAGTGACAAATCATTCTAATTCAACAAAGATGTATTGAGTGCCAGCAATGGGCAAAGCACTGGGTTAGGCATCCTTACTAGTTGACTCACTGCTACCAGAAGGATGTCTACCACCATGCTGGAGCATTTAAACAGCATTTTTGGGAAAAGGGAGATAGCTGTGCATTTTAATGGCTGCAAATTCCTGCATTTTGTAGAGAAATGTCACAACTGGGTCATAAAATGCAAGGTGTAACTTTTAATAAGCAGTTCCTGTATGTTGAACTTTGACAACCAGGTCAGTAAAGTGAGAAATTAGACACGACGCATAAAAAAATGCCAACTAGTATCTCAGGTCATATAGTAGGAAAAAAAAGTGTTGATTTCCAATAAATTACCATGGTAACTTGTATTAGATTTTAGTGTTGAGAATTACATTTGCCATCTGTGGGAAATATAATATCTTTTTGTATCTAATTTTGGGGCACGTGTTCTATTTTTAGCATGTGTTCTATGAAAAATAATAAATTGGGAGGTCAATTTGGGTAAATTAAAAGTGCATATTTAAATTCTATAAAAATATAATTTATTTTTAATTCAAAAATAATTAAAGTAGTACATTTAGGAAAGCACACAAAGGTCATTTTTAAAACCACCCCCAAATTGTTACCAGTAAGTGAAATTGGATATGAATGAGAATTGACTAAAAAGTGAGAAATTCTCAACTGTGATGAAAAAATGGACAGTTACTTGAGAGTATTTTGCTTTTGACTCTTTAGCTTTGTGTGACCTAGAACCAATCTCTTTGTGTCATTGTTCTTCAGTTTTATCATTTGTAAACTACTTGCCCCTAGCCCCACTGTGGGAATCTTGAAAGAGCATATATGATACTGGGTGACTAATAATATATATTAGACCATTTGTCATATTTTACAGATTCTCAGAGTTTTTAGACATTGTGCCTCCTTTTGCCAATTTTGAAAGTGAGATATGGTGGTTGCTCTTCCTAGGGATTTTCTTATGCCTTAAGTGTTTGAAAAGTTGACTCAGATCTTTAGATGTCAAGTTTCTGTAACTGCGAAGTAGAAAATACAATTCCTTATGACATGCAACTGCAGTTCAAAGTACCGACTTACAATGGTTGCCAAATTCATGCAAACTAAAGTGGAAGAGGCCATTTTCAAAGCCTGAAAGTATTAAATATAAATTACCTGACTTACATCAGTTTAGAATTATAATTCTACTCTGTATGTAATGTAAAATGAATTTGACTTAAAAATTTATTTATACCACCCCACAGTTTCAAGGTAATGACTCCAAACTGCTTGGGTACATTTCTAATTCTCCCCAAACAAATATGTCTGTAACATGTAAATGCCTTAATGTTGAAAGCAACTGAAAGAAATATATTAAAGATACAGCAATAAAATTCTATCTAGTTAGACTTCTTCAGTAGACTGCTGCCACTGGCAATTCAGTAGTCACATAAAAGTTGGCAGTATTAAAATACATTTTCTTCTGTGGCTGTTCACATACTAGTTTAGTTTCTTCATCTGAAAAACAATGCAATTAGTCAAAATGAAATTTGAAATTTTTACCTCCTCTAAAATCAGATGATTGACTCCACGTTTTATGTGAATATTCATAAACTGTTGCCAAAACTGATTATTATTTATGAAGAGAAAAACTCCACAGTGGTGTTTAAAAAATTCCTGTTAGACTTGCCTTGCTGAACCAGGCATCTTTCAATGATAGCTGCATAAGCAGATAGACAAATAAATAAATAATTAGGCTAAAGTGGTTACCAAGAGAACTCTTAGCAGAACACAGCTTGCAAACCACATTGGACAAATTCCATTCCAAACTGCCCATAATAAAAGGCAAAATATAAGCTATTTTGTATTATTAGTATTTAAAGCCATAGATCAATTGCCTATGTTAAGGCTACATGAAAACCTAATACATTAGAAAGAGATGCATTAAAAAATTTAGTGAAGTATTAACAGTGGTTATCTCAAGGTGGTATGATTCCATGTGATGTTTAATTTCTTATCATTCTTATGCATTTTTCAAATTGTTTACTAAAAGCATGTTTTATAGAGTCAGAAGAAAAGTGAGAAAAAATAAATCTATTTTGGTATAGCTACTGAATATGTTTTTTCTTTTTTTTTTTTTTGAGACGGAGTCTCACTCTGTCGCCCAGGCTGGAGTGCAGTGGCCAGATCTCAGCTCACTGCAAGCTCCGCCTCCCGGGTTTACACCATTCTCCCGCCTCAGCCTCCTGAGTAGCTGGGACTACAGGTGCCCGCCACCTCACCCGGCTAGTTTTTTGTATTTTGTAGTAGAGACGGGGTTTCACTGTATTAGCCAGGATGGTCTCGATCTCCTGACCTCGTGATCCGCCCGTCTCGGCCTCCCAAAATGCTGGGATTACAGGCTTGAGCCACTGCGCCCGGCCCGCTACTGAATATTTTTGAAAATGCTTGTAGAAAACCTATCATTACTCTCTGCTATAAAATCAAGTTATTTACACATTTTTCAAGTATACTGAAATCTATTTGCTTGAGTATATACTGTTGCTCACACTATGTCTGTTTTACAAAACAACATTTTAGGGGACACCTTACTTCCACATTATTTTCTCAAGCCACTGATAATTTTCCTATATGCTGAAAATCAATACATATGGTGAGATGAAAAGATAATGCCCTATTCTTTGTGAAGCGGAGCTATGTTATTGCTATTTTGGTAAAAGATAAGTCATTATTGAGGACAAGCCTTTTATGTATACCAGCACAGAGGCCACTAAAGTATGTGAGCCGCAGACTTCTTAAGTCTGTCATGGTTTAAGGAACCACTTACTGCGCCCTTTGGATGAGGCAAGTAATGGTAGGGTCTCCTATTGGTAACTCCCAAAACATGATCATTTTTTCATAGATTGTTAATGGGTGGGGAGTTTTTTTTAAAAGGTTAATAGAGTCTTGAAAGCATCTCTTTACAAAATGAGAAAGAAAGGCAAATTTACCACTATTTTCTTCAGCATGTTTATGAATTCAGAAGTGATCATAAACATTCAACATAGAGAAGAAATATATTTTTCTGTTTTTCCCACTGGGGGAAATGAACCAGCATATGGTCTTTGTTTTAATACTTTGTAACTCTGGAATCACCAAGATTTTGAATGAGACTTGTCTCAAGAGATAAACTATTACCAACAAATTTTGCCACACACATTTTCTTCTAATGCTTTCAATAAGTCAGAAATACATTAAACCCCTAAATAAAGAATATTAAAATAATAACATAAAATTATGAAGTTTATTAATGTATCCCATTTGTATATTGCAATACAATCAGTTTATATGTGTGTATAATACTGTTAAATGTATTTTCATCAATTAAATATCTATAAATCATCATACTATATTTGTTTAGAAGAGTTCAATATTTCTGTAGAAAACATGGCTTCTTCTATTGGTTATCTAGGCAGTCCAGATGTTCTGGGTTCGTTGGCCAATCCAAAGCATTCCCAATGGAAGACCAAATTGTTCTAACTATGACAATATACCCTCTTGAGGAAAATTGCTTTCAGGATAAACATTGCATCCCTTAACAAGGAGGAAAATGGCAATGCCACCTTCACTCTGACAATTTTCTCTCCAGAGATGTTTTGTAACATTCCATCTGTGCCTGTCTATTTGTATGACATGTTAAGAAGGAAATTCCTAGTAGAGGGAAAGCAATACTTTTCTAAGGTATTTTCTTTTAGGCATCAGTGAAGTTTGACACCTTGATATACAATAGCCCTGTCTTCCAAGCTGGTCACCTGAGGCCCTTTTTGTTCTTTATTATAACACTATCTTCCTTCTTTGTCTGTCTTCTCCCCATCATACTTAATCTTATGAGATCAGAGATAAAGGAAGCCCCATCTGAATACTTTGTACCTGTATGTGTGTGCAAACACACATAACGGTCTGTGTACATCTCACATTATAGTCTTGAGATAGAAATATTTCAAACACCGCCTTTATAATCTAAAGGGGAAAGGTTTTCTGCAATAAAGCTCTATCTGTGTTAGTAACTTCACAGTATACATTTTGAAAATATAGGGCAATTTTTCCCAAGGGAGAATCATTGTCCTATTGTAGTGACCTATCTTTGCGAAACCTGGTTTAATGGGTTCCATGAATCCTCAAACAAATATTTATTGAAAAGGTACATGCTATTTGCTTTAAAAATTAAAAAAAAGATCAACAACATATTCTAGCTGAGAAATCAAAGCATGAGTTTGCCTACCTTCACCTATCACATCGTACATTCATTTTCCCAGTGCTCCATACCAAACTACTTGCCAAAATCCTTTACAGCTACCTCTGCATTGTGTCACTCTGTGTCTGACCCCCATCTCTAAAATACTCGAAACACACACACATACAAATACCCCAAGTGAATTTCTCATCTGGCTTGTAATTGTGATACTTATAATGTAGCATTTCTTACACTTATATAAAAGAGGTCTAGCACAGTGACATTTAAGTTCTCAATAAATAGCTCTTATTATTTATTATTTATTAGTTGCTTACATGCCTGACTCTGAAACTAGACATGAGCACCTTTAATACAAAAACTATTTCATCCATCATTTTATCACTAGAACTCAAAAGCGCTATACCTGGTACAGAGAAGGCACTTATAAAACAAATAGAAAATGTATGTATTAGTGAGTGAGAAAAGTTGAATAGCAGTATCAAAGATGTGAAGCAGTACATGATTGATTTCCAAATGCCAAGTGAATACAAACTGTCTTAGTTCTGTAAGTCTATACAAGACTGTATTGCCATTAGATTTGTGAATGAAAAAACGAACAGAAATCCAAACACCGCATGTTCTCACTCATAAGTGGGAGCAGAACAATGAGAACACATGGGCACAGGGAGGGGAACATCACACACCAGGGCCTGTTGGGGGGTGGGGGGCTAGGGGAGGGATAGCATTAGGAGAAATACCTGATGTAGATGGCAGGTTGATGGATGCAACAAACCACCATGGCACGTGTATACCTATGTAACAAACCTGCACATTCTGCACACGTACCCCAGAACTTAAAGTATAATTAAAAAAAAGAAAATGTAAAAATAATTTTTAAATCTATACTATGAAGTTGATCATTTTTCTATATACTAAAAGTTTATTCCCAACTTAATGGACTGAATATTAATGCTATAATTATACCTTATCAGTTGCTTGAACCTTATGATACATTGACTAGAAAAATGGCTCACAGATATATTCTTGGAATTTTAGAATAGAAACACATAAAACCTAACTTTTTATTCAAAATTGGGTTTGTTCTTAATCATCTAATCAGTCATTCATTTTCATTGAATATCTTTAATGTGTCAGATAGTTTGCATGGTATTTGGGATAAGTAGTGAAAGATATAGACAAAATAGACCAAAAAAAAAAAAAAAAAAGAGAAGACAGCAAAAAACTTCTCCTGATGGAGTTTAAATTCCAGTGGAAGACAAATAATACACAATAATACATTTATTGATAAGCAAATGAAATATTATGTTATATAGTGATGAATACTGTAAGAAATAAAGACAAATGGATGCAAAATGCAGCCACAGGTTTGTGACTTTGAATGCGTGGTCAGTGTATCCAATTGAGAAGGTGCTGTATGAGCAAAGACTTGAAGAAGCAAAGAGAGAGGCACGTAGAAATCTAGGGGAGATACTCTCCAGTCAGAGGGAAGCCAGAGCAAAGGTCCTAAGATAAAGTCATTGCTTACAATGTAAAACAGTAAGCAAAACTGACTCTGATATAATTCAATATGGTAAGTGAAAAAAAAAAGGACAGGACATACATGTTCTAAAGAGGAAAAAAATCACTTTTAGTTGGAAAAGTTATATTGGAAGTGCAGATCCCATCCTTTCCTTGCAGGATTGGTTGGGTTTTGGTAAATGAAGAATTTCTGATTTGGAACAAAAAACTCACATCAAATTTAATTTACATTGGAAGGATGATTACAGCTAAAGGTTAGTTAGCTGCTCCAATTAAAGGAATGAAGAAACTTAAATGCCCACATAAGGGGTTTAGACTTTGTTCCATGGGCAATGTAAATCAACTAACAGATACTGCAGAAAATTGCAGGGTGAAGACATGTTCTGGGAAGATGAAATTGAAGGCTTTGTGCAGATTAGTGTACAATAGCTGTAAATAACAGAATTTTAATACCAAGGTAATCAACCTGAAATACACTCTAATTACAATAACACTTGCAATTATTATCTTACAATTCGACCTTTTATTTTTTAACTTTTTATTTTTGATAAATAAAACTGCAGATATTGTAGAAAATTACAAGAACAGTATAATACATTTTAATATATCTTCTCCACCTAGATTCACCAATTAATAACATTTGCCACATTTACTTTATCTCTCTTCCTACATATAGGTAGGTAAAAAGAGCTGCACTACATATACACATACACCACGTATCTTTGGTAAACCACATGAGAGCACATTGCAGACATTGAAACTAAATTATTCAGTGTGAATCTCCTAAAAACAAGAATTTTTTGTGTAACAAGAATACATTTATCAAATTCAGGAAAATTCATAATTATAAAATGCCATTGCCTATGATATAGTCTATATTCAAATTTCAAAAATTGTCCCAGTACATACCCTTTACACCATATTTACCATCCAGGATTATGTACTGCATTTAACTGCCAATTCTCTGTAGTCTCCTTTAATCTGGTATGGTTCCTCAGCTTTTCTTTGTCTTTTATAACATTGACATTTTGAAGAGTAGAAGCTAGATGGTTTTATTTTTTATAGTTGTCCCTCAGTTTGAGTTGGCCTGACATTTCCTTATTTTTTTTCAGATGTTTATTTGTTTCTGGCTGTAACACTACGTAAATGATATTGTGCCCTCTTATTGCAGTACACCGGGAGTTGGGTGGGGGATGATGTCAATTTGTCCCATTATTGGTGATGTTAAATTTGGTCACTTCCTTAAAATGATGTCCATTTTTCCCCAGTGAGGAGGTACTGTGAGACAGTGTGAATATCCTGCCTCACCAGTCTTTCAACCAATAATTTTAATGTCTGTTGATAATTTTTGCCTGAATCCATAGTTATTGTGGTGGGTGAAAAATGGTCATTTCTAACTATATCATTCCCTTCATATTTACTGGTTGACATTCTGCTCTTAGGGAGAGCTTTCCCTTCTTGTTGGTTTATTTGTAACTAATATGAGCACATGGATTCATGCTGTATTCAGTTACTGCCATTATTCATTTTAACTCATCTTTTAAAACATACCACCGATAAATATTTCTTAATTCACAGAGAGAAAAACCAGGTTAACACCCTTCTTGCCTAGTTGAAAGAGAAAAAAAGCACATTCCAAGGATAGGCTCTAGCATGCTGTGAAGAGAATGTTACACTTTCTTCTAGCCTTTCATTTTATTTTGCACTTTGAATACTTTATTAACACAGAACAATGAAGTTCCAAGGACCTGTGAGACCTTAGTCTAACTGGGCTCTAATGATGGGTCCTAGCCAACAACCATATTTGCATTTTGATTGGCAGTAACTAGAAGTTAATTTGGTGCTTTGCCTAAAAACCTCTTTCCAAATGGCAAAATATGCTACTTTGGAGGTAATCTTTTGCCCAAATGTTTGGTCATACAGATTTAGCTGCTCCATTCAGGGACCATTTTTATTTTTATTATTACAATTTTGGGAGTTTATACCCTGACTTCCTAAAAAGGACTTTTGCAAGATCAAAACTGTTATTCTTACATACTAGTTTATACTTTCCCAAAACATTTTCTTCCTTAATGTGAATAGCAACTTGATTTGTAAATGTGTTGCCCCCGCTCCCACCCAAAAAAATATAACTGCGTTTAAATTGCACTGATGTATTGTAGAATTGAGTTGAGTATCTTTGTAGACTGAGCATAATTATCCTTCTGCCAGGAACAAATAAGTTATACTGTTCCAGAGAAATAAATATGCATATGAATTTATGTGGATGGATAGATTCTTATAAACTTTAGCTCTTTATAACACAATGAGAGAAAAAGAAATGTACTTGGTGAGGCTAATGAATAAACTGGAATCATTATAGTGTCTGTCATGCATTTTCCCCCACAAACTTGCATTTTACTGCATATAAATGAGGGGAAAACACTTCGAAAGACTTTTTATAATGAATGAACCAACTCTAGGATAAACTACACCAAAGTTAGCCATCTAAAATCTTCAGTTATACTTCTGGCAAAAATATATATATAGGCACACACACACACACAGAGAGAGAGAGATCAAATAGAGATACTGACTAAAAACTGCAAGTCAAGAGTTCAAATATACATATGAACTTTTACTTACTTTGTTAAAATCTTCACCTTTTCGAAGATTTCCAGCAGAAGATGTTTGCAAACAATAACACCAGGTATAGGCCAAGAAAAGAACATAGTTACCCATAGTATACTAGGTAATTGCAGCAAGATCAGTGGAAACCAAATGCATTTATTATTTGCAATGTAATTCAATATACTGAGAGATGGCACACACTTTATTTTAATTAGCTGTTTCTTTTAAGGGGTTGCTTGTTCCCACTGTCTTGATAAGAAAAAATTGTAGTCATTGCTCAAAATGCTTGTAGCAAATCTAGTTTTAAATTGAAACAATTTATTCCAAAGCAGTGTACTACTGCAGCAATAATCAATGTGTTTTCCCTTAGCCTGTACTGGAGCTTTCCAAGGACTATTGTTAATTGCCTGTAACTAAATGATTGCTGGGGCCCTTAACTGCAACTCTTTGGCACTTGTTCATTTGTTGTTTTTAACCAAATGCCAGTTTTCCTTAGGTTTGGCCTAGCAATTTTGCTTTTACAATTTTGAATATTCAGTCTCAGTCCCTTAAAGGGGGCAGAGTCTATCATTTTAACAAAATAACACAAAGGCTAAACAGATTTTAAAAGGTCTGCACTTTCTCCTTCGGTCCTCAGATGCTGAATTGTGCTGAAATGGAATCTTTTTATTTTTTAAATGCTGCCACTCCAGGCAACTTGAACTAGAGCTGAAAGGCAGATCCCATTTCAAAGGGAAAATGACATTTGCTGGGCCAACACCATTTACATTGTAAAGATAAAATACAGCAGTGGGCCCAAATGATTTCTCTTAACTGTGACAGAATTTAATCCTTAGTAATTTTGTATAACCCAAAGGATAAGCAATAATATGGTAGCGCATGTATTAATGAATCTGTCTGGCTTGGAGCAAAAGAATACAAAGGCTAAATCTAATGCACCATTTTCTTTGAGAGAGTTTACATATGCTATATAACCCAGTGTGACTTACTTAAATGGAAAAGGAAATTTAACTTGCATACATGTACAATGTGTAGGCATGTATATTACACTCCTGCATAGAAATAATGTAGTCACTGAGGAGCAGGCACTGTACACCATGGGGAAAGACACATTTCCATCTTGTTCCTGACCTCTTTATAAGGACATTATAAGAACACTATGCTTCTGCAATGTAATACTACAGAAGTCTCTGGGGGAAAGTCTGCCACGCTCTCAGGATCTCAGGATAAATTAGCTCCTTGTAAATTGTGTTTCTTTAGACTCGTTTTTGGTATTTCTATTATTAGTAAACGTCTATCTATGGCCCAGAAGAATTATTCTTGCTTATTGCTCATTCTCTAAGCATATATAACTTTTCATATGTTTGTACTCTAAAGGAGTTTTTCATGTGACACAAGACTGTTTCTGTAATAGCCAAGCTACATCAACCTGCTCTCTTTTTCTCATTATATTTTAAACAACACTATTGATTGTCTATGTAGAGTATTCTAAGAAATGTATATCATTTTTCAAATGGATCGTGACATCTAGCAATGAGAGTAACTCCTATTTGGGTAACTGCTTTGCTAAAAATAAGAAGGACTTATTTTCATACAATTTTTCTCTAATTTGCATGTATTCAATTTCTTAAAATTAAAAAAGTATACAGAGGCCAGTATTATAAATACCATCTGGAGAAAATGAGAGTTCTGTTTATTGGATTGATCAGATTATGTTTCAGGCAAAGGTTTTTTGTTATTTCCAAAGCTCTTTGGCTATATATGGGCACTTAAGACATGCCACAGGCCCAGCCCCTGTGTAGTGCCTCCAGATGCAAAGAATGTGCTTGGGGACACCATAAAAGAATCATTCTCTGCCTGGGCGCTTATCTAGCGCAGAGCAGCTTTCCCGACTCCCAGCTTTCTTCCCACACTTCTCCCCACATAGGCCTTTGGTTAGAACTTAAGTTTTTCTTAAAAAAAATCAACATGTTAAAGAATTGAAATATGATTAACATAATATAAAACATGGAGCTCTAAGTGTTTGGCTAAATGAGTTCCGACAAATGTAAACACTTGTGTATCCACACCGAAACCTATTTCCTTTACCCCAGACAGTTTCCTCTTGCTCCATTCCAATAAGTTTCCCTTCACTCATCACCAATGAATCCATTTCCTGATTTATGTTACTATGGATTATGTTGGTCTGTTCTTCAGCATAATTTAAATGGAATCATACAGTAGGTATTATTTTGTGTCTGATTTCCTTTTTCTAACATAATTTTGTAAGAGTCATGCATGTTTTGTGTATCAGTAGTTTATTACTGTTATCACAGAGTATATCCTGTCATATGAACATACAATTGCTTGTTCATCATTTCCTGTTAAGGGACATTTAAGTTGTCTCCATTTGTGACTGCTGTGAATAAATAAGACTATTCTGAGCATTCTCATCCAACTCTTCTTGCAGATATCCGCTTATATTTCTCTTGGAGAAATACCTAGGAGTGGAATTGCTATTGATATGGTAGATTTATATTTAATTTTATTAGAAATTACCCCAAAGTTTACAATGTGGTAATATCATTGGGTACTGTCACTAGCATTGTTTGGGAGTGGAAGCTAAGTGTTCTTGATTATTTTTCCGTTTCTTTTTTTGTACAAGAAATTTTTGAGTGGTAAATTCCTAGTGTTTAATATACTAAATTAGAAAATCTTAAAAGAGGCCATAGTTGAAATGCTTATTTCTCACATTATATCCAGCGTATTTTAAACCACGTCTTCCTGATTTATAAATCACCCTGTCGACATAAGTCAGAATTTTACACAGGCTTCTCTGTATGGTGGAGTTTATTATCTTGAGTGAACAAGACCCAATGTATCCCCACAGGATTAGCCGCTCACCCTTTCTGTTCATATAGTAGGGGGAAAACATTATACTGAAGAGCTTTTTGTATTTTGTTCCTGGTATTTTTGTAGTACTGTCTTGTGTGGTTCCTCACAATGTTAATCAGATAAGCTGCTGGAGGTATTTTGTAGTGTTTCACACTTCATATTAATTTACTTAGATTCTAAAAGATTTGATCTCACTTTATTTTTTATTTCTTAAATGCATACGGTTCAATCATTTTAAATAATATTTTCTTCAATTTCCCATTTAATTTTAAAAATTACAGAAAAATACACTTGATTAAACAGTAGTTAATGTGTTATTTATTAAACTGTAGAATTAGAAATCAAGGGCCAGGTAATAGGAAATATGAATGAGGATTTTGTTTTGTTTTCTTTTTTGTTTTTTGAGACAGAGTCTTGCTCTGTTGCCCAGGCTGGAGTGCAGTGGTGCGATCTCAGCTCACTGCAACCTCCACCTCCTGAGTTCAAGCGATTCTCCTGTCTCAGCCTCCCCAGTAGCTGGGACTACAGGCACCTGCCATCATGCCCCGCTAATCTTTGTATTTTTAGTAGAGACAGAGTTTTGCCATGTTGGCCAGGCTTGTTTCAAACTCCTGACTTCAGGTGATCTGCCGGCCTTGGCCTCCCAAAGTGCTGGGATTACATGTGTGCCCAGCCTGAGGATTTTTTTTTCTGTAATTATTATAGGAAAAGTGACATCACATGCAAACACACACATATACAATGTTCTTGTGAGAAAATGATGGCCATGCTTTTCAGATTGTTTGTCACTCAAACTACACCAGTTTGTCACTCAAACTACACCAGTCCCATCATGATTTCACCCCATCTGTGAGAACTCAGGACTGATCTTATAACCTGAGGGTATTTGTTACCGGCAAAACCATGGATTATTTTAAAGTTGTCAGTCTAAGCTTACTTACATTGACTGTGTTATGAAATTAGATAACTTACTGGTGGATTCTGAATTACAGAATCAAGCACAACATTATTTTACAGCTTTAATTTCAGAAATGTTTGTATTTAATTGTAATTAAGGAAATTAGTACTTTTCAAGATAGTTGTCAACTGCAGGGAACAATGGCTACCCATCAGTGACAACATTTGGGCTATGATGATTAGGACAACACTTAAAGTGAGTTTCAAAAATCTGTGCATGATGGCTTACTATTTAAATACCGGTATCCTTATTTTTGTTACAACGTCCATAGTTCTAAAGAAGGAAAAAATAACAAAATATTTTATCTCCAAGTTTTCCTGATAAGTCTTGATCTAAGGTAGATATTCAACAGAAAAAGGAGGATTTGTATACAGTGAGTGTCAAGAAAATTCCTTTTTTGGATAGAATGTAGTAACATGCCTGGTAAAAGGGGAAGCAAAAATTTTAAAAAGTAAATGGTTGAATGAAAATAAAACACCGCCAACATATTCATATACTATCCCATCCACTAGGAGGCCTACTTCTTACACCCAGAAAGCATTCAGCCTCCAAGATTATGGTAGACCACCTTGGTATCACTCTATTCAGGAAGATACAACACAGGAGCCATTGCTCCTGGCAGGAGTCAGCAGACAGCATTCATTAGATAGTCTTCCCAACATTCTATGCAACAATCCACAGTGCTCTCCTGGAACTGTGTTGTTTGACCTCTCACCTTTCTTTGGCTCCCAACCCACAGGTGACAGCTCAAATGAGAGGGATCAAGATTCTCATTGGGAAAGGCCAAAAGTCATGCTAGCTTAAAAGCTTCATATCCACAGGAATCAGTATTTATTTTATCAACCTCATAAGCATAGCTTCCGGGATCTCCACAAGGGATACATTTATATAAGAGAGTTATGGCACTCTGGTGAACCCATTATTATAGTTTGCAATCGGATATTTACAGTTCTCTTAGTCCAAATGCAAGCTACCAACCAAGGTTCATTTTTACCACAAGCAATGTTGCTTAGCAACATAGTTATCACATACCACCTTATCTAGTTACCAAGGAAACAGAGCTAGAAAGTTATGGAAAGGTCAAATTCTCATGCAAAAGGGAAAGGGGTTGTTGTTAACCCATTACCCACATCTCATCTCATGCAGGAAAATGTGAAATCAAATTGAATTTAATTTGTGATTTTGGATGTGAATACTATATAATTCCCCATTGTGGTTTTTTTCTTTCTAGAGCTAATGTACACAGTGGAACTTGCTGGAGGGCTTGGTGCTATTCTCTTGCTGCTTGTATGTTTGGTGACCATCTACAAGTGTTACAAGATAGAAATCATGCTCTTCTACAGGAATCATTTTGGAGCTGAAGAGCTGGATGGAGGTAGGATGTTACCTCTTTTATTGTTCTTTCTGAATATTGTAGTTTCTTTCTTGTCTTTGTTTTATTAAGGGGAAAAAAGTCACCTGCATAATCAATAGCAGCAGCTCGTATATTCTTTCAATGCTCAGTTCGTAAATTTCTCTTTTGTAAGGAAATGTATGTGTGATGCCTTAGAGCCAATACTGTAGGTATTTTCCTCTGAAAGTTGTAAAGCAACACCTACCCATTTTAGAATTGTATTCCAAACAGCACTTACAAATTACAAACAGTGATTGCAATGCCATCCGAGCGTTCATTTTCTCTCACCTTGTAATCAGGACTGAAAGGCCAGTTTTACTTTTTTTTTAAGTAAGGGGTGTCTCTTTTAATTGTGTTTTCTAGCCCAGTAGTTTGAAGTGAATCTCAATTTGTTCCTGTTTAGACTGATCCGTTATAATAAACTGTACTGAGTATTTTAAATTCATCCAGCAGTCTTTTCAATCTTGTTTATTTAGCTATATTTAGATAGGTGAATTTTTATTCCGAGTTTGGACCAACAGAAAAATGTGCAAGCACATTGATTTCATAGTAATGCATCTCATATTTTTACTGTAAGTAGACAAATAAATATTGTTTTGTGGAAATCATAATTAATATTTGCTTCTGGTCACCAATGAATACGTGTGCAATCTAAGAGGAAAGTGGAGTCCTTAAAATTCAGCTCCCTAAACTGCACATTAGACTTAGTTTATTTTCCTTTTTGGTCATTTTTTAAAAACATAAGATAAACCAGCAATGTGGGAAGCATATGCAAACTGACAATGAACAGTACAGATGACAAAGGTTTCTTCGTCCTTTTTTTTTTTTTTTTGAGGTGGAGTTTCACTCTTGTTGCCCAAGCCGGAGTGCAATGGCACGATCTGAGCTCACTGCAACCTCTACCTCCTGGGTTCAGGCGATTCTCCTGCCTCAACCTCCCAAGTAGCTGGGATTACAGGTGCCCACCATCACGCCCAGCTAATTTTTTGTAGTTTTAGTACAGACAAGGCTTCACCTTCACCAAGTTGGTCAGGCTGGTCTTGAACCCCTGACCTCAGGTGATCCACCCGTCTCGGCCTCCCAAAGTGCTGAGATTACAGGCATGAGCCACCGCACCCGGTCTCATCATATTTATATACGGTTTTTTTTTCAGTGCTTTTCAGTTTTGCAGTAAATGGTAGCAAGGAAAATGAGGCAATTGCCTATGTTGCCACATTTCCAGGGTCCTCTGGAATAATAAATCCACAAGCAAAACTGTAGTTTTGCAGGTTTGTAAAGAGAAGTGGTTTATTCAGAATGCCTAACACACCTCTTGGTTTACCCTTCTCTCCTTCCCATTAGGGTGAAGGCTGAGCTGCAGCAAAACCATTTTTTTTCTTAAGTTTTAAATTACCGGTTTGCCTATTTGTTTCTAACTTTCTTGCCTATTGATACAAATTATTCTTATTACTTTTATTGCTGCTGCTGCTTTGAAGAAATATAAGGACTTTGCCATTGTCGGAACTACTGTTGAATGAGTACCAAGCATAGTGCTAGGCATTCTTAAAGTCATTCTTGCTAAGCCTCACAAACATCCTGAGGTCAATATTATAATCTCCATTGTACTGATGAGGCAGCTGAGACTTTCAGAGGTTAAATAACTTAAGAAGATAACACAAATACTATAAGTGGCCGAGATGGGATTTGAAAATAAGTCTATTCCCAAAGCCTTTATCTTATCGGACACTTTCTATTATTTTTTTTTTTAATTTAGTATGTTCAGTATAATCTAAAGACCTGCTGTTGTTTGCACGATGAGCACAGTGCATCGTATTTCAAAAAGCATATTACCAAAACAATCTCCCCTCTTCTATTAACCCTGTGTTGAATATGTTTATTTTGTGTTCTGAATGATATGAATGATGTTACCAAACCATCAGTTTCTAGGGTAGTAATCTGTCATTTTCTGAATGTAGAAAATTCTGGAATAGAATGAAAACGAATTAATCATATGCAGTTGAACTTTCAATGATTCGAAGTTTCTTTTAGTGGGTCCTGCTAGTTGTAAACACTTAAGTGACTGACTTGGGTAGCCTTACCAGATTTCATTGCTATTCTGAAGCTGCTGGGTTCTCAGTTTTTTTTAAAATGTCTTAAGTAAGAAAACAAAGCAGACAAACACTAACAAACAATATTCTAACAGATGAGAAGGTTCTCTCGGAAAGCCAATTTAGTTAATAAACGCTTTAGCAATTCTTAGAACTCTGTCTCTGGGGCCATCTTCAGCACAATCGAGGGTCTATTAGGATTTTTCTTGAAATGCCACTGAAAATGCATTAGGCCCAAAGAAAACCAAGATAACAAAGTTAATTGTCATCTGGAAAATGTTAATGTACAAGTTATTCCCCTAAAAAGGGGGCGGGGAGGGGGAAAAGCAAAGACTGTCAAGGCAGTGATTGTTCAAATGGTTTTATGGGAAGACATTATCACTAGAACCGCAATCACATGTTCAGCCTCCCTATATTAAAGCAGACCCGTTCCTGCTGAAATGGTGGTCAGGGGCCCACTCTTAACGCCTATCTCCTGCTGCATCATAGCTAACCTCTAGAACTTCCAGAAACACTGTTTTATCAGAACCATACAGCAGTACTAATAATTATATAGCAAGTTTAAAATCTATGTCTTAACAAAAGTTAAATGTGCATAAATGCAACTTTCTTTCATTCTCTAGTGCTCTAAAAGCATTCAACTTGGCTCTCAGGTTCCCATTTCTACTGAGAAAAAACTCATAACCTTGCTTCTCCAAGATTACTCAGTCACTTCTGGTTTGGAATTCAGCTTCTTGTGGGTTAACACTCAGTTGAAAATTGGAATATTCCATTTCCCTTCTTCTCTTTTACTCTTGTTTAAACCTGTTTCTAGGGAACTCATATATAGCTTTCCGGTAAAGGAGAAAGTCACCTAGTGCATATGCCATCCCTTCCTCACTTGAGATACTACCACCTGGTCTTTGGACATGTTAAGCACTGACTCCTGAAGGCTTAGATCCTTGTCATGGCCTCCAGTCACAAGTTTCACACACTTGCCCAGATGTTTCTCCCTTGGGAATTTCAGACAGTCTTACCTGTGTTTCTAGTCCCATAAGCTCTGCTACACACATACCCACCTTCCCATTAAAAAACAAAAAAGAGTAATCATCTTCTTTATCCTTTGCATCTTTAATATACGGTTTTCACATTGAGTGCAAGGTTGCTCTCTGAAGTTTACAGTTTCCCAAGATTTTCCCTGGGAAACTTGACACAAATCCTCGCCCTTCTCAGATTCTGCTCAAACCATATGAAGTTCTGTTATCCTCTTCTCCTCTCTGGGGCCCTGAGAGCCCCTTCTCAGAAACCCATGCAGGCTCTAAACCTTAGGCACAGCCCCTTAGAGCCTCCTATACATGCTTTTATGGTCAAAGAATTATCCACTCTTCCAATACTGAAAAACTTCTCTGACGTCATCAAATCCCCATGCTTCCTAGCTCTGCAAACTTTTTCCTCTTCCAAATAAGACATGGCTATTCAACAAAACCCAAGGCTTTGTAAATTCTTGTCTTGGCTTTTAAAAAGTGTGATTTAGAGTCAAACCAGAGCAATGCCTTCTTTATTCATGGCTATCATATTTACCTTCCCTGAGAGGGTAATTCATAAAATACTTTTGTAAGTAAGGTAAGGCAAAAAGTGTGAAAAATAACCAGGGGAAAATGTTTAGTAATATCCTACTATAGCAATATGATAATAATAGATTCAATGGCCACTTATTGAATAACAAGTGATGTGTTGACTACTTTATCAGTAATCAGAGAATCACATAATTAGAAAGACAGAATTTAAGCTCCGGTCTAAATGACTCTAAATTCCAAGATTTACAGCCATTTATCAGACTTGCAGATGGAGCTTCTGGCCTCAGGGACACATTCACTCCATTCCTTTGGAGTCATTACAAAAGGCATTATCTGGGTATATCAGTTCTTTATCAGAAGAATTATGATATAGAAGGATTCTAATATTTTCTCAAGATAGAACATATTGATGCTTTTCTCTCTCAGTTCGTTTGCATCACTCCTTGTTCCCCTCTACATAACCTTACATTTTACTGTCTCTCCTGGTCAGTCCTTAGCATTTCTAATTCCACAACACTCCCCGCCTATACTCATTCTTTGTCATCCTCCATTTTACACCTCAGTTCCTTGTATCACCCTCTACCTCATTGGCCCACACTTTCTCCTCATGTGCCATTTCTAATTGCTCATCAATATCAGTCAATTGCATCTCTCAAAAACAGATATTTTCCTTACCCTTAATTGCAACCGCTCTGTCCAAGCCTCCTACACCACCCTCTTGCTTTCATTCTCTACTTCTCTATCTTATCCTTCACATTCTAACAGAATTATCTAAGTACAAATTTACTGTTCTCTTTTTTAAAATGCCTCCATTTTTCCTGCCAGAACAAGTCTAGACTTAGGTCAGAAAGCAACTGCCATCAAATGGTGAGCCACCTTACTTTTGTGGCATTGCCACCCCCATGGGATTTCAACGTGCAGAGTTCTAGTTAGAATAAGATGTTAGTCTTTGGAATAACACAACTGTTGAGAATGAACCTAAGACAATGTAATCATGCATAATTCTTTGAGTTTTTTGGGGAAAATGAAGTAACCAAAATGGCTAAGGGGAGGAGAAGATTAGCTATCCCCCTACCACTTTGATTCCACAATAAAAGGAAAGAAAGTTTGGACAAATTCAGCCACAAAAATATTTATTAGCAGACAGCCTTATCACTCAACTTATAAATCAGAAGTTCCAATTCTGTTGTATATGTGTGTGTTTGTGTGCATATATGAATCTGCATGTGTGCATACTTTTCAGAAACCTTGCAAGAAATTTTCTCCCAAGGCAAATATGGCAATACTTCAGTGGTAGGATTGAACTCACCTTCTGTTGACATCCAAGAATAGTCTTCATCAAGACCATTTTGGAATTAAGCCTAGAAGACCTCCAAGGGGGCAGACCACTGGCCCTGCTAGATTTTTGTGGGGGTAGGGATGTGTTTCTAAATTGTGTGAAGTAATTCATATGTCTTGATTAACACTGATTTTACCATGGAGATACCATTTCCAAGACCCATTGTACATAGTAAAAAGCCACTGTCTTTAGCAATGAAACCTGATTTCTAGTATCCATTGTGTTAATTGATGAAGCATCTACTTTTGATCAGAAATATAGTTTAAGTGGCCGGGCGCGGTGGCTCAAGCCTGTAATCCCAGCACTTTGGGAGGCCGAGACGGGCGGATCACGAGGTCAGGAGATCGAGACCATCCTGGCTAACACGGTGAAACCTCGTCTCTACTAAAAATACAAAAAACTAGCCGGGCGAGGTGGCGGGCGCCTGTAGTCCCAGCTACTCAGGAGGCAGAGGCAGGAGAATGGCGTGAACCCGGGGGGGCAGAGCTTGCAGTGAGCTGAGATCCGGCCACTGTACTCCAGCCTGGGCGACAGAGCAAGACTCCGCCTCAAAAAAAAAAAAAAAAAAAAAGAAATATAGTTTAAGTGCTTGTAGTGACTGCCTCTGGAGTGTTGCCTTATTTTAGTTAAATGCTTGCTGACCATCCTAATAAAGGCAAGCTACTGTCTTTAGAGTAGAACTCATACTAACAAAGTACTACCACCATTTGTGCTGGAAAGATTTTTAAAAACAATACAGTCATCACAACAGTATCAGACTCCTTTGCTCCTCCATGTCTCTGAATGGAATGTCCCTTCAAGTTTTGTTTAAAGTTTATAATCCTACTTTATATATATTTTTTAAGAGTGCAAAATGGTTTTTGTTGTTGTTTTCGTTTTTTTTTCATTCTCTGACTATGAAGTATGTGGGGCATGCTTACTCATAATGACGGCAGGGCAAGCTTATAAGAGCACTGTGATCACTAACACGAATCCTATTTTAAAGATGAAGAAAGAGATTTCCTAGTCCTACGTTGGGAGTTATTACAGGCATTGAACAAAATTAGTTAGAGCAATTTTTTATAATCTCCACCTCCATCTCAGAAAATGTGAACATCTGTTCCATTTCAGGCATATTAAGCACATTGGCATCTATGAAATCTTAGGCCATAGAATTTCTTTTTCTCTCTCTTTCAATTACAAGGTCACTCACTGTTCATAGGTTCAGGATTTATTGTCCTCATGTCCATCAGTGAAACATATTACCTCTGTAAATCATTTAAAAACCTTATAGGGACTTTTTGGTATTTTTTTTTTTTGTCCGTGGGGGGTATGGTGGTACATTTATACACAGGAATAATCTTTACAAGCTAGAACAAGTTTTTGGATCCCAGAAGCAGAGATGTAGAGTTGTTCTGGGTGCATGATTTGCCTCAAATCATTAACTGTTAAATGGTAGGAACCAAGGCTTCTTATCCCAAATCTGCGCTCCCTTTGCTATTCTGCTACTGCTTATCCCCTTAAGACTTCTGAATCTATGTTGCCTGCTGCCCTCTTAGGGATACAAGATAAGGAAATAAATATCTACAGAATGACTCCTTTGGACCAGGCATTTTGCTATATGATGGGGTCTCATTTAATTTTAGACATCTTCAGGGAGGTGCCGTTTTATAGATCAGGAAATATAGTCCCAAATGAGTTATATAAAAAGTTATGGCAATCAAGATTTGAGCTAAGCTCCTGGGTTTTTTTTCATTACATTATACCACAGATATGTTAACTAGTATCAAATTTAAGTGTTTCAGAACTTATAGATTCAGATAATCCAGAAAAGTACCAAATGGCACAACATGTGAATTAGAACAGTACTGTAAATATTTCAAAGTGTACCAGTCAAGCAAATTTATTTTACAACAATTGCCAGAGGTTGTCATAGCAGAATTGAAATGAAAAGCAAAATTTATTAAGACAATGACATTCAATAGTCATAAAATCAAAACATTATGATTTTATATATCTCATGTTTATTCATTCAAAGATATATGATCTATCTCTGAAGAGAATTTTATTTGAAAAATCGTATCTTGAAAAATTGAGAAAGCATATGATGACAAATCTGAGACATAAGAAATGTGGCTTACTTTTTGAAAACTATAATTTATTCAATTTTTATCAATGTGAATTTTTAATTATCACAGTTTTCTGTGATAATATGCCACAGTTAAACATACAAAATCAACTTCTACGATTAAAAAAAGATGAAATATACAATTTATCTTTGAACCCTCCTCCAGTTTCATTTTAGGAATCCGTTTACTGAATGATGGCCTCTGCCACTAGTCAATTTCACTTATGTGATTCATATATACTTGAGAACAAAAAATTAAAAAAGGAATGGCCAGCTGCCAAAAACATTTGACAACTGTTCAATAAGTGTTTAGATGTTAAAAACTCCCCTAAACTGGATGTCATACTTAAAACATTTCTATTGTCAGTAAATCTTTTTTCTAGCCAAATCCAATACAGCCACTACCTTCATCTTGAAAAAGGAGTCTTCAACCTACATTTTCTTAAAAGCTGTGTTATTCAAAAATAATCCTGCAGATTCCTTGCTTCCTCGATCCTTTTAAAGAACATTGAGAGTATTATCCTCTCATATGTTAAAGAGAAAGGTACATTTATCTATCACCTTTCCAAACCCGCTTTTCATTCCCGAACATAATTCCATTTTTTCCTTCCTCATCAAGATTTCTTAACATTTTAAATTCATGTTTTTATTTGTTAACGCCACAGAGTCCAAACTTCCTTCTTTCCTCTCGAAAATGTTTTTATAAAACATCAAAGTTTTTAGTTAATTAAATTTAAGAAGAAATATCTGCTGGACCTGTTGATTGACTTCAAGTAACCAAACAACTAGTTGAATGATTGGATCTTTGGTTTTTTTGGTTTGTTTTTTGTTTTAGTTTTCCGGTGGAGCATATCTGCCAGCATCTTTTGAAAGTCATAAGAAAGAGTAACTTAATGACTATATTTGAGATTATAAAGAATTACTACAAAGAGTGTGTATACCAGCTGTTTTTCATCTCTGCTGTGAACACAATTATAGTTGATGGCTTAAATTACAGAGGATTTTGAGAATTAAGCTCAGAATAAGAAATAGATTCTTGTAGCAACCTATAAGTACTTTTAAGCTGTTTATAAATGAAAGTTGAATTTAAATTATCCTAGCCCTGTCCTATAAAAATATTAGCATAATTTTGTTTTTCATGGTTATAAAATGTCAGCTTTTCACAGTTTCAATAGTCACGTGAAGTTCATACACATTAAAATATGTCAATTTATGTTCTTACTTATATCAAAACAATGTAAGACATACTATCCAAGATGCATATACAGTTGGCAATTGAAAAAGGCAAGACACCTTAGAGTCCATATGATTTTGAGTCAAAAAACATTGCTGAATTTAGTATGGCATCTGGCACTCTGTTTCCAGTCTGACGACTTTCAAATCATGGGTTTGCTTCTGGTGGTAAATAAATGCCTAACCCATGACTGCACTGATGCAGACTCTGGAGAAAGAGAGAAATTAGATATCACTCAAGTGTCCCATTGGTTTGAGGATGGTGCTGCAGATGCTTGAAAGAGGCTTTGTACGAACAGTATAATCTACTTGGAAACAACTCCATTATAACTGGGAGATATTAACTTAAGTGCTATAAATACATCCAGATGACATAAAGAGATAGAAAACTAACTGACGTCATAGCACCAATTCCTAAATTTCATTTAGGATTAATATGGTTACTTCATATATTAGTCTAGGCAAAAATTTATCCCCTTTTTGATAAAAGCATGAATTCTCAGCTATTTATTGGGAATATATTTCCTCTAAGTATTAGGACCATCTATCATGGAGCTGAGGGGGCAAGGTTTAGTTTTTATGATGGTGTGGTCAAATACCTGGCAGATAACTGCAGTTGTTTGGTGTCATTGAGACCTCTGCATGCCTATATCCTGTTCTATAACAGTTTATTGAAGTGTGGTCCCTCAATCAGCAGCAGCATCTCTTGAGAGTTTGCTATAAATATAAATTCTAGGAACTTACTCTTCATCTACTGAACGAGAAATCTAGAGGTGGGGCCCAGCCCTCCAAATGATTGTCATTCATGCTCAAGTCTGAAAACCACTTTCCTAGAGGCATTTACACAGACCCTAAGGTCTTCTCATGAATCAAGGTGAGAAGCCACAGTTCAAGACTATTCCAAAGGAGCCTTGCTAAACTCTGAACCACAGCTCCCAGCAATTCCTTCAGAAGTCAGAGCAGCATGGAGTCTACATCTCCAAAGCAGTCTCTGCTGAGAAATGATCAGGGTCTTGAGAAAAATCTCAAAATTAGCTACAGGGTGTGAGTCATGTGATGCCAAAATGAAAGGCCATTCGTTCATTTCATCAACTGATAAACTTGGGCATCTACTAAGCCCTAGTCACATACCTGAGCTAAGAATCTCATAGTCTAAGAGAGAAGATAAGATATAAGCACAATTGGGCCGGGCGCGGTGGCTCAAGGGGCCGGGCGCGGTGGCTCAAGCCTGTAATCCCAGCACTTTGGGAGGCCGAGACGGGCGGATCATGAGGTCAGGAGATCGAGACCATCCTGGCGAACACGGTGAAACCCCGTCTCTACTAAAAAAAAAATACAAAAAAACTAGACGGGCGAGGTGGCGGGCGCCTGTAGTCCCAGCTACTCGGGAGGCTGAGGCAGGAGAATGGCGTGAACCCGGGAGGCGGAGCTTGCAGTGAGCAGAGATCCGGCCACTGCACTCCCGCCTGGGCGACAGAGCAAGACTCCGTCTCAAAAAAAAAAAAAAAAAAAAAAAAAGATATAAGCACAATCATATAATACATGGGAAAAATATCGCTTCCAACTGAGGGAAATCAGACTAAATTTCAAAGAAAACAAGCTAAAATTGCAGCTGCTGATTATTTAGACAATGAGTAGCCACAGATATATATATATCTATATATATATATCTACATATATATCTATATATATATACACACACATGCATATATATATATATATATATATATATATATATATATATATATATTTTTTTTTTTTTTTTGAGATGGAGTCTCGCTCTGTCGCCCAGGCTGGAGTGCAGTGGCCAGATCTCAGCTCACTGCAAGCTCCGCCTCCCGAGTTCACACCATTCTCCTGCCTCAGCCTCCAGAGTAGCTGGGACTACAGGCGGCCGCCACCTCGCCTGGCTAGTTTTTTGTATTTTTTAGTAGAGACGGGGTTTCACCGTGTTAGCCAGGATGGTCTCGATCTCCTGACCTCTTGATCCGCCCGCCTTGGCCTCCCAAAGTGCTGGGATTACAGGCTTGAGCCACCGCACCCGGCCAACACAGATATATTTTTAAGCCACCATAACACATGATCAGTGGTAAGGTCTGGGAAGGTAAATTTGGTGACTCTATTCTCCAGAAGGAGAAAGAAGTGGAAAGGAAAGACCACTCTAATTATAACAGCTGAGATATGAGTAGAGCCTAACCTAGGATGGAAATAGAATACAATAGATTTGTACCAATGAATGGCAATGAGATTATTAGTAAAGATAAGGGATAGGTGGAACGTGCATCTGAAGTTTTGACATTAAAGAAATGAGATTTTGATGTTACTAAAATTAAAATGTAATAAAAGATGAAGAACAGAGCTTGAGATGGGAAGCTTGTTGTGTTGTGAGCATGTGAAGTGTGAGGTGCACGATGAAAATGCAAATTAAGGTGTTCAGGTTACAGGTAGGATTGGGGGACTGTCATAATTCAGGAGAAATAGAACAGGATCGTGCATCTAAATTGAGGAGGCATCTACACAGAAGTGATGTTATGGAAGTTGATGTTATGGAAGGAAAGGATATTTTTAAGGGAAAGTGGGCTGAAAGAAAAATGAAGTGGACCGCAGAAAACATCTTGCAGAAAGACGGTATTTATGGGTTGGAGGAGAGGTTTCCATGAAAGAAGCAGGGTAATCAAAAACATAATGTTATGTAAGCAAAGGTGGTATTTATCTGAAATTTATCAGTATGGGTGGACCAGTTGTTTACATCTCTTCTGATTTCTGAATGCTCTGTTCTTACTGGTGTTCATGTTCATATGGCTTTAAAATAATCTTAAGCCTAGGGAAAACATGAGGCAATGAATGAAGATCTAATTATTACACAACCCCAATTTAGGGGAGTTTCAACACTTTGCACTACTTTGTGGCAAACTGGAAAAGAACAGATTAACAGAAAGAAAATAGCACATGCCCAAAATAATACTACAATCCACAATCTGGCCTGAGGAGTCCTCCCATTAGCCTGTGACTCCTGAACTACACTTAGTAACACATTTATCTCTTAGGAATGAACTGTTGATTTGTCTGCATCTCCTACTAGGCTAGCAACTAATGACCAATATTGTAAAGAAAGTTTAATATCTCACAGGTAATGCATGTGAATAGTTAATGAATGAGTATTTTAATTAAATATTAACTGATATTATATACTGGCTTTATTGTGTGCTTTTTTTTTTTTAAATGATTCCTTACTCAACTAAAGTGTTTACATCAATGAGTGCTACAATTATAGATTGTACTGGCCTATGGGCATATAGCCTTGCTATAGCAAATATAATAATTATTTTTGGAGAAAACTGGATTTTGTTTTTTAAAATGTACAACTATATCCTGTCTAAAGAATATAAGAAATGCCAAAATATGACACATTTGGTATGACTGTTTCTCTAAAACTTTTTTCCCCTAAAAGCTGCTTTTTAAAAAACTCTTCTGTAGCTGAAGTTTTTATTCCACGTATCCTATAGTGGAGTTGTTAGTGCCTTATATACCTGTGATAACTTTACATGTAGCAAACACTTTTCTGAGTTTGTCCTGAAAATTTATAATCATAGAATGATTTCTAGATGACTCAAAATTATCAGACTACTGGAATTAACACACATGTATAAATCTCAGGAAGTGAGTTTTAGTGTCCTTGAAGTCAAAAGGATTGTCCCAAAGCCACCCAGAGCAACAGTCAAGAATGTCCCTCTATCGTTGATGTCTTATAGCCCAAATATTTTAAGTTCTATGCTTAATGCAGAGTTCATTTTATTCTGAAATTTATGAGTGTTTCCATTTAACTTGATCTAATCATCAGGTAATACACTGCCTATCATCAGGGAAGCGCAGTAGAGAGCTAAAGACATTGATATTGGTAGACTCAGCATATCGACAGTATTTAAAATTTAAGTGAACTATGAATCTTGATATCTTAGTCTAAAGAAGAAATTGACGAAAGAAAGACTATCCAGAAGATAAATGATTTCTTATTCTTAGAAACAACAAATGAGAAATTTGAGATGGTATATTAGAAACATTAAGATAAAGATAACAAATGATAGTAGTCCTCAAACATTTAAAATGTTCTCATGTAAAAAGGGGGAAGAGTAAGGAGAGAAATTAGATTTTAGAACTAAGTTTCTTTTATTTACATTCTACTTTTTGATTCTTATGAATAAACTGATTAGCATGATGAAAAATAACTTGGCAATATTTTATGTGTAAGATGAGTGGAGACCAGAAAAATCATGTCTTTTTATAATCATTCATTTTAATAATATTCTCAGTCGCAGTATGCAAGAACTGACTCCCAGTAAAAAATTATCCCAAGTTTGGTTTTATTTTCTCCCCAACAGAAAATCAACACAGCACACATAATCTAAAAAAATCATTCCTCCACAGTTAAGTCAGTTGCCGTTTGCTCTCTCTTTTTTCAACTGAGTAAAATGGCCAAGGGTAGGATCAATTGAACATAATAACATTTAAAGTAAGAGCTTACTGATATCCAAACATACGGCTTTTACAAGCAATCAAGATTCTCTGTGATCTGTGGATCAAAAATGGTGAAATTCAGCTGGGTGCAGTGGCTCACGTCTGTGATCCCAGCACTTTGGGAGGCTGAGGCAGGTGGATTGACTGAGGTCAGGAGTTCAAGACCAGCCTGGCCAACATGGCGAAACCCCATCTCTACTAAAAATATAAAAATTAGCTGGGTGTGGTGGTGGGCGCCTGTAATCCCAGCTACTCAGGAGGTTAAGGCAGGAGAATGGCTTGAGCCTGGGAGGCGGAGGTTGCAGTGAGCCGAAATCGCGCCACTGTACTCCAGCCTGGGCGACTGAGCAAGAGTGTGTCTCAAAAAAAAAAAAAAAAAAGGAAGTCTGCATTTCATTGCTCTTTTCATTGATTTTTCTCCTACTTTTTTCACAGCAACAACGTCATCAACAAATCAAAATATAACCCTTTGTACCTCCAAACTAGTTTTAGAATATTTGGCATGATTGAACCCAATGAAAATTAATGAAGGCTTCCTTTTTTGGTCTTTCAGAAATGGGACGTTTGGAGATGTTTATGAAAAAAGCGTGCATGTTTTCATGTCCTATTGTTATCTTTGTAGAGTAGTGACTTTGACTTTTCTTTGGAATTTTTTAACAGACAATAAAGATTATGATGCATACTTATCATACACCAAAGTGGATCCTGACCAGTGGAATCAAGAGACTGGGGAAGAAGAACGTTTTGCCCTTGAAATCCTACCTGATATGCTTGAAAAGCATTATGGATACAAGTTGTTTATACCAGATAGAGATTTAATCCCAACTGGAAGTAAGTTAATGTTTTCATTTGAGAGTGTGCATATTCATGTGAGTGTCTGTGTAGTCATCACTTTTTCATGGAATTTTAATGTTTGGTTCTTTACTTCAAAATTTGTATCTGTTAGTTTCCCTAGAAAGAAATGTCTTTGTGTGTTCACATGAAATTTGATTTTTGCTAGCTCAGAGAATATACTCCATTACTGTATAAAGCATCTCATTTTGTGAGCCTTGACATTGAAAGAAACCAAATGAGAGATTTGTACCAGGAAAAAATATTGCTGACATTAGGAGAAGCAAGTCCCAAACTCTATTCAGTGAACTATTTTCATTTAATTTCTGAAAGAGAATCTACTAGGACTTTCTGGACCAAATTTTCCATTCACTCACTCTGATGTACTCTTTTATCTTTTGTAGCCTACATTGAAGATGTGGCAAGATGTGTAGATCAAAGCAAGCGGCTGATTATTGTCATGACCCCAAATTACGTAGTTAGAAGGGGCTGGAGCATCTTTGAGCTGGAAACCAGACTTCGAAATATGCTTGTGACTGGAGAAATTAAAGTGATTCTAATTGAATGCAGTGAACTGAGAGGCATTATGAACTACCAGGAGGTGGAGGCCCTCAAGCACACCATCAAGCTTCTGACGGTCATTAAATGGCATGGACCAAAATGCAACAAGTTGAACTCTAAGTTCTGGAAACGTTTACAGTACGAAATGCCTTTTAAGAGGATAGAACCCATTACACACGAGCAGGCTTTAGATGTCAGTGAGCAAGGGCCTTTTGGGGAGCTGCAGACTGTCTCGGCCATTTCCATGGCCGCGGCCACCTCCACCGCTCTCGCCACTGCCCATCCAGATCTCCGTTCTACCTTTCACAACACGTACCATTCACAAATGCGTCAGAAACACTACTACCGAAGCTATGAGTATGACGTACCTCCTACCGGCACCCTGCCTCTTACCTCCATAGGCAATCAGCATACCTACTGTAACATCCCTATGACACTCATCAACGGGCAGCGGCCACAGACAAAATCGAGCAGGGAGCAGAATCCAGATGAGGCCCACACAAACAGTGCCATCCTGCCGCTGTTGCCAAGGGAGACCAGTATATCCAGTGTGATTTGGTGACAGAAAAGCAAGGGACATCCCGTCCCTGGGAGCTTGAGTGGAATCTGCAGTCCAGTGCCTGGAACTAAATCCTCGACTGCTGCTGTTAAAAAAACATGCATTACAATCTCTAGAACACGAGGAAAAACAGGGTCTTGTACATATGTTTTTTGGAATTTCTTTGTAGCATCAGTGTCCTCCTGTTTTACCATGTCTTTTACCATTACATTTTTTGACTTTGTTTTATATGTCGTTGGAATTTGTAAATTTACATTTTTTTTAAAGAAGAGACTGATGTGTAGATAGAAAACCCTTTTTTTGCTTCATTAGTTTAGTTTTAGAATGGGTTTTTATTTTATTTCCTTTTTTAAAGTTTTACTTTGCTTTTAACATTTCCTTGGGGTGCTTGGACAAATCTATCCAATGGGACAAGGAGCACCGGATTCTTTCTCGGGTTCTGCCTAGGATCAGCTGGGCCACATCGGCCTTCAGAGAACAATGCAACAAATGCCAGCATTGCCATTTGGAGAAAAAAAAAAAAAAAAAAAAAAAGATGAGAAGAACACTTGTTCATAAGAGGGCCCCACCAGTCAGAGCCCTGAATCTCTTCCTTGTCCCACCTCATTCCCCACCTCTACCTTTCTAACGGCAGCATGATGTGTAAACTCTGTGGAGGGGTGGGGGCGGGTCTAACTGTCTTAACATTTAAGTCACTGCTCTTCAGAATACACTCTAGACCCAAAGGTGTGCTAATCACTTCACAGTGACCACTGCAGAGTGCTAAGAAGAGAAGATCAAGGGCATGAAATTGGGGAAGAGTGTTATTTCCGTTTTTTAAATGAGTTGATGTACCCTTATATATATATACATATATATATAAATATAGATATATATAAAAACAACAAAACAAAACAAAAAAAAGAAAAAAAAAACAAAAAAAACAACAACAAAAAAATTCAAGCCCTATATTTGATCACTTCCTGGAAAGGCATGAATGTGTTTGTGGCTGTTTTTGTTTAATATTCTACTTCCTCTTTTCCCTCTATAATTTCTCTGCAAATGAGATTATGTGCAAATGCCAGGCAAGTTAATTCAAAAGAGTGAATCAACGCAAGTCAAAATGAAATTTACACTGAAGGCTTCCAAACCAAAGGGAAGGACAGGATGTGTCATCAAATGTTTTGTCACCTTGTATTATACAAAATGTTATTTTCTAAAGAGTCAGAGAAAATCTGTGAAACTTATTGTGCGACCCCCTTGTAATTAAATGTTAACTCGCTTGTATTTAATTTTCAACACTACATTAAGAATTAAGTGGTTTCAGTTTGTGGACATAAGCAAAACTTATTAATATCAAGGTGTTTAAGAACTCAGGAGGTCAAACATATGAATACCAACAGAGATCAGTATTTTCAAAATGAACATTATTTATACAAAATAGTTTTTAAATTAGATCAGAAAGTATTTAAAATAATTAATTTTACTGTATAAAGAATTCGCTTTATTTTAGCTATGTAATTCTATCTTTCAGAAAACAGAAAGCTGATGCTCCCAAGAAATTCATCCCTTACCATTTAGCTTTATGTTTGAAATCAATGACATAAGCAGCTAATTCATATTCATGTGAAGTTTGATGCAAAATCAATCACAAAGGAATCTGCAGAGGGCAGAGTTGTTAAAAGGAACTATTACCTATGTAGCTTTTAGTTTTTAAAAAAATCAATGTGATAAAAACACTGATAATAGAACTTATACATTAATTTAGTGATTCATTGTAGGAACTCTCATCCGAGTCATCATCTGTGGGCCTGTGTAGTGACTATTGTATGTTTGCTTTATTCCTAACACCATTTAATGAGAAAACAATTCTACACTTTGGTCACAATAGTAAGGTGGCCACACACACACACACACACACAAAAGTGTAAACTGCAATGGGGTTCATTGGGGAAGGTGAGATTGATTTGCAAATATATGAGGAAGAAGTATAAGCATTTGGAACAATGAAAAGGTCTCAGTATCTGTGTGACAAGGTAAAGGAGCCTTGGGATGTGCATTGATTATTATTTGCTTAAAAAATGTTAATTTCCCTGACAACTCACCTGGGTCCTTCTCTACAATCTGTTCTTTATTCCCGTGCTCTCCCCTTGGATCTGTGTCACATTTTCACAAACCAGAACTGAAGCTGCAAGGACACATACAACTTTAAGGTCAGCTTTGCACATTGGGTTATTTTCAGAATCTGAGAAGGCCATTGTTTACTTTGTACTATGGACAGCTGTCAGGGACTGGTGGCAGTGTACCTCATTGGACTGGATTCCAAACTCCCCCAGTGCTCAGAAAACTGTAAACATGGCAATGGCCTGATTTATCTCTTTGTTTTTTAATTTTTCTTTTCAGTGCACGATGGAAGTGTGGAATAAATGTAGAGGAAGTAATCAGACCACAGTCATATTTTAGGCATCCATAGGCGTTAATTTAGCTGCATTGGGAGTACATTTTTTGTTCTCTTTTTAGTGTAGATTTAAGCACTTTGAATAGCATGATTCAGGGATTGATGGGTAATATTTGATATTCTCACAACTTATGAAACTTCTTTTTCCTCTAATGCTTTGTCATATTTAAAAAATGAAATAAATGCAAAAGAGGCTATCTATGGCTTTAGAAACATTCCTCCCAAGTATTCCTCTATCAGCTCCATGTGAGAACAAATGAAGGAAACTGTCATGTATTCACGTGCTCTGTGTTTAACAAAAGTTCTGGTAGAACTCACAATAAAAAGAGAAAAAAATCGATGTCCCCTAGTGCTTAGGTTTCATCCTTCGCTTTTTTCAGTGGGGGCTGTGGGGGATGAGAATATTCTAGTTGTAAAAACACAGTTGAAAGTGTGAATATGTTAGCCAAGCTGGAGGAGAGAATGGACTTCCAGACTTGGACATATGTGATGTTTGGTATTGCCTGTTTTTCATCAATTGCCGCTCGAGCTCTGAACGACATGTTGTGGATTCTAAAGATCATCTGGTTCTTTAGTGTAACCTCTACTTGCTGCTTGTGAGCATCCTACCCCTTATTCTGGTGCTCAAACTTTTGCTTATTTAATTTGTACTCCATTCCTTAGGTCTCCTGTGGGCAGAGAAGACATTTGTAACTCATGTAGATAGCTGATTTAAGTTTAGATCAATTCTATGAAACAAATCTGAGACATAATGAGTTCAGAGACCTGAATCTACTATATTTCTATAGCTAAACACTCGATTGCTCAAACAGTAAACCACTTTGTGATTATTACTTTCTTCATAGTATATATATTTGGACCCTATCAGCTTAATCTTAAAATATAGATGCTGGTTTCTTCCATATTTCATTACTATCTAGCATTTTATAACAAGAACAAATAATAACTGAGAGCCAACCCCTAAACTGTAATCTTGTTTATCCTAGAATAGTCATTAACTTTTCAGATATCATTTATATAAATTAAGATCACCATTTCTAGGAAAACATTGATTCATACATTTGTGAATTATTTTTGGATTCTGGAATGATGCCCTAGTTCTCTTTTTTCTAAGGAGTATTTTTTTTTAAACTTGTGATTAATTTCTTTATTTAGGTTAAGTTTTGTATCGTTAGTCCCAGAAGAAAGCATATTGAAATTCAAAGGATAGCATCAGCATTATACAAATGAAATGACTAACTGGAAGTAAGAGAATACACAGACATAGAAGAGGACAATCCCTTCCTGTCTCTGATCTGAAATTGCTTGGTCATTAATCTTATTTTTGACATAGCTGATTAATAGAGGTGAAATATTATTAAATAGGTTAGAAATCCCATCTACAGACAGACACACATTCCCTGTTGCTGAGGAACTTTTCTAACAGTTTATACAGTTATCACCAAAAGATGGTGATGCAACTAGAATCCCTAAAAGGAGAAGCTTGTCAATGGAAGCAGAGGCTATTCCTTGCTTTATCATGAATCCTTTACACTTTATTGTTCTGAACAAAGAAGGTAACTAATAATCAAAGTTTGATTATCCTTAATAGCAGATCTTAATCTTGGGTTCAAGGATACCTTGGGTCTATAAAAAGGAATAAAATAACAAAGCCCTTGAAATTCCAGATAAAATTGTTAATGTGTGTAAAACAGTGTTCGTCTGGGTGTGACTCTCAAGATATCTATCACCTAAAAAGCTACTGATGTTTGGATTTAGAAGGTATTCTCAGAAACTGATATTCAGATAAACCCACATATCTTGCAGGCATTGTTTTGTCTACCACTCTCTACCTTCATTCATAAAAACTCGGGAGATAATTATTGTTCTACTAGAGACATGTCTCCTTCCAAAATGGCCTTTGTGGAAGACCTAGCATACTGTAAACAAAAATTTTGTATGATGACAAATAATTCATGCTCAGATAAAAACTAATTGGCTATCATTGTTGTGATAATCTTACTCATGTCTTCACCCATTCTAAAAATAGTTTGGGGTGAATGTGAAATTATGTAATTTGACAATGATACCTTATTTCAGTAAATTTATTTGGGATTTATGTTTAATTATTTTTCCTACAACATAACTAACAATTCACCCAGTACAGGAAAAGAAGAAATAAACATTTGACATGTTTTTCTAGAAAAAAGAAAATCCCACCAAGTTTTTTTATGCAAAGATTTAGAAGTGGCTATATATTTGATTTTCAGCAATTATGGTTTTGCCAGTTTCATAACTTATGATATGACTTTGGAGGAATGTGAAGAATTTTGAGAATAAAGTTAGGTAGTGGTTATTAAGTTTTACCTTTTACTTGTCATTGGTAGCAAGGTGAAAGGTTATTCTCTGTTAATAAATTGAGATACTGTCACAAGGAGCTGTAAGATCTAACTAAATTTGAATAAAGCAAGAGAAGGATGATACGATGATGATGAGTTAATCCTAATCCTAAACAAATATGCCTTATCATCATCAAATTTCCATCACATTCATAGAAAATGGATGTGATTTTGGATGTAAAAAAATTGGAGCTCAATTCCAATCCTCTATCGAGTATCATTTCTTCCTTCCAGGCTCAGAACGTAAAACCTGTCTTCGTGTGTGTGTGTGTGTGTGTGTGTGTGTGTGTGTGTGTGTGTGTTTGTATTTCTCCTGCTCATTGGAAAATTTTTCTCTAAATAGCCTCTGGGTCCACTGACAAACTCATGTTTCTGAATTCTTCATTAAAGTAAGTAAAGTACTATTGTTTTTTCTACCATTCACTATCTTCATTGATGCATTCCCCCATGGTCCGTAAGTCTGAAGCACATTCTTTTTTTTAACAAAGGCAATCACTCTTAAAAAATCATTACACTATGTTCTCTCCACTAGTAAATGAATAGAATCGGAAAAACTGCACATGAACTTGAGAGTATTACATGTAATATTGACGTGTAAATTTTAACCTTCATAATCCAGATAACATTAAGTTTCAAAGGGCATGCTGTGTCATTAAGAAAAGATTTAATGTGAAATGACATTATTACATAGTGCATGAAAATGTGGCAAAGTAATTTGGATCTATCTTTACTAGTCAATGAGAGATTAAATTTGGGGAGATCAGATGTGACCATTTAGGTTAATTCTCAACTGGGATGAAGACATCTTATTTTAGGATACATGGGTGGTTGTCCATATTCCTTGCAGTATATGCTCCTCTTAACTAGAATCCTTAGTGTATTCTTTCCACCAAAGTAGTGGAGGTATGTTCACATAATCTGCTATTGAACTGCAAAAACTTTTACAGTTTCAGAGTTTGAGGGAACCCAAATAGGAAAATTGATGGAGTCATTTTCCTCTGCTGGTGTTCAAGTCATATATGAAACTTAGACACTCTCAGATCTGTTCAACAGTCAGTAAAAAGTGCATTTTTATATAGTGTTTCCCTTTAGTTTTGCGTACCCTCTTGATTTTGTACAATCTAGAATGTATGTAACTCATGCGTAGGTGATGGAGGCGCTCCATTTTTTCTTAGAATACTTACAATTATATATTTGGTTTTGCTTTGACTAGCAATAGGAAAATAGACAAATACAAGTGTAAAAATGAGAAATTTTAAACTCAAATTATAATTTGTGTTTTATAGTCGTTTCATAAGTCTGTTGCTCTCTATGAGTATGCTCTCTATATATCCTGTAAAAATAAATTTATATGTTACATAGAAATTCAAGAAATTAAATTATTTATTAAGCTACAAATGTTTCTTCTGGTTTCTACCTGATCATAGATGAAAATAAATTAAATAATGTGTTGTTGGAACATATGTAAGTACGTTTGTTAATTTGATAACTCTTGTTAAACTTTTCCTTCCCTCTCTGTTTATGTCTGTATAAACTTAAAATTCTTAGGCCTAATTCCTATTGTGATGGTGACGAAAGAGATTTAAGAATGCCCAGTTGGCTGGAAAAAAAGAAAAGAAAAACCTTCTTTAAAAATCAAGCCCATTTACAATTTCTCTTTTTTCTTCACTACTGGATTAAGGAGAGGTTTGAATCAGTAACTTAAAAGTCATTATCACATTAATGGTTTTCTCAAGGTTAAATTCTACATTTGTCCCTTTATCTATTTTATAAAATTATTTGAGAAACAGAAATGAAAGAAGGACATGTGAGTCCTTCTTTGCTGTTTCCTTTCCTTACTTCTTGCTCCCCAGGTATTTTGTCCCTTTCTTTTTAAGGTACCCTCACATAATAACCTTAAATAACCTTAAAATAAAGTCCCCTCAGGTAACCTTTTAAAGTGACCAAGATCTTTAATCATCTTGTTTTTCTACTCTGCATCTACTTGAAGTACACAGTCAATCCTAAAGGGAAATGTTTTTGGCCTTACTTTTTATTTTAAGTTTAAGATAAATAACCTTATTATTTATTTTATTTGGGAGGAGGAGAATGGTGGTAAATCTTTCCATCATAAGCATAACAAGTGAACAAACACAAGCCTCTTAGAATGAATGAGCTGTTTAAGCAGAATGCATATCTTAAAGAAACAGCCTTTTAAGAAACACTTATCAAAGATGAAGCAGACATAAATCATTAAGAAAATTTAAATAGTTCCAAAAGGCCCCATAAGGTTATTTTAGATTGGATTTCAAAGTAATTAACATATTTAAACTTTCTTAAAGCCATTTCTACCTCAGTAGGATTTTTAAATGTGAGAAAATAAACTCTATTGAAAAAATAAAATGTTATAAGGATCATGAATCAGTGTATAATTTGCATAGTATATTTTAAACTGCGAATCACATTATAGCATATGACCCATTATTCAAAATATCAGGAGAAACCTCTATAGTTGAAAGTTTGGGATTGTTTGTGCACTTCAGACACACACATAAATTCTCAGGAATTTTAATTACATTCGTAATATTGACAAGTGGTTAAAAAAACTGATATGGGGCCGGGCACGGTGGCTCACGCCTATAATCCCAACACTTTGGAAGGCTGAGGCTGGCTGAGGCCAGGAATGTGGCCTCAAAGACCTTGAGACAAGAATGAGGTGGATGTATTTGAGGAAGAAAAGGAAGGCCATTGGCTGGGCGCGGTGGCTCACGCCTGTAATCCCAGCACTTTGGGAGGCCGAGGTGGGTGGATCACGAGGTCAGGAGTTCAAAATCAGCCTGGCCAACATGGCAAAACCCCATCTCTACTAAAAATACAAAAATTAGCCAGGTGTGGTGGTGCATGCCTGTAATCCCAGCTATTCAGGAGGCTGAGGCAGGAGAATCGCTTGAACTATTACGGAGGTGGAGGTTTCAGTGAGCTGGTATCATGCCACTGCACTCCAGCCTGGGAGACAGAGAAAGACTCCTTGTCAAAAAAAAAGAAAAGAAAAGGAAAACTGATATTAATAAGACATCTTATCTCCAGAAGATTCCTAATTAATATCAGCTCTATATTTATGGGCAAAATAGAAACAGAATGAGAAAAAAATAAGAAAATCATAATAGTGGTGACCCAATCACTTATTGCTGTGGGATTTTCAGCGTTTATATATGGCCTGTAAGAGTAATTAAAACAAATTCCTTAAGATTGCATTTTCTATTGAGGCTTAATGCCTGGTGTCACCGTTCTAAGGCAATGTAGGTACTGCAGAACCCAGATGTGTATGTGGAGAAGGGTTTAGTAAGATTCTGAAGGATAGAGAACATCTCAATTTGACCAATAATTTAGCTAACTGTTTGACTAAATTAGATATTTTTATCCTCAGTGATATGTCAGTTGGGTTTTGATGGTACACAGAGGGAGATTATTATTTGAGTAGCTCTGTATTTGATTTAAAAATTGCCAGTATTTTTAAAAAACTTAAGTGCATTAAACTCAAGACCTTATGGATACTAGTAATAGTTTTACTTACATAGTAGAATAATATATACATCATTATTTAAACTAAAACATAGGTAAATAATATTCTAGGAAAGGTGACATATGGCAAAAGTCATCAGGACTGTGAATGACTGGTTTATGGAAAAATTTAGGCCAATTTTCTAACCTCTTGAATAAATAAATAAATATACAAACAAACAATTACTAATAAAAGGTGAAATGTCTCAAAAAACAGAAAAGAAAAACACAAAAGCCAGCATAAATGATAGTACTATAAGTTTATGAAAATCAATAACTGGTTTAAATTAAGCAAAGAAATATCCTGCTTCTATAGTTCTTGGCAATAAAGAACAATAGTTCTTTATAAATTTAGTTAAGAAAGTTGAATCCGGCCACGCGCGGTGGCTCAAGCCTGTAATCCCAGCACTTTGGGAGGCCGAGACGGGCAGATCACGAGGTCAGGAGATCGAGACCATCCTGGCTAACACAGTGAAACCCCGTCTCTACTAAAAAATACAAAAAACTAGCCGGGCGAGGTGGCAGGCACCTGTAGTCCCAGCTACTCGAGAGGCTGAGGCAGGAGAATGTCGTAAACCCGTGAGGCGGAGCTTGCAGTGAGCTGAGATCCGGCCACTGCACTCCAGCCCGGGCGACAGAGCGAGACTCCGTCTCAAAAAATAGTCCCAGCTACTAGGGAGGCTGAGGCAGGAGAATGGCGTGAACCCGGGAGGCGGAGCTTGCAGTGAGCTGAGATCCGGCCACTGCACTCCAGCCCGGGCGACAGGGCGAGACTCCGTCTCAAAAAATAGTCCCAGCTACTATGGAGGCTGAGGCAGGAGAATGGCGTGAACCCGGGAGGCGGAGCTTGCAGTGAGCTGAGATCCGGCCACTGCACTCCAGCCCGGGCAACAGAGCGAGACTCCACCTCAAAAAAAAAAAAAAAAGAAAAAAAAAAAGAAAGTTGAATCCAGCTTTGTCATGGAATATGTGACTTCTAAAAAGTAATTGTACTGCCATTTCGCAAAAAATAAAAAGGAACAATATTGTTCTTGGCAATAAAGAACAATTATGAACTTGAAAAGAAAACTGGGCTCAGAATGCAAATCATTTCTTAGGTGGTCTCAGACTGAACTAAGATCCATTTCTCAGTATACTTTTCCTAAATGAAATAGAAATTGTATTACTAAATATTAAAATGTATGAATAGAAATAATAACTTTGGCATGCTTGATACTGTGACATAAAGATTTGGTGAGGGGTGAAATAATTCATAGCATCCTTCTAAGGGATCTATTAACAATAATTTGAAGTCCTAAATTCACTTAGAATCACCTGGGAAGGTTTAAAAAGTCCCAGAGTCCCAAATATTCAGACAGAACCAAGCAGTCTTGTTTTGTACCTAATGTTAGCATTTTTTACGTAAGCTCTTCACATGATTCCACCGAACAACCAGAGCTGAAAACTCCAATGATGGGGGTCTCAAATTTTAGGCACCAGAAGAAGTGCCTGGAAAGCTTGTTAAAAGTGGGAATTCAGATTGAGCCTCAGTGGGACTGAAATGGAGCACAAAATATATTTACTTAACAAGCTTTCTAGGTGATTCTAATGTGAAGGCCCACAGACCACTCTGAAAAACACAGGTGCAGGATTCGTTGTTTCTGTAATTACAAATGCTGTCACTCTGTGGAATACGAAATTGAAGATTCCAGCAGATAAATATCACCATAAACTAGGTCTTCCTTTTTAAATAATTCCTCCCAAATTGTTAATCAGAACTCATGATGACGTCTTCTTCTTCTTCTTCTTTTTTTTTTTTTTTTGAGATGGAGTCTTGCTCTGTCGCCCGGGCTGGAGTGCAGTGGCCGGATCTCAGCTCACTGCAAGCTCAAGCTCCGCCTCCCGGGTTCACGCCATTCTCCTGCCTCAGCCTCCCGAGTAGCTGGGACTACAGGCGCCCGCAGCCTCGCCCGGCTGGGTTTTGGTATTTTTTAGTAGAGACGGGGTTTCACCGTGTTAGCCAGGATGGTCTCGATCTCCTGACCTCGTGATCTGCCCGTCTCGGCCTCCCAAAGTGCTGGGATTACAGGCTTGAGCCACCACGCCCGGCCCATGAGGAAGTCTTCTTGATTTAAAAAACCTGAACTATAGAAAATTACACTTTGAGAATTCCTCATGAAGAGGAAAATAAAAAGAATTAGTTAAGAAAGCTGAGTTCAGCTTTGCCATGGAATATGTGGCTTCAAAAAAAGTAATTGTATCATTTAGCAAAAAAAAAAAAAAAAAAAAAAAAAAAAGAAGGTAATTAACAGTTAAGTGTTAAATAACAATACATCTCCCTTCTGAGAGAATACAAGTCTACTATAGCTTCTATTTTTATTTTTTAAAAATAGCAAAATTTGACAGGAATGCCAAAGACATTTGTTGTGAAAATAAATATACAAATATCAAATTAGTTAAATTAGTTGGACTTAACAATTATTTTTACTCAAGTTAACAATCAATTCATCAAAAGATTAATGCTCATGAAGAGTTTTCAAATGTTGCTTAGCATAAGAATCGCTTATAGCATTTGTTAAAAGCATGAATGAGTTCCTGGCTCACATTCCAAAACAATTGAACTCCAGGAAATTTTTACAATCATGTAATTTGGGGAGCATTATTCTAGTAAATGTCATAAAATACAAGGCTGTATTCTTTCAGTGCCAATAAATTTAGTTAATTCTACGTGAGATGATCATTTAAATGCATTATCTTGCATTTTTTCAGCAAAATGACAACCTACACGATGATGACAAATAAGTTGGTTCTTTATTTTATCCTTCAATCGCTTACTCTGACAATACAGCTCCAGCCACATATGTTTATTTTACTGGGCTAATTTTGATCTCTAGACTCCTTGTTTTGCCTGAAATGACTACCAGAGTTGAGGTTGTTACCTTGTGTTTCTTAAGGAGAATGTATTATTTGATGTAATATTCTCATGAACCAATCATGTCACTGTTTCTAAGTATTAATACATATTTCAAGGACATGATTGTTGTTAGTTGAGCGAAAAATATTCTTATACATCCTTCACAGAGTAGCCACATCAAAGAGTTTCTGGAGAGTTGGCTTTAAGTTTCTAAAACTCCCACTCATAAACTAGTGACTTCCACAGTCACTGTAGGCCTTCTTACCATCTGGGGCTTTATAACACTAGAACATTCAAAAAATAATATTCGACAGTAGATTTTCTTGGGTGACACATAGCCTTTGGTATTTCTACACTACACTGGAAAAGACAATATACCAATTTAGCTTGATTTATTTTCAGAATGTATTCTGGACAACAACAGTTCAGAATCATCAACTGTGACAACGAGAAGCATTTAGTGTGCTAAATTGGTGTACATGTGTGCATCCATATGTAATGTGTATGCACTGTGAAACGAAAAATGCACATTATCAATACATTTAAATAAGCGTAATCAGTATATGTGCTACATTAAATAAACAGCTATGAGTTCCCAAGGCAATGCACTCCATCAGGAAATTACCCAATGAATCCTTTTTGCACAGGCTAAAAATAAATACCCAGGTTTCTGTTGAACTAACTTTTCTTTAAGGACATGCATTTTATCTTAAAGAAAAGAGTCAGCTCATTCTTACTTCTCCCATAAAAATTCTATGATTGTCTCTATTTTCTACTTTTTCCATTACATGGTAGCCCTGAATAATTTATTTATAAAGAATTGAGGAGGTATTGCACTCAGCAACTATCATAAGAAAAGCCTGTGAAAGCACCAAAGCTATTACCATGGATTTCCTATCTTTTAGACAATTTTATTTTTCCGGGGCTGTGAAATGACATTTTTTTTTCAGATTCCATTTAAATTACGTCCTCAGCAAATAACATGTCCTCAGCAAAGCCTAACTTTAGAAATACAGCTACTGATAAGATTTATTTTTAGAGTCCTCTTTACAGAATCTGTGCCATCACTGATGTGAAATAGAAACACAATAGAATTAAGTAAATGTACAACTGGTGATCTTAAGAGTACTGCACCTTAAGTATTCTGCACCATGAGGTGACCTTGTATTCATAGTCATCTTCAAAATGGGCATCTGAATGACTGTCTATCTTTATGAGAAAACTGGACATGGTTGAGAAATCAGAGGAAGGAGATAGCAGAGATTTCTGCTGGTGTAGTGCTGGAGAAGTGTAATTTTGTGTTGATAGCTCTAAAGATTTTAACTTCGGCTTGTAGATAAGACTATATAGCTGACTGTAGCAAGTATAACACACTTAGCATTTGTACTTTCATGTTTAAGAGGGAAGGAGATCAGTCACTAAATACGAATGCTGCACATGTTAGCAATAGAGATAGTGATTTTGTAACTTTAATTGCACTTGCCTTAAATCTTTTTCCAAAAAGAAATTATATATATAAACAAATAAGATGAGGATGGTTAAAGAACATTGTTTAGAAATAGGCAAGTTCTGCGCTGATTATCCTTTTTTACAGAATTTAATGCATAATGGCAGAGTATATTTACCAGATCCATGTCAAGAGTATATGAGCACATGATAACAGCAGTTTGTATAAGCACAGGTGTTCTATGTTTAGATTAAAAATTAACCATGATAACTTTTGGTGTGACTGCTTTCAATTTGAAGAAGTTGGATGTTTAAAGATAAATTTATTACTTGCATAAGAATATTTTTGTATAATATTGGGAAAGGTTTAAAAAATGGACTTGCTTTATGGAGTGCAACTTTCAGAGAAAATAAACAGGGTATGTGTCCAGTTTGTAAAATGTTTTCTTTCAAGATTACTCTTTCTCTGGTTAAATGCAAGGATGTGATGACTTGAAATACATTTTTGTGTGAATTGAACAATACCACCAACAATAACAAAAAAATAAAGCAATGTGAATAAGTTCCGTATGCAAACTTCTTTTAATCAATGTTAGTAGATCCTGAGAACAAAAAAGGAGATCCATTTTTGTGAAAATAATGCTAGTAATAATTATCAACAAGCTTGACCATTTGATGCATAAACATATATCCATATCCATTATAAAAAATATTTAAAAGTTTTCTCTTTGGATACATTTTTATTCATTCTTCAGTCTAAAATTATATTGATTTTCTAACATGAAAAACAATAAGACAAGTTAATAGCACCCCATAATTCTTATTAAATATTTATGACATCAAAATTAAAATATGAAGATAGTTCTTCAATTCTATGTGTACCTGTTTGCGAATATAGGTCTTGGGGTAAAAATATTAGAAAAGTTACGAGAACAAACATATTTAGGAAAATAGGATGCTGGTCAATATTTGTTATGTATATCTCTAACTCTGATATAAATATATATGTGTGTGTATATATATATCTACTGTATATATACATATATATTCCTTATACTGTAGTTGTGTTTAGTTTAGATACCCAGCATTGAAATCTATAAATGTAATTGTGAGTTGGTTTGGGGAATCAAGTAGTAGCTACAAAGATGAAAATGTCCCTTGAAGATTACCATGAGAGGATAATCATTCCCGATAAGATGAGGGGATTCTTTTATACATGTTTTTCTATGTATTATGCAATAAGTGGTTTTAAGGAAGTTCTGTAAACTCCTACTTAAGAAAAAATAGAGAAACTGAAAAATAGCATTCTTAACTGGGGACAAGACTTGTGACAAGAAAACCAGAAAAAGAATCACATGTTTTAGACATGATGCATTGTACCTGCAGCACAATGAGCTGTGAAAAAGTAATAAACTAATTATATAGACTTTGTTTTTAAGTTTGGAAAACATTTCTTCCAAGAGACCAAAGGCATTAAAATGAAAACTAATTTCTGTTATATCACAGATGTTTCTATACCCATGGTAAGTATTACTGCTTCTTAATGATGCACAATTATTCTATATTTTGAACATCTGTGTAAAAGTTCGCAGTTATAACTGTATTAGGTCGTGCCCCGAGGAAACGCCAAAATCAAGAGTGGGTGGATGCAGTTGCTCAAAGTAGTATTGCAGACATTTATTTTGAAAAGTAAAAGAGCATTTAGATCAGTAAAAATAACAATGGAACATTAACCCATATAAATTGACCCTTATGTGTTACTTTTTCACCCACTCCCAATTGTCTTTGTAGAGTATGACTGAATCAAAAATACTGGTATACGATAATCGTTTTTCTCATAATTCATCTAAGAATTTGACCAAACTAACAATGTAGAGTCCTTCTTTTTGGTCCATCTCTCTAATCTCTGTCTTAAAACAGAAAAAGGAAGACCTCCCCACAAACACACACCCACAGAGTGGATTTTCTTTTACTCTTTTCTCCAATGTTCTGAGCTTCCTTGCTCCAGGTCTGTATTGTGATTATAGAATACAATCTTTCTGTGATGGTGTCAACAGAAGCAAGAAGTCAGGTGAAGAACAGATCAGCAAGGTAGCACTTGGGTGGGCCGCCAAGGTTGAAGGTACAAAAGTCTAATCTTGAGTTGTCAAAGTCTACACCTGTTAACAGAGATAGGGATGATCATTCTCCTTTGGACAGACTCATGCTAACCAGGCATTTAAGATTTTTTCTTCAAAAAAAATGAGAATTATTAATTGTGGTCAAAAAGACCAGAATGTTCTTTCTGCCTTGTTAGAAAGCCAAGTCATAATCAGAAACTTGAGAAATGTGGAATGATAAAGAAGAAAGTGAACAGAAAGTACTTAATGTCAATTGTCTTGATGGATTTGTCTCCACCACTGAGAAATAATTGCTATTCTGTCTCTTTTCTGGTCATTTTCTTCCTTACACAGAGCTAGAAAGATAGAGACAAATTCTGACTACTCATGTTTCCTTAGTCTGGACTCACAGATGCCCCAACCCTCTTATTAAATAGCACAGCTTTAGATATAACAATATAGCCATGCCTGATTCTCTCTGCCTGGAATATGGGTGTTAACTTCTCAGGCATTCATTTGAAAATCTCTGCTTTGAATAGCTAATCTTCTTGAGCACTTTGTCTAAGATAACCTAAATCTTCAACTTTGGGGTCGAATGTTGTTTTTGGTTAAATGAGCTCAATACACCATTAAGTAAGACCTATTGATTTGAGCTGATGATGTTTAATAATTGAAGTACACATTGTAGACCTCATTATTCTTTTAAAATGTAGGGAGAAAGAGCACCAGATAAATATTCCCAGGGCTTGTTTTAAGGGTCTGGCAGAAGAGAGCAGCTGTTTACTCAGTTTATCTGTTTTGATCTTTAGTAGACCTCCCTTTAAGATTACGTTTGCCAGAAGTTTTCATCAGCTAACCTAACCACATGGAAGCCATAGCAGGGAGAGCAGGATAGCATAAAGAGCAGACAAGTCACTTACATTAAGTTGAGAGACCTTGAGCATGTTATGTTACCTCTTTTATCCTCAAATGCCACATTTATAAAAAAACATAAAAGTAGACATTAAAACATTTCATGAAGGTAAACTGTAAAAGTTCCTTCCTTCCTTACTTCATTGATTCGTTAATGCCAGGCCTTGTTCCAGGTGCTGAGAACATATTGGAGAATCACATAGACAATATTCCTGATCCATGGGATCTTAGTTTTGGGTAGAGTGTGAGAAAAAAGGCAAGTCCCTTAATCAGTGAGAAAATTTCAGACAGTGATACATGGAATGACAGTATAAACTAGGAAGATGTGATAGGAAATAGCTACCTGGGGAGGTTAATTTTGCATAGTTATTACTGAAAGCTACTTTTAAGAGGTGAAATTATGGCTGGATCTAGAATCAAGAGAAGCAGACAACCAGGGAAAGATCTGGCATTAATTGCCATTCCATCCAAAGAACTAATCTTGAGGCCAGGAATATGGCCTCAAAGACTTTGAGACAAGAATGAGGTGGATGTATTTGAGGAAGAAAAGGAAGGTCATTGGCTGGGTGCTCACGCCTGTAATCCCAGCACTTTGGGAGACCGATGTGGGTGGATCACGAGGTCAGGAGTTCGAGACCAGCCTGACCAACATGGTGAAACCCCCGTCTCTACTAAAAATATAAAAATTAGCCAGGCATGGTGGCGCACGCCTGTAATTCCAGCTATTCAGGAGGCTGAGGCAGGAGAATCGCTTGAACCTGGGAGGCGGAGGTTGCAGTGAGCTGAGATCGTGCCATTGCACTCCAGTCTGGTTGACAGAGCGAGACTCCATCTCAAAAAAAAAAGAAAAGAAAAGAAAAGAAAGGCCATTATTGCTGGGACATTGTGAATACAGGTTTAAAAGTTATATATATATATATAACTTTTATGTGTTATGACATATGTGTGTGTGTTTGTGTGTATGTGTGTGTATATATATATATATATATATATATATATAACATAGCACATAGTAAGTACTAATTGCTGAAAGAGTAGGTAACATTACTGAAAGCAAGTTGGGGATCAAATTAAACATTTTGCTTGTTTTAATGTTAAATGAAAATATGTGTAGTATCTTTTGATTCCACCTTTTTTTTTTTTAAACATTTGATTTGGAGTATATTACTGATGTCCAGGAAGGTCTTTAATAGGTTGCAATCAAGAGCGTTTATCTTTACTTCTCTAAATATTTCATCAAATCAGCTGTAAGAAAAGCTAAACCAAACCAAAATCCACACTCAGTTTAAGGATTTGATATGCTGTATCAGAGCCATGGGCTACTCAAGGTCTATATGGTTTTGGGGAGTAGGGGTAGCAAGTTAAAGATGGACAGGAAATGCCTATCTTTGAACCCATGCAATAGTCTATTACCTGTCACATCTCCAAGATTTGCAAAAAAAAGAGTTGGGAAGGAAAACATGTGCAAAGATGCCTGGGAGAAATGTATTGATTTAGTTCTCTATTGCTCTATAAAGTTAAGCGAATGGCTTAAAATAAGCATTTTATTATCCCTCATGAGAATTGACTGGTATCAGCTGGAATCAGCTGGGTGGTTCTTTCACTGGTCTCATTTAAGGCCTCTCCTGCAGTTGCGGTCACGTTGGAGATGGGGATGGAGTCGTATGGAGGCTAAACTGGGATGCTAGGATGACTGCACCTTGCTTCCGCTCCATATAGTTCAGGGCCTCTGTTTTCCACTTGGCCCCTCTCTACCTGGTCCCTCCAGGAGGCTACTAGACTTCTTACATGGAAGTTCAAGTTTTTCAGAAGTGCAAAAGTGGAGGCAGCTAGGCCTGCGTAAGGTTTACCGTGACTTTCACCACGTTACATTGGTTTCAATGAGTCAAGTCAGAAGGCTACCCTAGATTCATTGTGGGAGAGGGCCACATTAGGGCATACATTCAGAAATATGTGGTTCATAGGAGTCATCTTTCAAGACTTGCTACCACAGAATCAGTGAGAAAAAAAGGATGTGTGGGGCTGATGCTTCCGTGTAGAGCCCAGTGTATGGTCTCACCTCACGAAACCATGGTATGGTTGGTCTTTGAGAGGCAGAAGATCCATAGCTGCCATCAGCATGTAGGAAAAACTGTCTAATCTCAAATGCTCATTATTAACACCAAAATTTTCTTAAAGTACACAAGCAGGAAAATTCTCTCTTCTTTCCTCTTCCCCTTTTTATTTATAAGGGTTCTTTCTTGTTTTAGTCAAAACTTTATCGCTCTGCTTACAGAAGAACAGAGAGCCAGGTATTTCGGGGAGATTTTATATTAAGGTTCAGTTTTGCTGGTATTGAACTAATGCTAAACCTCCATAAGCAAAGACCCGAGGGATCACTCCTTACATAAATAAAAATTCAGAGGCACATAAATTACTTTTTTATCTTAAGTCCTCAAAACTGGATACAAAACACAGATACAGTTTTCTAGCCGAGGTCATAATAACCTTTTGAACAAGAATGAAGAAGTTGAGGCTATATTAAATTCTCATTAGCATTTCTTTGATCAAATGTATATTTTCCTCCTTTTCACAACTTTTTTTTTCAAATGCAAATATGTGCTTAAACATTAGCCACTGAGCTGCAACTGGGAGAGCATCCACAGAATGTTTAAATATGCAAATCAGCACCACAGAGAGGAAAAGATGAACCTCTCTACTTGGCTCTTTTGTACACAGCAGCAAGCAGAGGAAAGTACAATTAAATAGAGTCTCTCTGAACTCCTCAATCAAGAAGTATATGTTATCAACTGAACTATAAGCAGCTATGCTGCCAGAAGTCTTAGCAAAATGCCACATGTGCCCAAGAGAGATTCCAAATGGAATACAATTACAGTTAAATTGAGATACCTATTAAGGAAAGTGGCCCAAATCTGTGTTCATATAGATCAAATGCAAAGTTTTATTTGAAATTTGGCTCAGTCCTTTCATTCTGTGGATGATTTTTAAAGTAAATATGGATGACCAATATGAACTGATGAAAGTAGAGGCTTGTAGGAGTAAACCTTCCAGGGTACCTTACCTAAAGGAAACTGCCCAATTCAAGAAAGAGTGACATTTACTAAAATGTTGACTTTTTTTTTCAAAAATATAAACAGATGCAAATAAGTCTACACATGCCAATTAGGTGATGCACCAAGTGTTGGTGAAGTCATGAGGAGATGAGGAAATCAGCATGCTTATTAACTACAGGCTAAAGGGTAAATTGGCACAATGCTCTTTTTAGAGTGAAAAGATGGTATCAATTTCCACCTACCTGAAGCTTTTCTTCTCTTTAAAGTCTGTTCACTAACCTACTACTGTCTACTGAACATTCCATTGAGAGCCTTATCCACAGTGCCTAGAACACCATAAGACTGGAAGTATGCATTTTAATTTGGCATCTTCACACGCAGAGCCAAACTCCTTCATTCTAATTCTGCCGCCTCCTAATTACATTTCTCTCTCCTCCTCTTTTTGTTAAATCTATTTTTTATTATTTATTTTAAAATTTTGTGGGTACATAGTAGGTGTATACATTTATGGAGTACATGAGATATTTTGATACAGGCGTAAAAATCATATCCAGGTAAAGGGGTATCCATCACCTCAAGCATTTATCCTTTGTATTATAAACAATTCAATTATACTCTTACTTAAAAATGTACAATTAAATTATTATTGACTATAGTCACCTTGTTGTGTTATAAAATACTAGATCTTATTAACTCTATCTAATTGTTTTTTGTACCCATTAACTCTCCACACTTCACACTCCCCCACTAACCTTCCCAGCCTCTGGAAACCATCCTTCTACTCTCTATTGCCATGAGTTCAGTTGTTTTAATTTTGAGCTCCCACAAGTAACTGAAAAGATGTGATGTTTGTCCTTCTGTGCCTAGCTTATTTCACTTAACATAAGGACCTCCAATTCCATCCATATTGTTCAAATGACAGGATCTCATTCTTTTTTTATGGCTGAATAGTACTCCATTGTGTATATTTACCACATTTTCTTTATCCATTCATCTTTTGATAGACACTTAGATTGCTTCCAAATCTTGGCTATTGTGAACAGTGCTGCAATAGACATGAGAGTGCAGACATCTCTTCAATAAATTGATTTCCTTGCTTTGGGAATATACCTAGGAGTGGGATTGCTGGATCATATGGTAGCTCTATTTTTAGGTTTTGATGAATCTCCAAACTGTTCTCCATAATGGTTGTACTAATTCACATTTCCAATGAGAGTGTATAAGGGTTCCCTTTACTCCACATCCTCAGTAGCAATTGTTATTTCCTCTCTTTTGAATAAAAACTATTTTAACCAGAGTGAGGTGATGTCTCATCACAGTTTGGATTTGCATTTCTCTGATGATCAATGATATTCAGCACCTTTTCATATACCTCTTTGACATTTGTGTGTATTTTTTTGAGAAATGTCTATTCAGACCTTTGGCCCATTTTTAAATAGATTATTAGATTTTTTTCCTATAGAGTTGTTTGAGCTCTTTATATATTCTGGTTATTATTCCATTGTCAGACGTATACAGCAAATATTTTCTTCCATTCTGCGGGTTGTTGTTTCACTTGTTCATTGTATCCTTCACTGTGCAAAAAGCTTTTTAACTTGATATAATTCCATTTGTCCATTTTTGCTTTGGTTGCCTCTACTGTGGGGTATTACTCAAGAAATGTTTGCCCAATCCAATGTTCTGGAGAGTTTCCCCAACGTTTTATTTCACAGTGTCATAGTTTGAGGTCTTATATTTAAGTTATCAAAATCAATTTTGACTTGATTTTTATATATGCTGACAGAAGTCTAGTTTCATTCTTCTGCATGTGGATATCGAGTTTTCCGAGCACCATTTATTTATTGAAGACACTGTCCTTTCCCTAGTGCATGTTCTTGGTGCCTTTGTCAAAAATGAGTTCACTGTAAATGTATGGAATTGTTTCTGGGTTCTCTATTGAGTTCCACTGGTCTACTTATCTGTTTCTATGCTAGCACGATGCTGTTTTGGTTGCTACACCTCTGTAGTATCATTTGAATGCAGGTAATGTGATTCCTCCAGTTTTGTCATTGTTGCTCACGATAGTTATGGCTATTCTGGTTCTTTTGTGGCTCCGTATAAATTTTAGAATTTGTTTATTCTATTTCTATGAAGAATGTTTTAGGTGTTTTTGTAGGGATTGCAATGAATCTGAAGATTGCTTTGGGCAATATGGACATTTTAACCACATTGATTTTTCCAATCCAAGAACGTGGAATATATTTCCATTTTTTGTGTCCTCTTCAACTTCTTGCATCAATGTTTCACAGTTTTCATTGTAGAGATCTTTCACTTATTTGCTAAAGTTAATTCCTAGATATTTAATTTTATTTGCAGCTATTGTAAACAGGACTACATTTTGATTTCTGTTTCAGATTGTTCGCTGTTGACATGTAAAACTGCTACCCATTATTGTATGTTGATTTCACATTCTGCAACTTTACTGAATTTGTTTATCAGTTCTAATCGATTTTTTGTGGAGTCTTTGGGTTTTTTTCCAAATGTAAAATAATATCATCTGCAAGCAAGAATAATTTCACTTCTTCCTTTGCAATTTATATGCCTTTAATTTATTTCTCTTGTCTGATTGCTCTAGCTAGGACTTCCAGCACTATTTGAATAACAGTGGTGAAAGTGGTCTTCCTTATCATGTTCCAGATCTTGAAGGAAATGCTTTCAGCTTTTCCCCATTCAGTATGATACTACCTTTGGGTCTGCCATATAGGGCTTTTACTGTCTTTTGGTATGTTTTTCCATCCCCAGTTTTTTGAGGGTTTTTATCATGAAGAGATGTTGTGTTTTATCAAATGTTTTTTCAACTTCCATTGAAATGTTCATATGTTTTTTGTTTTTTTTGTGTGTGACAAAGTCTCGCTCTGTCACCCAGGCTGGAGTGCAATGGCCTGATCTTGGCTCACTGCAACCTCTGCCTCTTGGGTTCAAGCGATTCTCCTGTCTCAGCCTCCCAAGTAGCTGGGATTACAGGCATGTGCTACCACGTCTGACTAATTTTTTTGTATTTTTAATAGAGATGGGGTTTTACCATGTTAGCCAGGCTGATCTCAAACTCCTGACCTCAAATGATCCACCTGCCTTGACCTCCCCAAGTGCTCGGGAAATGTTCATATGGCTTTTTGTTTTGTTTTGTTTTGTTTTTGAGACAGAGTTTCGCTGTTGTTACCCAGGCTGGAGTGCAATGGCACTATCTTGGCTCACTGCAACCTCCGCCTCCCGGTTCAAGTGATTCTCCTGCCTCAGCCTCCCAAGTAGCTGGAATTATAGTTGCCTGCCACCATGCCCAGCTAATTTTTGTATTTTCAGTAGAAACAGAGTTTCACCGTGTTAGCCAGGCTGGTCTCGAACCCCTGACCTCAGGTGATCCTCCCACCTCGGCCTCCCAAATTGCTGGGATTACAGGCATGAACCACTGTGCCTGGCCCATATGGTTTTAATCTCTCATTCTGTTAATATGATGTTTCACATTGATTGATTTACATGTGTTGAACCATCCTGGCATTCTTGGAATAAATCCCACTTGGCCATGATGAATGATCTTTTCATTGTGTTACTGAATTCAGTTACTAGTATTTGGTGAAGGATTTTTTGCATCAGTGTTCATCAGGGATATTAGCCTATGGTTGACTTTTTTTGAGGTATCTTTGTTTGGTTTTGGTATCACAGTCATACTGGCCTTGTATGATGAGTTTAAAAGTATGACCTTGTCCTCTATTGTTTGGAATTCTTTGAGTAGTATCAATATTGGATCAATATTCATTCTTCTTTAAATGTTTTGTAGAACTCAGCAGTGAAGCCACTGGGTCCCAAGAGTTTTCTTGCTGGAAAACTTTTTATTACAGCTTCAGTCTCATTATTTGTTATTGGTCTGTTCAGGTTTTGGATTTCATTATGGTTCAATCTTGGTAGGCTATATATGTCTAGGAATGTATTCATTTCTTCTAGATTTTTTAATTTATTGGCATACAGTTGCTCATAGTAGCCACTAATGATCCTTTGAATTTCTGCAAGGTCAGTTGTAATGTCTCCTTTTTCACTTCTGATTTTATTTGTTTGGGTCTTTTTTTTTTTTTTTTTTTTTTCCTTGATTAGTTTGGCTAACGGTTGCAGAATTTTGTTTGTCTTTTTTTTAAAATTACTTTTCATTTCATTTATCTTTTGTATTGTTTTCTTGGTTTCAATTTTGTTTATTTCTGCTATGATATTTATTATTTCTTTTCTTCTACTAATTTTGGATTTGGTTTGCTCTCCCGTTTCTAGTTGTTTAAGATGCATCATTAGGTTGTTTATTTTTCTATTTTTCTGCATTTCTTATGTAGACACTTATAGCAATAAACTTTTCTCTTTGTACTGCTTTCACTATATCCCATATGTTGTGAAATGTTGTGTTTCCATTATCATTTCTTTCAATAATTTTTAAATTTCCTCCTTAATTTCTTCATTGACTCACTGGTTGTTCAGAAGCATATTGTTTAATTTCCATATGTTTGTATAGTTTCCAAAATTCCTCTTGTTATTCATTTCTAGTTTCATTTCTTTTTTTTTTTTTTTTTTTTTTTTTTTTTTTTTTTTTTTTTTTTTTTTTTTGAGACGGAGTCTTGCTCTGTCACCCGGGCTGGAGTGCAGTGGCCGGATCTCAGCTCACTGCAAGCTCCGCCTCCTGGGTTCACGCCATTCTCCTGACTCAGCCTCCCGAGTAGCTGGGACTACAGGCGCCCGCCACCTCGCCCGGCTAGTTTTCTGTATTTTTAGTAGAGACGGGGTTTCACCGGGTTAGCCAGGATGGTCTTGATCTCCTGACCTCGTGATCCGCCCGTCTCGGCCTCCCAAAGTGCTGGGATTACAGGCTTGAGCCACCGCGCCCGGCCTCTAGTTTCATTTCTATTTCAATCTCTTTGTTAATTTTATCTGGTAGGATTCTGAACTCCTTCTGTATGTTATCTTGCATTTCTTCGCATTTCCTCAAAACAGCTATTTTGAATTCTCTGTTTGAAAGGTCACATATCTCTGTCTCTCCATGATTGGTCACTGGTGTCTTATTTAGTCCATTTGGTGAGGTCATGTTTTCCTGGATGGTCTTGATGCTTATGGGTGTTCATTAGTGTCTGGGCACTGAAGAGCTAGGTATTTATTATAATCTTTGTAGTCTGGGCTTGTTTGTACCCATCCTTCTTGGGAAGTCTTTCCAGGTATTTGAAAGGACTTGGTTATTGTGATAACTTAATGGTCACTGCAGCTGTATCTGCATTAGGGGACACTCCAAGCCCAATAATGCTGTGGTTCTTACAGACTCATAGAAGTTTCACCTTGGTGGTCTTGGATAAGATCCAGAAGAATTTTCTCGATTACCAGGCAGAGAATCTTCTTCTCTTCCCTTACTTTCTCCCAAACCAACAGAGTCTGTCTCTGTGCTAAACTGCCTGGAGCTTGGGGAAGGGTGACACAAGCACCCTTGTTGCCACCACCACTGATAGGGCACTGGGTCAGACCCAAAGCCAGTGCAGCACTGGGTCTCACCCAAGGCACACTATAACCACTCCCTGGCTACCACCTATATTCACTTATGGCCCTAGGGCTCTATAATCAGCAAGTGGCATATTCAGACAGGCTTGTGTTCTTCTCTTTAGGGTGGGCTCTGGGAGGTTCCAGAAATGCCATCTGGGAGCCAGGTCCTGGAGTTGGAAACCTTAGAAATCTACCTGTTGCTCTATTCTCTTAAGGCTTAGTTGGCATCCAAACCACAAGAAAGGTACCTTTAACTCTTCCCTCCCTTTTGCACAGGCCAAGAGTCTCTCCCAGTAGCCACCACGACCTCAGGCTTGTGGGAAATACTTCCAGGTGTTCACTTTAGGCCCACAGTCTCTTCAGTCAGCTTCTGGTTAATGCTGCCAGGCTTGGAACTCTCCCTTCAGGGCTGTGGGCTCCCTGTGGTCCAGGGCAGGTCCAGAAATGCCATCCAAGAGGTAAGGCCTGGAATTGCGGACCCCAGGAATCCACTTGGTGATCTACCCCACTCTGGCCAGGCTGGTACCTAAGCTGCAAGTCAAAGTCCCATCTACTCTTCCTTCTGCTTTTCTCAAGTAGGAGTTTTGCCTCATAGCCTCCACAGCTGGGAATGTGTTGAGTCACATTTGAAGCCACCACATCTCAGAGTCTCACCCAAAGCCCATGGCGTATACTACCTGGCTACCACTGTTGATTATTCAGGGCCCAGGGGCTCCTGATTCAGCAGGTGTTTAGTCCTGCCAGGACTGAGTCCCTCCCTTCAAGGCAGCAGGTTTCCAGAAGGCCCAGAGTGTGTCTAGAAATGTTGTCTGGGATCTAGGGCCTGGAAAGGGGCCTGACAACTCTGCCTATCCTACTGTGGCTTAGAAGGTATCCAAGTTGCAAGACAAAGTCCTCTCTACTCTTCCCTCTCTTCTCCCAAGTAGGAAGAAGTCTCTTCAGAGTTGCAAGCTGCACTGTCTGGGATTAGAGGAGGTGTGGCACAAGCACTTTCTTGACCAGGTGGTGTCTCACTAGATCACATGCCCCCTCACCAAGTCTACTGGCTCTGAGCCCAGCACAGCACCAGGACTTGCCTAGAAGTTGCAGTCCTTGTGGTATAGACTACCTTTCAAGTTTATTTAGGACCTCAGAGCATTTTGGCCTGCAGTGGCAAGGCTTGCTGGATCTCAAGTTCCAACTACTGGGATGGCCAATTCCCCTCTGCCTAGGGCTGGTCTACATGCTCCCTTTGTGAACAGTGGCTGAGTTCTGTTCAGTGTTGCTTTCCGCTACGGCAGGGCAACACTGAGTTCCAATGTGAAGTCCCACAATTACTATGCCCTCCCTCCCCCAAGTGCACAGATTCTCTCTCCATGCCATGAGGCCGCTGCCAGGGGATGTGGAAAAGATGGTGCCAGCAGATCAAGATTGTCTTTTCTACCCTCTTTAGAGTTTCTTTCAGTGATATTAAGTTAAAACCTGGCACTGTGAACACTCACCTGATTTTTGGTTCGTATGAAGCTTCTTTTTTGTGTAGACGGCTGTTAAATGTGTTCTTGCTATGGGGAGGATAATCAGTGGAGGCTTCTATTCAGCCACATCGCTCCACCTCCAATTTCTACATTTTCAATAAAAACTGGCATGATATAAAGAAAATAATACAAGCTTTGAAACTGGGAAAACAATTTTTAATCCTGGCTTCTCAACTTGTTATGGACCTTTGCCGAGTTAATATATTTGAACCTCAGATTTTTCATCTATAAGAGAGAGATAATAGTACTGACCCCATAGCATGTTGTGAATATTCCATTTCTATATATTGATATGACACACAGATGGCATCTAAGTGGGTTATGTAATGCTAGCTGCTTCAACAATTTAGAAAATATTCAATGGCCTAACTTACTCAAATTTTATGGCTACAGGTGAGGTATTCTAATCAGCCAACACATAATCCTTGGGATTTTTCTATTTGCAGTTTTACCATTCTCTGGGCCTCAGGGTATGAGTTTTCAGAAGCCCACCCTCACTTGATTGCTAAAGAATCCGTATGGAAATGCCATATCACTTCCATTCATTCTCCAGTACGTCAGAATTAGTCATTTGGTAACACCTAAACTGAGTGTGCCAGAAAGTTTAGAAAGGTACAGACTGGCACTGGACAGCCTCCAGCAACAACTTAGCATTATAGAAGTCCCAATTTATGATGAACAGCCATCCATCCATCATAGTCAGCCTATCGGATCTCCACATATCCCTGTATACCCATCTTTCCACGTGTAGAAAGTGCTTACCTGCCTACATAGGTGGCAACTCAAATTCCCATCCAGTCTCTGCATTTAGCTGAGCCTTAGATGGAAGACTAAAGATTTATCCTTTCCGTCGAGTATAGGTGTAGCTTCTCATTGTCTAGATACCTATGAAATAAAATACGAACTTTATGCCTCGCCCTCACCTCCAGAACACAATGGTAGAGCAAGGACAGGAAAACATCAATTTTTTAAAATTACATTTGGAAAAGAGAAGAATGGGAAATACAGAAAGTACACTGATTTATAGAAATTTGGAAATCTTGGCAGGCAAGCTTTATAACAATTCCAGGCTTCCACTCTAGAAGTGAGTAGAATTCTTGATTAGACTTTGATTCTCTTTTTGTATAGAACTCCATTATCCATTGCTTTACATGTCCAGTGGGTCCACTCTTTGTGGAAAATGTTATTCATTTTCCTCAATGGACTCATGTAACACAGGCACTAAGTAGGCCATCCTTGGGGGTTGCACACATTTCATTACTGCTTTTATGCTTATGCAATTTTGGGGGTCTGTGTGTAGTTTTAATTTTTGATTAGTCAAAGGCTTTGACCCTTGCATTCATTGATAGTCTTTTTGGCAATACAATTCCTTCAACTACTTTATTGGCTTTTGGTTGATTAGCTGTTAATCTGTCTAATTTGCTTGTAACTGCATCCAAGGTTCTTTTCCAGAGAGAATTCTCATACTTAATCTATCTCTTTATTTCCTTATCCTCTTGTCAGTGTCTCAATTTAATTACGACTGCCTTGAGATCATCTGAAATAAAAGGCTTGAGTAGGAGGATACATTAATAATCTGGCCTTGGCTGCAGGATAGATTCCTTCTGTTATAAGAAGAAGTCCAAACAGGCATTTGTTGCTCAAACCTTCATGAGTTTTATCTTCTGCTTTTTAGCTCCATAAGCAATTTGCTTTTCTAGCCATGTAGGGATCTAAATTTCTGGAGTCTTTCTATTCCCTTTTATTTCTGCTCCCAAGGCAGTTCTTGTATGAGTTCCATTTTGTGTGTGTAATAACTGTTAAACACAGCAAGTTATAGCCAGCATACGCTAATATTATGTTTTCCCACCACCTCCCTTAGGGCTACTGGCTCAGTAGGAACCTAATCTCCCTTCTCAGGTATCACAGGCAACACTTTCACCTAGTGTTTTACCGCTGTATTATATGTGTGACTCCAGCTTTCTAACCTTTGATATCAGTTTCCACATCACCCTCCAACTGCCTGCTAAGTCAGCGATATAATTAGACTGCCAGTTCCTTACTTCAAAGAACCAATTTCTGTATTTTTAAAGTAATATAAACCATGCTAAATGATGTAACAAAAAAATCCCCAAATGTCAGTGGTTTAACCCAGTAGAGGTTTATTTCCTCTCTCTCTCTCTTAAAAATCTAATGCTATGTCCCTGATCATCCCAAACTACCTTGCACTAACGAAGGGCTCTTTCTATCTTGTGGTTCCACTACCTTCTAAGGCCTCCGAGTTTTCTTGGCATTGAGTTAACAAACATAGGGAAAGAGTTTGTAGAATACCCTCCTGCTTCTTAAAAGTATGGACCCAGGAGTGCCATTCATCTCTTCTGCTCGTGTTCTGTTAGATAATATATATGGTAGTTTAGGTTCTGAAGGATGTAGATGGAGATTAACATGAAGCAATACTATTAGGGAGTGCTTTTGGAATCAACATTTCTGGAAGGGAAGGGAAGAAAGTAGGATTGGGCAAAGGAAGAAATTGGCCTGTGATGCAGTTCCAAAAAAGATCTCAGCCAACATTCATGGGCAGTTGTGAAGGTAAAATGGTCCTTTACAGCTGTCTCATGTTGCAACTAGGGTGCTAGTCATTTGTACGTCTGTACAGACAAATTACTGGACGCAGGCTGCCTTTGGAGAGGAGGTGTGAAATTGAGCAAGACAGCTTGCTCCAGCTCAGGGCAGTCTTCTGAGAGTGATACAGCTGAGAACTTTCATTTGGCAGTCCTTCTAGAAGCTGGGGAAGCAAATACTTTAGATCTGAAAAGGAGATCTGAGCAGTACATCACAACTTATATCATAACTGATTCTAATGTGACACGGGTTACTGAAGGGCATGGGAAATGTTTTCTCGCTCAGGCAGCTACCTCTCATTGATACCTTTACACCATGGAAAAGAGAATATTAATGTTTGGTGGCAATCTCCAACAGAGATAAAACGTATTTTTCTGATGTCAGTCAGACATGATTTCTAAAGAGTGACCACATTTTTATAATAAGCTATATGATGTGCCTTATAAAAATATTGTTATTTCTTTTTTCTTTCTTTCTTTCTTTCTTTCTTTTTTTTTTTTTTTTTGAGATGGAGTCTCACTGTGTCACCAGGCTGGAGTGCAGTGGTGTGATCTCGGCTCACTGCAACCTCTGCCTTCCGTGTTCAAGCAGTTCTCCTGCCTCAGCCTCCCAAGTAGCTGGGATTATAAGCATGTGCCACCACACTCGGCTAATTTTTTGTATTTTAGTAGAGACAGGGTTTCACCATGTTGACCAGGCTGGTCTCCAGCTCCTGAGTACAAGCAATCTGCCCTCCTTGTCCTCCAAAAGTGCTGGGATTACACACCTGAGCCACTGCACCCAGCCCAATGTTATTTCTTAGAATCAGATTTACTCATTATGTTCATTATTTTCACCATGTGTAGAATTACATGTATTTCCCAATTCATGAGTTTTTAAGGTTTATTAAATATATTCATATTTTAAAAATATACCCAAATATTCACGGACTCAGTAAAATGTATATTTGGCTTTGAGTCATTACAGTGTCCCTTTTAGGTAAGTAATATATATGCAAATTTTAAATTCTTTGACATACTTTTTTGATATATGTAAAATATAATATAAAGTCAATATTAGAGGCTTGTTACTATAATACAAGAAAATACAAAATAGATTTGAATTAATTTTTATCTTCTAACATAAATTATGGGTGAACTACAACATTTTACATTTTTCTTTAAGGGGCAATATTCTTTGAAACCAATCATATAATATTGCAATTGCTCCTAATAAAAATACATTACTTGGATTCAAGCCTACGGATGCATGTATAGCATGAACTGAGAGGTATCTATTATAGAAGCCTTCAAAATTGGTTTGACAAAAGAGATATGATCTTTCACTGAGATTTGTACTTTGACATCATTAGGGGATTTCAAAGACATCACTAAGGGTTTCCAAGGATTGTGTGTTTCTTCCATAAATGCTCACTTCAATTTTGACGCATAAATCATTCTCTGACCTTCAGCCTACATTTGACTCGTAGTCTTCAGTGTTTCCAGTGTAACCAGTCCAGGTTACCCCAAACATAGAGACTGAGAGGGAGTTCCATGACATTCTCTATGGTATTAGAGCAATTAGCCCTTTATCCTTTAGAAGAAACAAACCACTTTGAGGCCCTATCTATCCCACTACAAGTCAACCCTCAGACAGGAAAGGATAAAAACCCATTGCCCTGTTGGCTTTTGTAATGCCTAAAATTCCAACCCTGGAGATTCAATTTCTTCATCGAAAAGCCCATGTACAAGTAAAATAAAAATAACTTGAATGAAGTAAGGGTGGTTTCTATCATTTATTAACACCTTGATTTAAATGAATTATTCAATTGTTTTATGAAATAGCTTATTGGGAGAAGGAGATGAACCTGAATGCCAACTGTGTTGAATAGAGAAATAGGAGTATCACCAAGTTTGTGCATGAGGAGGGTGTATTGCTGCATAACAAGTTATCCCAAGACTTAGAGGCTTAAACAAACATACGTTTATTATTTCACAGTCTCTGAAGCATCTAGGCAGAGCTCAGCATGGTCCTGTGTTTCAGGGTCTATCACAGAATTACATCAAGGTGTTGGCTGGGGCTACAGTCTTACCTGAAGGTTCAGCTGGGAAAGAATATGTTTCTGCGCTTACTCACGTGGTTGCTAGCCAGTTTCAGTTCCTTGAGTTCCTTGTGGGATTATATTTGGTGCCTCATTTCCTCAATGGCTGTTGAATAGAGGTTTCTTGCCACATGGGCCTTTCCAACATCACAGTTTGTTTACTCAAAGCAAGGTAGCTGGGATGGTGTGAGAGAGAGAGAGAGAGACAGAGATTGCCAGAAACGAGGAAGGCATTGCCTTCTGAAACCTAATCATGGAAGTGATAATCCATTGTCTTTGTTACATTTTATTCATTAGAAGCAGGTCATTGTGTCCTGCCTACACACAAGAGTGTGAATACCAGAAGTTGGGGATAATTGAGGGATATCTTGGAAAGCTGCATGCCACAAAGTGGTTGAATACAGAGTTAGGAGAGTGGAGGACCTGATAGCAAACTTCACTAAAATCATGTATCTTGTCTTTGTTGGTACTTGGCTCAAATGATTTATCAAGTATTACGATTCTATACCACAATCTTGAATTTATTAGAACATAAACTCAATGAAATCTAGAGCTTCTAGAAATCTCAATTTCAACATTGACAAAATAACAGAGTGATTATAGTCAATAATAACTTAATTGTACATTTTAAAGTCACTTAAAGCATGTAATTGGATTGTTTGTAACTCAAAGAATAAATGCTTGAGGGCATGGATATTCCATCCCCTGTGATGTGATTATTTCACATTGCATACCTGTATCAAAATATCGCATGTACCCCATAAATATATACACCTATTATGTACCCACAAAATTAAAAATAAATTTTAAAAAACTGATGAAATAAGGATGTTAATGCCTACTACAAAGACTTGTCAATGAAGATTAACTGAGAATAGTTTTATAGGTGGGATTATGGGTAATTTTTCTTCTCCTCATATTTCTCAATGCCTTAACATTTTTCCAAAATCAAATTCGTGATTAATTTTAAAAATGCAAAACACTCAGCATATCATTTAGAATATATTAGATATTTAAGTAAATATTAGAATCCATTAGATCTAAACCTGCACTATTGAGTAGAAAGTATACTGAGCCATGGATTTGATGGAGCATTAATTCTCCTTTATTCAGAAGTTAATTGCTGTAAAATTGTTCTAAAAAGAAGAAATGAGGACAGGGCAAATTCACTCCATAATGCTGAATGCACATTGGGAATCAGCTCCATCAATGTTCAGTATACAAGAAGTTGGTAATTATATTTACATGGACGAGACCTGCCTTATCATGTACAAGATTCTTGCTAACATTTAAGAGGAGAGAGCCACATACCCTAAATGCAGGCAATCTATCATTGTCTTGGCTCACTGCAACCTAGGAATACTTCTTTATCTCATTTTCTGCTGGTGCCAAACACTTAAAATGCTCTGTATTGTCCTGTACTATCTTCTCTACCCTTTCCCTTCTAACATAAAGAATGATGTTTTGATGTGTGTTTTTTTTGTTTGTTTGATTTGTTGTCATTCTTTTTCCTTCAACCTCTTTTTAAAATCCATTTTGAGCTCATTTATTTAAGAAACATTGTCGAATTTTTACAATGACCAAGGCGTTTTGAGAATCCAGTCTTATAAAAAATATACTAACTTGACTTTAAAGACATTAGGGCCTAAGAGAGAAATTATATGACCACTATCAAGATATAGTCTGTGAAAGTGATCAATTTAAGCTAGTGTGATCAACACAGGCAGCACTGTCATTTGACACAGTACTTGGAGGCCAAGATTTGAGATATTCACAGGTAATTACAAACAGTGTGTTAAAGGATAGTTTTGAAAATGGTTAAAACATGATGCCCTACAACTATGAAATGAGCATGTGTTAAAGATGTTAATGTTGATTAATGAGTTAATTAATGTTAATGTTAATTAATGAGTTAATGTTAACTCATTAATGAGAAACTTATCAGGATGGTAAAAATGCTTCAAAGGAGAGTTTAAAAAATAGATTTATACAGTCAGTCAGTAAGTCAAATGAAATGCTGAAATGAACTTGCTAACACATAAAAAGTTAATATACTTCGGGGCCATAAAACTGTGTCCTTCAGACTAGTCTTTCCTCCTAAATAGAAATTTACAAGTTAACATGTAACTTTAGAACCTGGACCCTGATCAGCAGTAAACAGTAAATCAAACAAAGGCACAATCCTCCAGGGAATTATATAATCCTTGAGTGGGCCTGTCAGGCAATGCTTTACTATGACATCTAAATGACAGGTGGTCATTCTTTTGTCTAATCTCTAAGTTTTGGATACTTTTTCTTAACAAGGATAAATGGCATGAACAAGGGCACAGAGGTACATTTTCAGAGAATGGCACATAGAGAAAGAGTTGGCAAATATTTTTTTTTCTGTAAAGGGGCAGTTAGTAAATATTTTGGACTTTGGGGGCTATGTGATCTCTGTTGTAGCTACTTATCTCTGGCATTGAAGTGCAAAAGCAGCCATAGACAACAGGTAAACAAATGAGTACAATTGTGTTCCTATAAAAGTTTTTTATAGACACTGAAATTTGAATTTCCTATGTTTTTTTTAATGTCAAAAATATTATTTTTCCTTTGATATAGGTTCAATCATTTAGTCATATAAAAACCACTCTGTAGATGATACAAAAACAATTGGCTTGGCAGATTGAATTTGACCCGAGAGTCATAGCCTGCTGAAGCCTAGCGCAGAACAACTGAAGCAACAAATTGTTGCTTTGAATCAGTGGTAAATAAGATAAAAAAGAGTTTGGGACCAGGACATGTATAACATTAATTAACTCCTCTACTCAGACAGAGAGAGAAAGGTAAGATCACAATTTGTGTGTCAGTGAAGGCTTACGTGACATTGTAATGCTTCAGTAAGATTAATGTGAAAGAAATGTATTAGACAAGGTGCAGGAAGGAGAGATCAGAGATAGCAAAACTAGGTAAGAATTTTTCATCAGTTAGGTTTGAGGAAGTGACCATATGGTCCGGGGTGGGCCTGAAGAAGAATTTCTCAACAGATCCAATCTATGGGGTGAAAGACAGCAACTATTGAAACTTACAGGTAAGATTTAAACCAGAGACACCAGGAAATGAAGATTCCTTTGTCAAAAAAAAAAAAAAAAAACAGCATAGTGACTATGTTGATTGTAAATCTGCTGAACTGGAAGTATCCACAGAATTCCAGCTGTCAGTGTTTCGCAGATTGTTAGAAATGCGTGAATGAATTTTGGGAGATAGTACTAACCCAGGGGAAAGGGGTGGGGATATCTGTGAAAATTTCCTTAGGTAAAGGAGGGGTGGGGAGCATAGAAATTCATGGGCTGTTCAAAGAAAAATGCATAGCTGAATAATCGAACTTAGGGCAGAGGCTGGTGTGTGTGGTGGTGGTGGTGGGGATAGATAGGAGTAGAAGGTGGCTTATCGGAATGCAGGAAGAAAAACTAACATATTCAAAGAAAAGAACCAGAAAATATGGAAAATTAGGCTGTTTTTAGAGTTATAAAAGTCAGATCTTTTGTTCATTCCAAAGGGAAATGATGGCTAGGAATCTAAAGTGATATATCGTTTATGGACAAAATGATTTTTTGTTTGTTTTCGCATTTTCAGGTACTGGAGGTTAGAATTCAGTAAACAAATCTCAGAAGTGGCAGGATACCAGCTAACAGCTAACAGAGGTTTTTTAGAAAGAGCCTCGAGACCCCTCTCTAGGTATCTTGGAAGGTTGCATAAAATAGTGTAAAGAAATAGAGGGCCAGCATTATAATTCTTACTGGTTCTCTCGCTAATTTTATAAACTTTCCAATGTCATGCAATAACTTAGGGACTTAGCACTTTATGTGCATAGAGAGGGTTCTCTAAAATTCTCTGTGGGTCTAAAATTCAATGATTCTATTTGACTTTTCTTATATATAAGAACAGTCCTGTGTAATCTCAAAAATGGACAGTGAAAATTGCATTTACAGCTTTGGATTCAAATTCTGAACACCCAAAGAATTATGTGTATGTAGTAATGAAGATCCTATATTTATATTTTTTTAAAAAAATATTTCAATTTATTTCACTATTTTAAAATCTAAGTAAAATGGCACCTCTATTCAAAAGAGTGCATGAAAGAGTAATATTTTTTGTTTGGTGCTGAAATCTTATTAATTCAGAGATAGAATATTCTCATGCAGACCAGAAGCTCTGACTGGCATTGGTCATTCTTTGACGTCCAAAGATAATAAAAGGGGACCTTTATGAAACAAAGTTTGGAAACTACTGGTCAAAACTGATCCAGATGGAATGACTGCAACAATACCAAAGACTAGTGAGCAGATCATTATTCAAAGCCTGACATTGGCAACAATTCCAACATATGGTAAAACATGACTGACTCTCAGAAGATGGGAATACTCCACAGCTGTGGTTTGCTTCTGCTGAAAGAGTATACTTACACCCATAATTTGCCACCTGTCAGATAAGAGAAAGGGAAATGTCCTGTTTTTGTATAAAGTATCAAGAGAAGCTTTAGATCAACTCTGGATATAAAGGGAGATAGGGCTACATGGCCACTTCTATATAATAAAATAAAAGATAATAAATTAAATTTGAAGTATATTTTAACTTTTTGAAATTAATTTCCACGGATAGTATGTTCTCTAATTTAATCTACACAGCAATAATTTGATGAGGCAAAAAGGGAAGGTAAAAAGGCTTGCTCAATATATCACAATGCTGAAGTTGGAATATATTAGGAATCTATTGCCATACTAATACTTTGTAACAACCAACCACCATATTTCAGTAGCATACAAAAACAAATATTTTTTGGCCATATATCTGGGGCAGTCCCAGATATATGATGACCATCTATCAGCAGCTCTCTGGATCTCAGCTAAGTCCACTCATATGTCTAAAGTTTGACTGACTCATGGCTGATGTAGGATGACCTTGGCTAGAGTGGCTGGAGAGACTTAGGACTATAGTATCAGTGTCTTTTATCTTCCAATTCATGAGCTTGGGTATCTTCTCTGGGCAATGGCAGAAGAACAAGACAATGAGCAGAAACACACAAGTGTTTTGCCAAGCCTCTGATAACATCCCATTGGCCAAAGCATATTATATGTTCAAACTCCAGAATTCAGAATCTAGAGGAAGGAAGGGGTTTAGACATGGGCTGACTAATATCTACTACTTGGGACATCGACCCACGTTTTCTGGTTTGAATCCAATCTCTCTCTCTCTTTTATTTTAGCCTTTCTAACCTGTTTAGCTTCCAAACTGAAATAGCTGGTCCTTAAAGAATAAATGCAATTTCTACTGAGGTGTGCTGCATGACAATTAACATGGTTATCTTTTATTCCCTTTCACTCAAAAATACTTATTGCCTACTGTATGCTAGGTACTATGCTGAGAGGATTGCTATTTATAAATGAATAGAACAGTCATTTAATCTTTTTAAAAATCACATATCAAACTTTCATGTTTAATCATGTTAGTATAAAAGTTCATTTATTTAGACAACCAAAATTCGATATCCCAATATCAGCACCTGAAAAATAAAGGGAAAGATAGGTTGTAGTTCCGTTGAACGATTCTACTCAATTATCTCACACAGCTCCTGCAGCAGCTGCCACATTCTTCACGGTCTCACACACCAAGTGCACCTTCAATTCTTTTCTCTCTCCTCCCAGACCTGACTTCACTCATAAAGAAAGCCAGCAGCTCCTTACCTGCTATAATATGGGGCTTAGGCCCCATGACTTGCATCATGGTCTCTTCATGCTCAATGTTATTTCCTCTCCCTTCATTTTATAGGTCGCAGAACTGAAATGCACTGTGAGAGCTTTCCCTGCTCATTCTCCCCTTCTTCCCCCTTCATCTTTCACTAACATTATCCCCCTCTCTCCTCCACAAACCCCTTGTATTTCTAACTCTCTTTCAAAGTCTGCTTCTTCATGAACCCAAACAACACATCAACACATGCTATAAGGTCTGTTGCAGATCAATAATCTTTTAACAAATGAGATTATGTTGGAGTGGTTCTGCTTTCTTTTACCTTCATGCTTCTTTTACCTTCATACCTACCTGCAACTCCCTCAGATTACACAATTAGTTTCTCATATTGAATGAGTCAGGTGGAGAAAGCAGGGGCATTTCTCCCCAGGTTCGTAGGTAGAATGACATATATACTGGCATGTTGAGAGTCAGAAAAGATATAGGATCTTCTAATTCAGCCATTTTCAAAATTTCTATTGTGTTCATTGTAAAAGAGTAAAACTCCCTTTAAAATTTTCAAATGAAACCGTTTGCAGGGCCAATGACTTAAAATAGATAAAAGTAGGCTTTTCTGCTTAAATTGGGGTTAGGGGGTTCAGAACTCTACCTAGCTTGGACCAAGCTAAAACTAATGGAAATATTCTGAAAGAATTCAAATTTTCCTTAAATGATCTTTGTTAATTTTGATGATCGTGTTCACCCTCCTCCCTGCCCCTACCACCATAAGACTCAGAGCAATGCTAATATGTGACATATATGTTGCCAGCCCACCTTCTGTCCTCCTGCAAACATGACTAATCAAATTCAGCACTGTTTCCTACTAACCCTGAATTCGGTATCAGAGTTCTCAATATAAAACTCAAGAAATTCACTATCAATATAAATTGAAGTTTGCACTCAAAATGCAGTCTATTTACAATCTCTATGGGAATCATTCTGTTCACACGCACAATCACACACACATGATTGTACGTCTTTCTCTCACACACATTACTTGTCCTATGTTAAATACTGATGTTCTCTGACTACCCACACAGGTGAACAAGCTGTGAGTTCTGTAGAAGTTAAAGTAGGGAATTACAGAGTCAGCTCTTAGAATCTCAACTGCTCCTCTCACACAGGCAGAATTAGTTTAGATAGAACATCCTCTACTCACAGTCTAGCAACTCTGAAAAAACAAATACTGGTGGATGTGGAGGTGTTGGAGAGTCGCCAGAAACCAGATTCTCGAGAGACCTTCACTAGTTTATAATACTCAGAGGCTGACTAAGGGGACACAACCCCCTCTTTCAGGGTGTAAGTCATTTTATATTAAAAATGGCATTTATATCAGAAGTTTGTAATTCTACTTTCTTACAACCCAAAACGTATTTTCAGCACTCCTTCCCTAAAGTAGTCTGAACTGAGAGAGTAAGAAGAGGTGAGTGGCACCTTACTGGATTTAAGGTCTCAATATTGTCTTTGAAAGGCTTTATTTTCTCAAATAAGTTCCTCTCTCTATCTCCTTTTCCTGCTTAGTGGTAAAATTATTGGCCTTAGAGTTAGTTAGACCAAGGTCCACCTCTAAGCTCTGTCTTTTGCTTGCTATATTGTTTTACTATTTTGAGGTCTCAGAAAGTCCTGTGATCTCAAAGTTTCAAAGTATCAGTATGATGGTGCAGTAGCTCTGAAGTCAAGAGACTGAAGTTGTAGTACCTGATGTGTGCCTTAAAGATCCCTGTGAACTTCAGTGTCTTCATTTATCAAAGAAGATTGGTTTTGATATGCTGTGAGGCAGCCACTGGAAGTGCACCACTCAGATTATCCATCAAGACAAAACTCGCCATTCAGCTACAAAGAGTGCAGTTCTTCCCATCTCCCTCAGCTTTTGATCTGAGGCCAGCAAATCTCCAGCAGCCCCAGCCAGTGACTGAGCATGGCAGGGGTACTAGAGCCTGCCATTTCTGTTCAACACAGTTCTCCTTTAATAGGCAATCTTTGCTCCAGAGCTCCCAGTTAGATTGGCTAAGACTGTCAGAGCCGCGTCGTGGTCTCTTCATGCCCAATGTTATTTCCTCTCCCTTCCTTTTATGGGTCGTTAGAACTGAAATGCACTGTGAGAGCTTTCCCTGCTCATTCTCCCCTTCTTCCCCCTTCATCTTTCACTAACATTATCCCCCTCTTTCCTCCACAAACCCCTTGTACTCCTAACTCTATTTCAAAGTCTGCTTCTTCATGAATCCAAACAACACATCAACACATGCTATAAGGTCTGTTGCAGATCAATAATCTTTTAACAAATGAGATCATGTTAGAGTGATTCTGCTTTCTTTTACCTTCACGCTTGGCATTTTAGCAATGGATTTAAAGAGGGTGAGCAAGATACTTAGGAAGACTATGCATCTCGGTTTGCCTGAAACAGGGCCAGTTGACACCTGTTTTGACTTAATATTTGCCACCAAAACAGTAGTTTTGGAGACCACATATTACATAGTCTTCCTGGTGATACTGGATAAAATCTATCATTCTTTCTTTTTCTAAAGTTTGAAATACTCTAACATATTCACAGAACAGTTTCACATATTAACTTGAAGATGCTCTCATTCATTTATGTATTCATATAATTCTGGAAATGTTTATGAAGTTCAATTCAACACAGTGTTATATGCTCAAGGACTTGGATAAAAGGCAGTAAATACTTGGGTGACATTTTAGGTCAAGTTGCGTTTTAGTGACTAAAAGACTAATTTGAAGAATCAATTTTTACTTGATTTTCTAGTTCACAAAGAGCATTTATAATGGCTAGTCTACCATAACAGATACTTCCTTCAGTGGGGATGACATGCTTCCCTTGGGAACATCTCTCTGGGCAGCTGCAACCGCAGTGCAGGTTGCTGACTTCAGCTAGATTATATTCGACAGATTGAAAGCTCACAGGTGCCTGCAGTATACCAGAAAACGTTTGTCTTTCTTAGTAGGAGAATTGGAAGGATTTTAGTTGACTGTGCTGGTTTTTTCACTTATACATATTTTAATAGAACATTTCTGTACTAAAAAGTTAATGTCACCGGGATATGTCCTGGTATGTATTAAACACTATAGGTTTTTCACATCATTCTTAATTTTTAATGCAAATACAGTAAACAGAATAGTTGTTTCTTTTAACAAGTTGAGACACTGGCTTTGTATGTTTCTCATGGTTGAAAAAAATATGTTTGTGTCCATTTCTCCACACTTTCCCATTTGCCCTTGCCATGACAAAGTGTAATAAGCAAGGTTAAAATGGGTTATGACGGAGAATACTCATTTTAAACACAGTGGCACAATTGTTTCTGAAATCATTATCTACTTCGTGTTCTAAGAGGTAAGCTGGATTCTATTTCAGCTGGAAAAAGGTGAAAAAAATACATGTCAAAAGATGAATAATGTGAAGATTGATCACTTCAAAGACTACATCTCTGGTTATTCCTTACATTTAAATGCTCTCTTTAAATCATGAGGTGGTTGCAACTAAGATGGTGGCATACACAATTTTACTTCACTGTTGTTTATGCTGTTTATTGGCCTCAGACAGCTCGGAATTTCCACTTAGGGCACAAGCCCCAAAGTTATGAATATTTATTGTGTAATGGGAAGGCATTTTAAGAGATTTTTAACATTGGGGGGCACCATGGTGGGTTATCACATATTTCAAACAGTTGAGTTGCTTTAATACATTTCCTTTGGATATCATTTTGATTATGTAGCAATTATGAATTGCTCCACAGCAATATGAGATCAAATAATGTCACATTTAATTATTTTCTCGAGTTGACTAAAATCAGTTTTCATCTTCAATTTGTAAGGTCAATAATTTCCATTTTGGGGGCTATCCTTTCACATCCCCTATAAAATCATGGTTAAACCAGGAAAATGGAAATCATTCTAGACCATTCTAGCCAGAAAACCTTTAATACAGGAAAAAAGAAAAAGAGGCTTCCACAACATTTGTGGGGCTACTGGCATCAGAGAAACAAAAAAGGCAGGGATCAGAGGGGACAACAACTGACGACCTCAGCTGTCTTGTGGGATCAATATGGGAGACTCCTAGAGGATGCTTAGAAGTTGTTATAACCCTGCCTGCTTCAGCCCAGCCCTTGCCTGCAACTTATGGAGAATAATAGTTTTTCCTTTCACTGCATTTTCCAAATGTCACACAAGTCCCTTTCTGTAGCTTCATCTAAGCTGGAGAACTTCTGGCGAGGGGATCCTGAAAATATGTTTCTATCCTTTCTTCTCCTGGGCACACTTGGAAGGGTAGAAATGACACAGAATCAGCATAGACCACATCTGACACAGTGTTACAACACTGAGGGGCAAAAATGGCCCCAAGAAGACAGTCACCCATATTTTTGGTTCTCATGATGGTAGGATATGGGTTCTTAGTCTATGACTGTTTTATGACTATTATGTATTGTTATGGCTACCATTTCTAGCTGCAGAAGGCCTCCTCCATTTACATGCCCATTTTTCTCCAGGCTTGGAAAGCTTGGCCCAGCTCCCTTCCCAGGTGAGCAAGATCATTTCAATAAGGACACTAATTCTGAACTCACTCCATGCTAAGCTTGGAAATTGGCCCATCTTGCAAGACCCAAGGCTGTGGAGTTATACTCCGCCTTTATTAATATGGTTTCCATCATTGCCTACCACACCAGAAGGCACTCAGATAGCACTCCATGCCTACCCTCCAGTGCTGGAAACGCTCCATTGTTTCCTTTATATCCAAATCTTGGAGTTACATTTAATATAATTTTTTTTGTTAAATTTTAGAGCACGAAGACTTATTCTGACTGCCTTTTAGATGATAAAGCTTAATTGGGCCTCTAAACCTTCTCAACACAAAAGTCTGTTTTAAGGTAGACTTCTGTTGCCACTCACATGAAAAAATATCTCCTTCAGAACATTGAAACTCAAAAGCTGATTAGTTTCCAGTAGAGGAAACGGGACCCCAAACCTTAGGAAGATAAAAACCTGGCTGGCCTCCTGGTGGGGTAAAAGGCAGTTTTCATTCCTTCACGATGGATCTCCCGCAGCAGCAGGAACACAATGCTGTTTCTCTGTAGGTCACCCTTTCACATTAAATTTGCTATAAATCAACCTTCCACACTTGCTAGAGCATTGTTTTTTCCTATAGATGCTAAAGTGAAAAACACTCTTCTAGGAAAGTCATTGTGAATCAAGGGCTGTGTCTGTCCTCATGGAACTAACTGGCCATTAAATGAGGATGAATTCTTGCTCTATGCTCACCTTATCGAGAATAAATGAAAGCCCGGTAATCCCTATGTGTAACTATGAGAGAAGATACAGTGATGCATTTTGATGGAGATGAGGGGTTAAACATTCTGGGCTACCTAACTGACTGGTCACTGTAGGTTTGGGGAATGGACTCTGAGAGTTCCTGCAGAAGACATGTAGTTGTGGGTCATGATGGCGGCTGGAGAGAAAGGGAGGGAGGGGAGAGTGAGACAGCAAGAGAGCAAGCAAGGAGTTGATGGGTATGGAAAACAATATGCTTAGAGGAAGTGAGTAAAATGCTAAAAAGCATCTGCATATGAAGAATTAAATCCTGAAAGCCACATATTAGTCCTTAGCAAACCTATCATACTACCTCCAGCAGGATGAGACAAATGAAAAATGAAAAGAATTCTGGATCTAAAACTGGATTACTTTATAGAATTGGCTACATGCAAGCTCTGAAACCAAGCCCAGACTTGAAGCTGGACAGTGGGCCTCCAGAAGGTAGAATTCAAACCTCTGGGGGTGTCCTGATAGATGAAGCAAAAAATATAGTGGAGACTCACAGAAGAGCCATATGTAGAAATCCACAGAAGTATGTAGCTGACCCTACCAAAGTAATCTGCTAGTAGAAAATAGCACTCCAAGCTTTTCGCTGGGGTTCAGATTAAGATTATAATCTCTAGGAAGATGAGGCAGGCATAACCAGGCAGAAAGTCATGCCTATAGGGTTATGGCACAGGGAAGGTTATTGGTTCAGAAACTCATAATGTAATTTAATTACTACTGGAAGGATACAAGATAGCCTGAAAATAAAGAAAACTTTGAGTTATCATAATCAGGAATAAAGCCAAGATTGAATTACATGGGGGCAGTTCCCCCATGTTGTTCTGGTGATAGTGAGTTCTCATGAGAGCTGATGGTTTTAAAGTGTGTGGCCGTACCCCCTTTTCTCTCTCCTGCCACCATGTAAGACATGCCTTGTTTTCCTTTTGCCTTCAGCCATGATTGTAAGTTTCCTGAGGCCTCCCCAGCCATGTGGAACTGTGAATCAACTAAACCTCTTTTCTTTATAAATTAGTCTCAGGTAGTTCTTTATAGCAGTGTGAAAACAGACTAATGTACTATCACTTATAGACATCTTACCAGGTGTCTAGCCCTCTGCTTTGTCTTTTAAATATTTTTTTCCTTTAATGCTTACAATCACTAGTGAGGTAGGTGCTATTGTCTAATTTAAGAGGTGAAGAGATTGGGCCCCAGGAGTTAAATTACTATAATCACATAGCTAATAAAGAATAGCACCATGAATTGAACTCAAGGATCTTTGATTTCAATTGCAATTCATTGGTAAGCATGGAATTGCCCGTGGTTTCCTTCAATCCTTGCAGGGACCAAGGGTATTTTTAAAGATGGCTGCAACATTATCTCCTATTCCATATAGTCTGTTGCAACGTGACTTTGCCACTCCTCCACAGTGAGGTGGAGTCTATTTCTTCACTCCTTCAAAACTGATGTAGATTACAGCAAATGTGATATGGTCCCAGTTACAAATTCATCCCTTAGTTGATGTTCTTGGGATGCTGCATCTCAGAACACATCCATCATGTTATAAGAAATCTAAGAGAGATGGGTAAGGTTACATGTAGCTGCTCCAATTTACTCTTCCAGCTGAGTTACCTACCTATAGCCAGCGTCAGCTGCAACTGAGTGGGTTGCCTTGGACGTCTGAATCGTTACAGTTCCCTTCTGACAGCCAGAGTCAACTGCAATTGAGAGGGTTGTCTTGGACATCTAAGTTGAACCTTTAGATGACTCTAGCTTCAGCTGACATACAACTGAAACCACATGAAAATTGCCTAGATGAGTCTAGAAATGAAAACCAATAACATACTGCTCTTTCAAACTACTAACGTATATGGTTTGTTGTGTAGTAAAATACAACTGGAATAGTGCCAAAGGTAAAATGTGTTGTAGGTATAGAGCTGAAGCTGAGCCTGCACATGAGGGTAAAGTAAGTCTAGGTGTAGAGAAAGAGGGAAGACAGAAAACTAACTATGCGATACATAAGTTACTCTTAAGTTTGAAGTAGACAATGAGCAAGATGATTCAGTAACTTGAGGTTTTATATCTGCTACTTAGCTCATATGTGTTAGCTGTGTGTTTATTTTCTATACATCGTAAAAGATCACTATGAACTTAATGGCTGAAAATAACACACATTTATTATCTCACAATTGCCATGAGTCAGGAGTCTGGTCACAACTGGGTTATCTGCTCAGAGTCTCGTAAAGCTGGAATCAAGGTGTCAACAGGCTTAGAGTCCTCTTCCTTCCTGACCTGTTTGTTCAAAGAATGTAGTTCCTTGTCATGGTACCGTGACCCTCTGCTCCTAGAGGTCACCTGCAGTTCCCTGTCACATGACTCTCTTCACAAACAGTTTATATCACAGTAGCTTGCTTCTCCAAGGCCAGGAGGAGAGTCCTCCTAGAACATGCTAGTAAGATAGAGCTATGTATATGACACAATCACGGGAGGCACATCCCATCACCTCTGCCATGCCTTATTTGTTAGAAACAAGTAATAGGTTCTGCCAACACGCAAGGGGAGAAGATTATGCAAGGTGTGAACATTGGGGTCACCTTGGGGTTTGTCCCCCAGTCTCTATTCCTTAATTTATTCAGTATTGAATATCCAATCATCCATCCATCTACCCACCCATTCATTCTCTAAGCATGCTCCCTCCTCAGGACCTTGACATTTACTTTTTTCTCTACCTGAGACACTTTTGCCCAGAAATTTGAAAAGCTCAATCTCTGCCTTCCTTTAGGTTGGCAGATGTCACCTCATCAGCAAGGGAACCCCTAGATCATTCTATCTAAAATAGCCAATCTTGGACCCCGGCATTCACTATCCCCCTTATCCTGTTTTATTTTTAATAGCTTTTATAAACATTTGATACATATATTTCACACTTCCTTATTGACTGTCTCTCCCACCACAGTGTAAGCTCTATAAAACCAGGAACTGGCTGGGCACAGTGGCTCATGCCTATAAGCCCAGCACCTTGGAAGGCTGAGGTGGGCGGATCATGAGGTCAAGAGATCGAGACCATCTTGCCCAACATGATAAAATCCCGTCTCTACTAAAAATACAAAAGTTAGGTGGGTTTGGTGGTGGGCACCTGTAATCCCAGCTACTCGGGAGGCTGAAGCAGGAGAATCACTTGAACCCGGGAGGCAGAGTTTGCAGTGAGGCGAGATCGTGCCACTACACTCCAGCCTGGTGACAGAGCGAGACTCCGAAAAAAAAAAAAACCAATAAAACAGGAACTTTGTTTTATTCACTGTTGAAACCCTAAAACCTAAAACAGTGCCTCAACATAGCTGGAACTCAACAAAAAATTGTCAAATGAATGAACAAACAAGCATTTGTTGAACACCTACCATGTGTCAAAGATGATGCCAATTGCTTGGGGGACAACAGAAATTCTACCCTGAAGAGTCTCAGCTGTGAAAGAAAGAGTTTGCTAGGAAAGTACAAAAGCTAAAGCCTGAGAATGAAGATTTTGGAGCAAAAAATAAGACATTTTGAAATAAAACACAATCTGTAGCAACTTAAAGAAGATATCAGAAATTTCTCCAAATTCTGTAGAAAGCACAAATTAAAACAGAGGCATTTGGAGTTAGTGGTTGAGCCAAGGCAAGGACTTTGAAAATTAAAATTATGTCAAGGCAAAGATAAAAAACAAATCATTTCAAGGGTGGTTGTTTAAAGGTTAACCTTTCCCAGAGGCTGAGAGTTGTAAAGAGACCACTAATTTGGGCAGTATTAAGAAGTGCTTTACCTGAGGGCTGTTGTGGCATGCTAGTTTTATTTGCTCCAATACGTAAGGGACCTTCTTGCTGATAAAGTCTGAAAGGTTTTGGATCATCTCCAGATGTTTTCTAGAGCCATGTATGAGGTTGTAGATGTGAATATTGTTCCAGTGAGAGCAAACTGAAAAAACTCATTTCTAGATGCTGAGTCTTGTAAAAAGAATGTATTGAAGGTGCAACGTACAAGGAAATATTGGAGCCAAAGCAACAGTAGCTAAGTGGAAAGACTTTTCTGCAAAATAGGAGGGTGTGCAAACACAGAAACAATTTGGCCCTTAAAGCTGATTTTGGCAAGGTGAAGTAAAAATGCAAGTGCCACTGACAATAGAGTTCAATCATAAATAAAAGGAAAAACCAGTTACAACATGAGGAGAAACGAGTTGGTTTCCTTTTGCCTCTAGTCTTATTTTGTGGTGTCAGGGATCATGTCCAAGCTGTCAGAATACCCATGAAGAAAATATCCAGAGCAGCAATAACAGGACTGAGGTACCACAGCAGTTCACTGCTTGTCTAAACAGAAGCATGAAGCCAATTTCAAAGTGTGAATTCAACCTGGTCTTTGGTTTTCAGCTAACTGCCTAACTTCTACCACCCCTTGCTATTGGCGAGAAAGAGCTGAGGACAGCTGATTCAAGGAGCAGCATGAGAACTCTGAGTTGGTGATGGTGGGAGTGGGTGAAAAGAGTTTTACAAAAAGCATCATATACATTTCCAAAGCACAGTGGACACTATTTGTGAACTTTGCACTACCAACCAAATGAAGCTTCCATCTGGCAGAAAAATGCAGTAACTGGAAAAGTTTTGAAGCCAAGGGGACACACTCAGCTGCATGACATCTAAATGCCAAAAACTTGTGTATTCCACTTAACTGTTAAGTGATTGGGAGTAACTGATAACTCTGAAAAGTGTAATATGTTTGTAATTGTGAAATGCTAAATACTAAAGCAATGGTGCCAGTAAAAGTGACATTTGGTAACTTTGGAATCCCTGCAAAGAAAAAGAAAGGATCCTTGAAGGTGTTTTTGTCGCATAGACACTAGAGCAGTGGTTCCTTTACTTGCCTGTACATCAAATTTGCCAAAGAAACGTTTAACTTACAGATTTTTTGGCTCTACCTCTTGGAGATTCTGCATTGATGTCTGAGATCCAGAATCTATTTTTTTTACTCCCAAGGGACTCTGATGGCCAGTTTTGTGAACCCTCAAATTAGATGACTTGAAGGAGGCCTACAGTTTGTATAAATAAATGACTGAAAGAAGGATATTCAAGGAACAAAAAGTTAATTACTGTTTAGAATAATATAGTACTTTGGCCCCAGATGACAGAGTGCAGCTGAATTGAATGAAAGTCTTGGAAGACAGATTCTGGCTCAGCACAAAGAGGAACCCTCTCACAATTAGATTTGAGAAGACCAGTGAAAAACTGAAAATCCAAGTACAGTCATCAACGGGATGATAAATGTGGGGACCAGATTGTTGTTACATGTATAAACATATCCAGTTGAATTGTGGCTTCTGGTGGCAATGAGTGTCTTCTTGTCACTGAACGTGTTCGAACGCTATGAGAACAGTTTTATCAGTAGAGCAATCACCCTTTAATTCGCTCTGACCTGCATTCTGCCTCCATTGCTCTGCTGTCCTTGCTTTTACTATGTCTCTGTCTCCATACTGAAAAATTTTTTAAAAACCACACTTTTTGTGATGTTAATAGCTAATGTTATTGATTGCATGGTGTTTACCAGGCATTATTCTATACAATTGAGGTGTTGCATTTTTTTTCCTGTTATTGATACTTTACTTAAACAAGAAAGTACAATTTCTTAAGGGGTTTCATAGTTGAAAAAGCTACAATTATATCATGTTGCAAATACATTTTTAAGTTTTTTTTTCAATTATAACATTAAAAAAAATGCTGTAAATGGAACTGTTTGGCTTTGATTATATATATTTCTTCATAGTCTTTACATGGTATCTGCACAAAGAATTATCTTCTACCTTTGTTCCAATTAATTGTTATATGTAAGTTGCTTTTTATTCCAGTGTATCCAGAGTGGTGAAATAAGAAGGCCAGCCGTGTTGCCAAAGTTTGCTCCAAGCATATAGGAGGAGATGGGCCATATGTACCAGCTCACTGACCTTGAGGGTGTTACATATCCTGTACGTGTTAGTTTCCTTATCTGCCATGGTCTTTTCCAATCCAGTGGTATAGAAAGTACTCCAAGACATGTTGCCACAAAACTAGAAATTGTAGTGATCTGGACACTATTCTCCCAAGTGAATATAACTCCCTTTCTAGTGGAAACTCTTATCCATGCTTTGAGATTTGGTCCTAACAAAAATAAACTTGGTAGAGTAGTAAAAGCAGACAAAATAACCACAAATAAAAATGTTTCCATCTTCAACTCTAATGGTGGCACTCCATATAGAACAAAAATTACATGAATGACATGCAAGAAACAAGACATAAGAAATTAATACAACATTTCAAAAATCTAGTCACCTTGTGTGATGATAAACTTCTTTTAGAGGATGCATTTGGTTTTGCTACTAAATATAATACTGGATTGACAGCAGTTAGAAAAACACAACATTTATACTGTGCTAAATGTATTATACAATCTGTAATTATGGTATAAATGTGTATTTTGTTTTATCCCTATGTGTTCTAGAATGTGTGCATGATTTTTAAAAGCATTTAAAAATTTTTAAATGTAGATTAAACATTAGAGACAATAAAGTCGTTATAATTTCTCACCTCAAAAAAAAAAAAAAAAAAGAAAAACACAACAGATGTACAACCATATTAAGTGTGCTTCCAATATTGAGAAGTTCTCCAAAAAGAATGATGGAATGAAGATGATCAGGCTAATTGAAAATATGCATAAAAGATGATTATACAATAGTCTCTTGATATCCGTGTCTTTCATTGTGTTTTCTTGGGTGGCTATCTGACTCTCCCACCTGCAAAAGGAAAAGGACACTGAGGCCTTCTGACATCAGGTATGACTCCCTGCCCTGACCTTTCTATGTATTGTATTTAATGCATCCAAGAAACCTATAAAGTAAGTCATATTATCATTTAATTTTATATGATTTTGTAAGTACATTTGAAATTCCTACATCAGAGAGCCTCATAGGCAGCTCACAATTATGCTGTTAAAACAGAACTCTTGGCCGGGCGCGGTGGCTCAAGCCTGTAATCCCAGCACTTTGGGAGGCCGAGACGGGCGGATCACGAGATCAGGAGATCGAGACCATCCTGGCTAACACGGTGAAACCCCGTCTCTACTAAAAAATACAAAAAACTAGCCGGGCGAGGTGGCGGGCGCCTGTAGTCCCAGCTACTCGGGAGGCTGAGGCAGGAGAATGGCGTGAACCCGGGAGGCGGAGCTTGCAGTGAGCTGAGATCCGGCCACTGCACTCCAGCCCCGGCGACAGAGTGAGACTCTGTCTCAAAAAAAAAAAAAAAAAAAAAAAACAGAACTCTTGATTTCCAACCTCTCTTTCAGGAACTGAGATAGGAATAACTTCAGTTTACACCCCTTTCTTTCTTGGTGATCTATCTATCTATCTATCCATCATCTACCTATCTATTTATCTATCTATCTATCATTTATCTATAGATAGACTGATACATTTCTATCAAATCTAATTTATCACCAACTCTGGTCCATTCTACCTTCACAATATTCGGATCTGTTCAATTATTTCCAATTCACTGACACTAACCTGGCACAAGTTCACCTCTAATTGGACAATGGCAAGAATCACTTGATTAGTTCTTTACTTAGACTATTTTCTCTTTTGAATGAGTAGATCTCCTTACAGAGAAGTTAGTTGTGGATGCTGTCCCCTTCTTCTTCCTGAATGCGTTCCTTCAGGGTTAGGCTGGAGATGATTTTTTTTTTTTTTTTTACCATAAACATCATTTTGGTATTATTGCATAATATTCCATCTTGTAGCTATATATCATTTAACTATTTCTCTGCTTCAGATCATTTAAATAATTCCTAATTTAAAAAAGTTTAGATTTCATTTATTAGAGCAGATTTAGATGGACAGAAAAACTTAGCAAAATATGGAGGGTTCCCATATACAGCCTCTTCCCTCCTTCTGGTTTTTTCTACTATTAATATCTTGTATTAATGTGGTATATTTGTTACACTTGATGAACCAGTATTGATACATTATGATAAACTTTGTCCATAGGTTATATTAGAGTTCACTGTGTGATACATACATTTGTATGGGTTTTGAAAAATGCATAATATAATATATCAGACATTAGAGTATCATAAAAAACAGTTTCACTGACCTAAAAGTTCCCTGTATTCCAGCCTTCCAACCTCCCTCCTTGCCTCCAAACCCCTGGAAATCTTTATTTTGACTTTGTTTTTGCCTTCTCCCCATCTCTACCTGCCCACTGCCCCACCTCCACAAGCACAGTCAATTTCCAAGCACCATCACAAGAACTAATATCTCCAAACACAGATTTTAGAGAAAGACAAGTGTAGCTTTATATTTTCTATCTCCCTCATAGAATTCTAGGTCTTTGAGGAATCTTAGAGATTATCTAATCCAATGATTTTTATTCTTCAATATTTTTGTGTACAATTCGTTATTCTATTTTTTTTATTGCAAGTGGATGAAGGTAGGGGTCTGAACCAGCATAGAATTTTATTTTGTAAGCAGAACAAGTGAACAGAATTACAAATTGCAGAGCCAGAGGCATCAGGCCAGCTTAGTATAGTCTTGCAAATCAAATATCTTATGGGTCTGCTTAGATCAACTGCATGTCGGTCTGTGATTTCAGCATGCCAGGAGTGTGCACATACTTACAGGGGAGAAGAGTCAGAGGTCAAAGACACAACAAATATTATGTGGTGTGATGGTTAATTTTATGTATCAATTTTGCTAGGTAGGCCACAGTGACCAGATAGCTGGTCAAGCATTATTCTGGATATTTTGGAGAAGATGTTTTTTGGATGAGATTAACATTAAAATTGGTGGACTTTGAGTAAAGCAGATTGCCCTTCATAATGTGAGTGGGCTTCATCCAATCAGCTGAAGGCTGGAATAGAACAAAAGGTAGAGAATTCTGTCAGCAGGCAGCCTTTGAACTCGAACTGCAACATCGACTTTTCTCCAGGTCTTTATTTTGGTGGCTTTCCCTGTGGATTTTGGACTTGCCAGCATCCATAATCGTGTGAGCCAATTTCTTAAAATAATTTTTTCTCTCTTTATGCATTCGATTGGTTCTATTTCTCTTGAGAACGCAAATATACTGAACTCAAAGTTGATGGGAAACAGTGAGTCATATTTTTTGGGTAGATATCATTAAGAGGATGTTAATTTTTGCTAGCTGTTTTTAAAAGCCTACTTTCCACTGGACTACTTCTGGTTTCCACTTTGGAGTCAAAAGGTAGAGTGAAGAGAGTGGGAGATATGTGGGAAGATGGGGGGTGGGTGAGTATTACCGCCTTAGCTTCCTAACTTCCAATTGACTGTAACTCCCTTGGTAATATATTTTCTCATAGCAGGCAGTGGCTTTCAAGATAATTGCTTAGACTTCATGGCTTCTCAGAGTAATATGATTAATACTCCTGTGATGTGAGTAACGATGATGCATCTTCCTCAGAAAGTGGTTTTAAAACATCAGGTCTCATACAGTTTCTCTCTCGCATTTTTTTATAGCTCCTCTGCTTATAGAAAGCTACAGTATGAGACTAAAGAAGTAGGAAACTATAGTTAAATCAGCCCTTCACTATTTTCAATGTTCCAGAAAAGTGACATCTTTTCTTGTCGTCTTTTTTCTTTAGAGGAAAAATATTAGCAAGGACTTTTCAAAGAAAACTTAAAAAGAATCACAGAATTTCTAAGATGGGTAGGAAGGAATGGGGCTTTTTTCCCATCTTAAGAGAGATGGGAGAATTCATTAAAAAGGCAGCAAGAATCGTGTATGGATTTTATTAGGAAATATCCACTTATTTAACAAATGTTTGGGAAAGCTTCATTGTGTCAAAGGTTCTGTGATTCAGGATCTGTTTACAGTGATGAGTAAGACATTGTCCCTAACGTCAGTAAGTTCATTATTTAGAAGAAAAGTAGCCAGTCAAACAATTACTTATAATATAGTATGAAAAGTACCATATTATTCCAGGGGTGCAGAAATAAATCTGTGAAGAAATAACATTCTAGAGTACTTTCAGGCAGGGTAAAAATATGAATGAATGGCATGAGACAAAAGTGTATTTGTCAGGCACTGCACTGGTAAATGCAGTTAAAAAAATCACTCTTTTTTTTTTTTTTTTGAGACGGAGTCTAGCTCTGTTGCCAGGCTGGGGTGCAGTGGCGCGATCTCGGCTTACTGCAACCTCCGCCTCTCCGGTTCAAGCGATTCTCCTGTCTCAGTCTCCTGAGTAGCTGGGATTATAGGCACTACGTGTAGCCAACTTTAGTATTTTTAATAGAGACGGGGTTTCACCATGTTGGCCAGGATGGTCTCGATCTCCCGATCTCGTGATCCACTCACCTCAGTCTCCCAAAGTGCACATTGTTTTTAAAAGTGGTTTTTTGGGAAAGATTATTACTGCTAAGCTGACGTTGTTTGTGTTGGGCATGGTGGCTCGCACATGCAATTCCAGTGCTTTGGGAGGCTGAGGCAGGAGGATCACTCAAGGCCAGGAGTTCAAGACCGGCTTAGGCAGCATAGTGAGACCCCCATCTCTGCAAAAAATAATTTTTGAAAAAATTAACCAGGCATGGTGGTGTGTGCCTGTAGTACCAGCACTTGGGATGCTGAGGTGGGAGAATCCTTGAGCCCAAAAATTCAAGGCAGCAGTAAGCCATGATTGCACTACTGCACTCCAGCCTGGACAACAGAGTGAGACCCTGTCTGATGTGGTGTGACTGTGTCCTCACCCAAATCCCATCTTGAATTGTAGCTCCCACAATTCCCACGTGTTGTGGGAGGGACCTGGTGGTAGGTAATTGAATCATGAGGGGCGGGTCTTTCCCACACTGTTCTTGTGATAGTGAATAAGTCTCATGAGATCTGATGGTTTTATGAAGGGCAGTTCCCCTGCACACACTCTCTTGCCTACTGCCATGTAAGATGTGACTTTGCTCCTCAGTTGCCTTCTGCCACGACTGTGAGGCCTCCCCAGCCATGTGGAACTGTGAGTCAATTAAACCTCTTTCCTTTATAAATTTTTTCCTCAGAGTCTCAGGAATGTCTTTATTAGCAGCGTGAGAACAGACTAATACACTGTTTCTAAAAAAAAATTAAAAATTTCAAATTTGCCATCCCATTACTGGGTATATACCCAAAGGATTATAAGTCTTACTACTACAAAGACACATGCACACGTATGTTTATTGCGGCACTATTCACAATAGCTAAGACTTGGAATCAACCCAAATGTCCATCAGTGACAGACTGGATTAAGAAAATGTGGCACATATACACCATGGAATACTATGCAGCCAAAAAAAGGATGAATTCGTGTCCTTTGTAGGGACATGGATGCAGCTGGAAAGCATCATTCTCAGCAAACTATCGCAAGAACAGAAAACCAAATACCACATGTTCTCACTCATAGGTGGGAATTGAACAATGAGATCACTTGGACACAGGAAGGGGAACATCACACACCAGGTCCTATTGTGGGGAGGGGGTGGGAAGAGGGACAGCATTAGGAGATATACCTAATGTAAATGATGAGTTAATGGGTGCAGCACACCAACATGGCACATGTATACATATGTAACAAACCTGCACATTGTGCACATGTACCCTAGAGCTTAAAGTATAATAATAATAAAAAAGAGAGCACCTAAAAAAAAATCAAATTAGAGATTTCAAGTCAGTGTTGTGTTTTAGTTTTTAAAATCTTTTCAGAAGATTACAGAAAACAGAGAGAACAGAAAATAAAATAGTAAAGATGTATATGAGAGGCCTGATGGATGAAGTAAATTATTTTCTTTAAAAAATATTAAATTGCTAAATTGTAAACAATGCTAAATAAATTTATAAAAATAAAGGGTGGTTGTTCAAATGTTCATAAGAAAATTTCAAATAGACCTATAATCTTCAAAATCTTGCAAGAAATAGAAAATCGTGTTTGTCTGGATGAGGTATGCCTTTGTGGTTGTTGAAACGGGTTTATGAATAGCTTTAAACAGTTACGTTTTCTTATTTAATCTAGCGAAATATCACCTTTTAGGATTATTCCAGCAAAACAGAAAAGAAATAATTTCCCTTGGTCCAAGGCATCTGTACAGATTATAGAAAGAAATTTTAAAAAAAAGTGAAAGCATTAGGTGTATTATTTGACTTTGAATTTATTTCCTTTCTCTCCTTTATATGTCTGTAAACTACACTTTAAAAGTCTCTGACAATTTCCAAGGATAAAAAGGACAGGACTGCTGTCTCTTGTCTCAACTGCCCTGCAGGAAGCCACTGTCTGTGCTCACGAGACTGCAGTGAAGGCATACGTATCCCTGTGAAATCAAAGTGATTGGACATTGTCCTAACAATGATTAAAATTTTGTTTTTAAAAAGCATGTGGATATTTTAGATATGTGCAGACATTCTTTTATCTTAAAGTGTAACAAATTACCTAAATTAACTTCATGCTGAGAAGTAGAGATATTACTCAATTGTAAGAAACCTCATTCTGAGTGAGAATTATTGTACAATTGCCTCTGTGTTTTGAATGAGGCACTTCAATGTGAATAAAAAGATACACATATTGCATTCTAGAAAGGAAAATAACGATTTCACATAAAACTTCTCATGCTGTCGTTTTTCTGTTATTTTATGCAATTCAAAAGTGGCTTGAGTGCAGATTGGAGAACTTTGCGAAAATCATAAATTTTCATTTTCAAAACAATATACTTAACAATTGCATTAGCAGTAAAGAGTTTTCTTCTGAGCTATTGTTCATGATGACTGTGTCTCGATGTGGAATTTGAAGGAATTCTAATATCAGCAGTCTGTGAACAATGTGAAAATCACCACCTAAGTCTATTGCAGGCACAATTCCTTTCCTTTTCATAGACTGGTAGAACTGATTCAAGACCTACAAAATTATACGAGAAATGAGCTTTTGAGGCATATTTGTCAAGCGCTGGACTATATGCAGCAATGTGAAGAGAATAAACCAGTTCTAAAGATGTAGGCACCTTGACATTGTGAATATAAAACATGGACTCTATCACCCATGCTTTCTTATCTAAGCCTGCAAAATGTCCATACATAGGAGCTGCATTCTTGGTCACACAGGTAAATTAAGGTGGGTGACTAAAATTGTGTAGGATTTTTAAAAAATCAATCTTACTGTTCAAAATTATAGGAAGGCTTGAATAAGTATTATCCACCTTGATAAAAACAATAGCTTTAATTTAATAATTATAGTATAAGAAATACAAGGAAATGAATGAAAGACATAAATAACATGCAATTCCAAAGGTGGAGAATGTCATATAGTGGTGCATACTTATTCATAGGCTTGAAGAAAGTAAAGAGAAGAAAAAGGAGAGACAAATAAGTGGAATTTTTAAAAAAATACCTTTATGCACCTTCTGTATATCTCAGTGCTGGGAGGACAAGACATGAGCATAAGGGGCAGACAAGCAAATTTGTCAGGTTAGAATGTAAAAATCTCTGCCAGGGTGACCTGAGGATAGAACAAACTGCTCCTTCTGAGGTCCTATCCCCAAACACAAAATTGTTCTTTTGAGAACCATGCAAAAAATCTATGTGTAAAATATTTGAACCTTGCATATATTGCCAAAGTGTTCTACTAAATTAGTAGCCATGGGCTTCTGTCCCTGACACAGTTACTGGGAATAAATTGACTTTCTACTGGACAAAATACATGAAATGGCAGCTTTCAGACATTGGACAATAGGCAGTGTATTAGGGAGATCCCCAAGAACAGGAAAACAAATGAAGTGAGCCCTGGGATGACCTCACCTTTCTGTCCTGAGGCACTTTCTGGAATTTGGTGCTTAGAGGGAGAACAAAAGCAGAGCATGGTAGTTTCTCCAAGTTGAACAGAAATTTGGGGAGGCTAGGATTTTGAAACAGAGTAGCAGAAAGAAGGGCGCTACACAGAGAAAGAGCTCTGGAAAACCACCTTAGGGGTTCCCCTGAGCCTGCAGCTGAGTACTGTACCTGTGTATAGAGTGAAGTTCTGCAACGCTGGGCACAGAGTGATCAGGGAATTCACCAGGAGCAATTCCTAGCAGATCAAGTCTTTTTATCCATTTATGTTACCCTTGAACAAGTTGAGATTTTGATCCCTGTTTTAGTGAAAAGGTGATGATTTTTAGTTTGAAATGTTATTGGAACATCTAAGTAGGCATATGAAACTGACAAAAGAAGACACACTTTAAAAATAGCTTTGTTGCAGTATAATCAACATACAATAAACTGTACCTATTTAATATATGTAATTTAATGAGTTTGGACATATACATACACGTGTGTTGAAAGTGGGTGATAGATTCTGAGACACAGATCTGAGAGTCATCCCCAGAGGGAGTAATTGAAGTCAATTTCCTCAATATTCTCTTAGTGAAGGTATGTAAAGAGGTGTGAAAATGAACAATTACTAAGCATGCTTTGTGCCAGGACTGAAGTGGGTGCATTCATATGCTGTGCTACCTTAAAACATCATAACAGTCCTATTAGCTAGGCAATTGAATACCAACTGTAAGGATCAGATAATTGGAACTCAAAAGGCAAAGTAATTTTCTAAATGTTCTATAATTGGAACCAATAATTTACTCAAGATCTCAACAACAGTTACACAGACATGTGTACTCTAAAACCCAATCTCATCCCACTAAAATAGACTGACAGTGTTTCTGTACTGAGAATCAGAGAGGGAAAGAAAATTGCCTTGATGCTCCCAAAGGCCTAACCTGGCCTGTGGGTACTTTAACCTGGTCTCCCAATACTCACCTCTCATTCACTCTGGTCAGACAAAATGGCTCATGGGTATTGCATGAAGACACAGAGTATGTTCCTATCTTAGGTAATTACCCTCATCATCCCTTCTAGAAATGCACAATCCCAGAATATCTTTGTGGCTTACTTTCTCATTTCATTAAGGCTTCTGTTTAAATAATCATCGCCATGAAATACTGCCTTACTGCCCATCTAAAATATGGATTTCTTCCGTTCTCCATCTTTTCTACTTTGCTTTATTTTGCTCCATAGCACCTTTTTTTTCTTTCTTTTTTTTTTTTTTTTTTTGAGACGGGGTCTCCCTCTGTCGCCTGTCACGCGTGCCCGTGTGAAGAGACCACTGAACAGGCTTTGTGTGAGCAATAAAGCTTTTAATCACCTGGGTGCAGGCGGGCTGAGTCCGAAAAGAGAGTCAGCGAAGGGAGATAGTAGTGAAGTAGTTTTATAGGATTTGGGTAGGTAATGGAAAATTACAGTCAGACAAGGTGCTCAGTGGGGGAGCTTCTGAGGCAGGAGAAGGAATTTAACAAGGTAATGTCATCAGTTAAGGCAGGAACCAGCCATTTTCACTTCTTTTGTTATTCTTCAGTTGCTTCAGGCCATCTGGAAGTATACGTGCTGGTCACAGGGGATGTGATGGCTTAGCTTGGGCTTAGAGGCCTGACATCGCCCAGGCTGGAGTTCAGTGGCGCAATCTCAGCTCACTGAAACCTCCGCTTCCCAGGTTCAGGTGGTTCTCCTGCCTCACCCTCCCAAGTAGCTGGGACTACAGGCACACACCACCATGCCTCGCTAATTTTTGTATTTTTAGTAGAGACGGGGTTTCACGATATTGGCCAGGCTAGTCTTGGATTCCTGACCTCATGATCCACCCACCTCAGCCTCCCAAAGTGCTGGGATTACAGGTATGAGCCACCGTACCCAGACCATAGCACTTTTTTCTATCAGATAATACGGCATATACTTGCTCCTGTTATTATTTTCTACCTCCTCATTTACAGCCAATCTCCATGAGGTCAAAGATGTTAACTGTTTTGATCATTGCTCACTCCCCAGTGCCTAGAACAAGGCCTGGCACACAGAACATTCTTGGCAAATGTAAATGAATGAATGCATGAACCTATCTTAGGTTATAGACCCTTTAAGAATTTGATTAAAATATAGACCCCTCTAAATGCACATTTGCCTCCAACCAGTATAACCAATCTATAAGTCTGGCTTACATGAGCTCGATTTGTAAACTAAAAATTTTGAGAAGTAAGGACTGTATTTTTTTAAAAGTGAAAGAGATAAATATAAAGGAATTACCAATTATGTTCAAATAAGCCAGAGAATTCAGAATAAATGAGCTTAATATTGCTACTAGATTTTGCAAAGAAGACAATGATGACCTTCAAGAATTCAGGTTCTACATAGATGAGGACAGACACTGATGGGCAAGGCATTAAACAACATGTAAATAGCTAGTGATTAGTGTCAGATTAAAGACTATTTTGTAATAGAGTAAAGGGAAGCTATTTAGGCCCCTAAAGATTAAAAAAAGGTGGAACTGCCTTCTCCTCATTGATGCAGAAGTTCCTGGCAGAATTAAGAAAGACTATATCTGAAGGTTTTTTGATATCTGTCCTGAAAATACAATGTAATGGTTCAGAGCAGTCTCTGAAGAAAGAGCTAAGTCCACCACTTACTGTGACTTTAAGAAAATCTATTAAAATGTTCTACGTCTCAATTTCCTTATCTGTAAAATGGGTCAATAAGGTTGTTGTGATGAACTAATATATATTGTAAGATTTATATGGTAGATGGTACATATAAAGCACCCAATGCATTTTACTTACTATTATCTTCTATATTCCATAAAGGTAGTCCCCATGTCTGTTATTGCTTATTAAGATTTGTATAATTGTTCAACATAGTCCCTATCACATAGCCAGCTTATATCATTATGTAATTGTTATATGATAAGTGAATATTTGTTAGGAAATAGAATACTTGACAATAAATGGAAGAAAATAATTAGAACAGTAACTAGAATCATGGTACAGTAAGGTAAGAGTTTCTGTTATCTAACAAATCACCATACACATGTTAATTATTCTGTGAATTCAGCTGGATGGAACAGCTGTGTGTCATGTAGTGTTTTCTGGGTTCACTAATGAATCTGTGGTAATCTGATGATCCATGGACTCACTCACATATCTAATGGTTAGTTATTTGTCAGCAAGGCAAAGTGGGTATCCGGGCCGTGTGTCTTTCACCCTTCAGCAGGATAGCCTGGGCTTAGATAGCATGGTGGTAGTCACAGTATTCCTCAAGATCATCAAGATGAGGCAAAGCCCAATATCGAAGCCCTTTTCAAGTGTCTGCTTGCATCATATTTTCTATTATTCCACTGAGCAGAACAAGAACTACAACTAGGTCTAGAGCCAGGGAAGTGGACTACCCAAGGCCCAAGCCAATAACAGAGAAGGCAAATCATTGTGGCCATTTACACACATATTTAAAACATGCGTAAGATAGATCTTATAATTAAGCATATTTAATGCAGTAGGAAAGTTGTTGAAAAAGCAGGCAAGACAGACTTTAGGAAGGAAAGGAGAGTGAACAAGACCACAAAATCTTTGAAGCCAGAGGGGACACATCTTCCTCTGAGACTAAAAGGAGAGATGAAACAGTGGGTATGAAGAGGCAAATGTTGCTTTGAAAAGAAATAGGGAGTTCACAGCAGATTTCCCTTATTCAGGAAAGTCTGATATCTTGGTCCTCTGACTTTTTCCCCTTCAGCTTTTCTGTATTATCTTTGGTGCTCCCTGAGGCACCTATCCTATATCCTATTCCATTTGAGTCGCAAACTTCTCTCATGTTGCATCAAATTAGAAGACTCAAAACCTGGAAAGTATTTAAAATAGATTAACTATAATATGTAATATTTCTTCCGTAACTAGAAGAAATATCTTGAGAAAGCCTTCTTGCTGGCTCTGCACACATTCCAGATCATCTTAATTTGGAACTGCAGGCTACAGAAATCTCTAAAGAGTAAATTTGTATGTGCATAATCTCCCTCCTAGTTAATATACTGGTCACTGGGCTCAAGCACAATGATAGATCCATTCCAATTTACCATCTCATAGAGATAGCCTTAAATTCAATCGCTTTTTCCCAGTACCCGTGAAGGCTTCATTTTTAAAAGAATAGTAAAACATTACTTTCAAACACACACACACACACACACACACACACACACACACACAGACACACCCCTTAGTCTCTATTGTGCTGCTATATAACAGAGTATTACAGACTGGGTAATTTATAATAAACAAAGGCATTGGCTCATGTTTTTGAAGGCTGGGAAGTCTGAGATTGAGGGATTGCATCTGGTGAGGGCCTTCTAGCTATGTTATTCCATAGTGGAAGAACAAAAAGAGGGTGAGAGAGATCAAGAGGAGACAGAACTCCTCAGTTTGTTAGGAATGCACTCCCACAAGAAAGGCATTAATCTATTCATGAGGGCAGAGCCTTAGTGGTCTAATCACCTTTTAAAGGTTCCACCACTTTATACTATCGCATTGGGGATTAAGTTTCCAACACATGAAATTGATGAACACATTTAGGCCATACTCCCCCTATATGTGCATTTTTTAACAAGAGCAACTGGCGATAGCCTTGGGTTACCATAAATTCAGTGAAGATTTTTGGCTGAGAGCACTTTACAGGACCGAATTATATTTACTGGAAATCAGAGTGCTTAATTTTCCTTCCTTCCATTACCAGGGACATTATCTGGGACTACATCCAAATAAGTCTTTTACTAGACACTCAGTTTAATTGGGGTTTCTCAATAATTTTGTTCGTTTTTAAATGATGGCAAAGTAACCTAGAGGGAGCTTACTATGTAAATATAGTAATAGAATGGAAATTGTGTGGTCAAGGATCATGCTTTCCATCAAAAACATTTCTTTTTATTCAAGCGACATTAAATTATTATCAAGTAGCTAGAAGTGTGGCACTCAACAGTAATCAGTTCATTGACTGGTTGCTCTGGTCATTTCACGAGCTACATTTGTGGAACAAAATTCAGAGGCAAGGGTATTGGAAAGGTAATTGGTGTATTGATTTCATGGTTGTCATTAAGAATAAATAAATAAATATAAACTTACAATAGGAAAGAAATTTAAGCAATTACTTTATTTATGGGGCTGATAGAATTCTTCATGCTGTTTAATAAAACATATTGGTGCTCTTTTTAAAGGAATGGCAAGTCCCTGATTTAGGAAAATTCAGAACAGCAAAACATGTACTTAAAAACAGTAATAGCTGGGCATGGTGGCTCACACCTGTAATCCCAGCACTTTGGGAGGCCAAGGCAGGCAGATCACCAGGTCAGGAGATCAAGACCATCCTGGCTAACATGGTGAAACCCTGTCTCTACTAAGAATACAAAATATTAGCTGGGCGTGGTGGCGGGTGCCTGTAGTCCCAGCTACTCAGGAGGCTGAGGCAGGAGAATGGCATGAACCCCAGAGGCAGAGCTTTCAGTGAGCTGAGATCGTGCCACTGCACTCCAGCCTGGGTGACAGAGCAAGACTCTGTCTCAAAAACAAAACAAAACAAAACAAAACAAAAAACCAATAATAAAAATAGGAAGTGGTTATTCACATTTTAGAAGACCCTTTATGTTATCAATGGATGATCACCAAATTCTTCTGTGCTAGCTAATGAGTATGGTTCTAATTTCCAAAAGTCAAACCTCATATTACCGCAACAATTTTGGAATAAATTTGTTGTCTTTCAACAAAGTACAAAGAATATGCTGAGAGGTCATGCGATCTCATGGTCTTGAAATAATTATGGGAATATGGCAATTAAGTATAATCCCTCCACCAGGAAAAGATGATAATATACCAAGATGAAAGAGGTTTAATATATTCAGTTTCAATCACCTGTGTTAGTGCATAGAAGTAAATACAAAGATTATCCCAAATAGTTAATAATAAAAGCATATTTTTTCAATTTAAGAATAATGTATATGATCTTTTGCATCAACTATACATGTTTGATTTGACTTGTATAAATATTTCAGTATTTAAAAATTTCATATGTTTTAGCAAATGAACAGGAAAAAGACTTTAAAATGTTCTTTTCCACATTTTCTTCCAAATGTAGAAATTCATAATAAGCTATGTTAACAATTTAAAGACACCAGCCTGGATTTGTCATTTAATATTTTGATTATAATTATTATAAAATATCTTGAGCTATTCCAATCTTCCATTGTTTTGTGGTCTCAATTTACAGAATTTATAAAAAATAAAAGTTGGAAAGGAGAAGGTAACAGACTGAATTTCACATATAGACAGGTAGTGGCATCCTACAGATAAATATGGTATCATTTTACCTGCAAAAGTATTATTTAATGTCATAGTACTATTACCTTAAAATGATCAGTCAAAGCCAAGATATCAGTGCCTTATCTCTATGTTATTATACAGGCACACTTCATTTTATCACATTTCACTTTATTGCATTTTGCAGATACTGTGTGCTTTTTCTTTAATTTTGGTTGGTACGTAATAGTTGTATATATTCATGGGGTATATGATATATTTTAATACAAGGATACGAAGTGTAATAATTACATCAGGATAAATGGGGTAGCCACCACCTCAAACATTTATCCTTTCTTTATGTTATGAACAATCCAATTATAATATTTTAGTTATTTTTAAATGTACAATAAAATATTGTTGATTGTAGTCACCCTGTTGTGCTATCAAATACTAGATCTTATTCTATCTAATTATATTTTTGTACACATTAACCATCCCCATTTCTCCCCCACACTCCCACTACCATCCCCAGGCTCTGCTAACGATGTTTCTACTCTCTATTTCAATGAGTTCAATTGTTTTAATGTTTAGCTCCAATAAATAAGTGAGAACATGTGATCTTTGACTTTCTGTGCCTGTCTTATTTCACAACAAAATAATTTCCAATTCCATTCATATTGTGGCAAATGACAGGATCTCATTCTTTTTTATGGCTAAATAGTACTCCATTGTGTATATGTAACACATTGTCTTTATCCATTCATCAGTTGACAGACACTTAGGTTGCTTCCAGATCTGACCTAATGTGAATAGTGCTGCAACAAACATGGGATTGCAGATATCTTCTCAATATACTGACTTCCTTTCTTTTGGGTATATACCTAGCAGTGGGATTGTTGAATTATGTAGCTTTATTTTGGGGCTTTGAGGAACCTCCAAACTGTCCTTCATAGTGGTTGTACTAACTTACATTCCCAACAAGGGCATGCAAGGGTTCGCTTTACTCCACATCTTTGCCAGCATTTTTTTTTTTTTTTTTTTTGCCTGTTTTTTGGATAGAAGCCATTTTAACTGGGGTGAGATAATGTCTCATTGCAGTTTGGATTTGCAGTTCTCTGATAATTAATAATATACAGTACCTTTTCCTATACCTGTTTTCCATTTGTATATCTTTTGAAAAATGTCTATTCAGATCTTTTGCCCATTTTAAATTGGATTATTAGATTTTTTCCTATAGAGTTGTTTGAATTCCGTATATCTTTTGGTTATTAATCCCTTCTCAGAGAGGTAGTTTGCAAATATTTTCTCCCATTCCATGGGTTGTCTCTTCAACCCATGTTGACTGTTTTCCTTGCCGTGCAGAAGCTTTTTAACTTGATGTGATCCCGTTTGTCCACTTTTGCTTTGGTTGCCTGTGCTTGTGGGCTATTGCTCAAGTCCAGTGTCCTGGGGAGTTTTTTCCGATGTTTTAGTAGTTTCCTAGGTTGAGGCTTTAGATGTAAGTGTTTTGTTTGTTTGTTTGTTTTTTGTTTGTTTGTCTTTTTGAGATGGAGTTTCACTCTTGTTGCCCAGGCTGGAGTGCAACGGTGCGATCTTGGCTCACTACAACCTCTGCCTCCCGGGTTCAAGCAATTCTCCTGCTTCACCTTCTCAAGTAGCTGGGATTACAGGCATGAGCCACCACGCCCAGCTAATTTTTTTGAATTTTTAGTAGAGACGGGGTTTCTCCATGTTGACCAGGCAGATCTCAAGCTCCCGACCTCAGGTGATCCACCCGCCTTCAGCTCCCAAAGTGTTGGGATTACAGTCATGAGCCACCATGCCCAGTCTTAAGTTTTTTTTTAGTCAATTTTGACTTGATTTTTGTACATGGAGAGAGACAAAAGACTAGTTTCATTCTTCTGCATATGGACTAGTTTTCCCAGCACCATTTATTGAGGAGACCATCTTTTCAACAGTGTATGTTCTTGGCACTGCTGTCAAAAATGAATTCATTGTAGATGTATGGATTTATTTCTTAGTTCTCTATTGGTTCCCTTGGTCTATTATTGGGGGAACTAGCTCCCAATATTTCAATGTAGATTCTTTCTATTTTCCCTAAGTGTTGGCTGGTCTGAGAAATAAAGAGAAAGAGTACAAACAGAGAAATTTTACAGCTGGTCCTCCGGGGGTGTCATCACATATTGGTAGGACCGTGATGGCAACTCTGAGCTGCAGCACCAGCAAGTTTTTATTAGGGATTTTAAAAGGGGAGGGGGTGTACGAACAGGGAGTAGGTCACAAGGATCACATACTTCAAAGCGGTATAAAGATCACAGGGCAAAGGCAAAATTAGAATTACTGATGAGGGTATATGTCCCGCTGTGCATGCATTGTCCTGATAAACATCTTAACAGGAAACAGGGTTCAGAGCAGACAACCGGTCTGACTAGAATTTACCAGGCTGGAATTTCCTAATCCTGGTAAGCCTGAGGGTACTGCAGGAGACCAGGGTGTCTTTCAGTTCTTATCTCAACTGCATAAGACAGACACTCCCAGAGCAGCCATCTATAGACCTACTCCCTTGGCTGGGCACGGTGGCTCAAGCCTGTAATCCCAGCACTTTGGGAGGCCGAGGCGGGCGGATCACAAGGTCAGGAGATCGAGACCATCCTGGCTAACACGGTGAAACCCCGTCTCTACTAAAAAAATACAAAAAACTAGCCGGGTGAGGTGGCGGGCGCCTGTAGTCCCAGCTACTCGGGAGGCTGAGGCAGGAGAATGGCGTAAACCCGGGAGGCAGAGCTTGCAGTGAGCTGAGATCCGGCCACTGCACTCCAGCCTGGGCGACAGAGCGAGACTCAATCTCAAAAAAAAAATATATATATATATAGAGACCTACTCCCAGTAATGCATTCCTTCTCCAGGGTTGTTCCTTGCTGGGAAAAGAATTCAGTAATATTTCTCCTACTCGCACATCTGTCTATAGGCTTTCTGTGAGAAGAAAAATATGGCTCCATTCTGCCCAACCCTGCAGGCAGTCAGACCTTATGGTTATCTTCCCTTGTTCCCTGAAAATCTCTGCTATTCTGTTCTTTTCAGGGTGTACTGATTTCATATTGTTCAAACACATGTATTTTACAATCAATTTGTACAATAGCAATAGTGGTCCTGAGGTGATGTACATTCTCAGCTTACGAAGACAATGTGATTAAGAGATTAAAGTAAAGACAGACATAAGAAATTATAAGAGTATCATTAGGAAAGTGATAAATGTCCATAAAATCTTCACATTTTATTTTCTTCTGCCTCGGCTCCAGCTGGTCTCTCCGTTTGGGGTCCCTGGCTTCCCGCGACAGTCTATGTGTCTGCTTTTATGCCAGTATCATGCTATTTTGGTCACTACAGCTCTGTAATATTCTTTGAATGCAAGTAATGTGGTTTCTCCAGTTTTGTTCTTTTTGCCCAGGACAGCTATGGCTATTCTGGATCTTTTGTAGTTCCACATATATTTTAGGATTTTTTTTTTCTAGTTCTGTGAAGAATGTCATTGATATTTTTATAAGGATAGCATTGAATCTGAAGATTGCTTTGGGTAGTATGGACATTTAACAATGCTGATTCTTAAAATCCAAGAACATAGAGTATTGTTCCTTTTTTTGTGTCCTCTTCAATTTCTTGCATTGATATTTTACACTTTTCATTGTAGAAATCTTTCACTTCTTTGGTTAAGTTACCAGAACTCTGCCTATTACCCCGTCTTACTATAGCTGAGCTAGTATCCAAGTTGCAAGACAAAGTCCTCTTTACTCTTTCCTCTTTTCTCCTTCTGCAGAGGGAAAGTGTCTCTCCTAGAGCTGTGAGCTGCGCTGCCTGGGGTTGGGAAGGGGTGACACAAGCACTCTCTTGGCCTCTCTAGTACGTGTCTCACTAGGTCATGTGCACCCCAAATTCACTGGCTTTGAGCCCAGCATAGCACCAGGGCTTACCTAGGAAATGCAGTCGTTGTGACCTAGACTGTTGGTATGGAGGATTCACCTCTGCCTAGGGCTGATCTAAATGCCTTCTCTGTGGATGCTGGCTGAATTCTGCCCCATGCTGCTTTCCTCTGTGACAGGACAGCACTGAGTTCCAATGCGAAGCTTCGCAATCACTGAGCTCTCCCTCCTCCAAGCACACAGATTATTTTTCTGCACCACACAGTCACTGCCAGGGATGAGGGAGGGGTGGTGTAAGTGCTGCAAGATTGTCTTTCCTATGCTCTTCAGTGCATCTTTCTTTAATATGATGTTAAGACCTGGTACTGTGATCACTCACCTGAATTTTGCTTCTTATGGAGGTGATTTTATGTGTGTGGATAGTTGTTCAATTTGGTGTTGCTGTGGGGGCAGGGGAGGATGATTACTGAACTGCAGATATTGCATTTTTTTACAAACTGAAGATTTATGGCAAGCCTGTGGTGAACAAGTCTATTGGTACCCTTTCTCCAACAGCATGTACTCTCTTCATATCTTAGTGTCACATTATGGTACTTACCACATTTTAAACCTTTTCATCATCATTATATCTGTTATGATGATCTGTGATCAGTTATCTTTAATTTTACTATTGTAATTGTTTTGGGGTATCATGAACCACACCCGTATATGTTGGTGAACTTTATTGATGAATGATGAATATTGTGTGTGTTCTGACTGTGCCACTGATCAGCTATTGCCCTGTCTCTCTTCCTTTTCTTGGGCCTTCATATCCCTTCAACAATATTGAAATTAGGCCAATTAATAACCCTCCAATAGCTTCTGAGTGTTTGAGTGGAAGGAAGAGTCACATGTATCTCACTTTAAATCAAAAACTAGACATCATTAAGCTTAGTGGTGAAGGCATGCCAAAAGCTGAAATAGGCTGAAGTCTAGGTTTCTTATACGAAACATTTGGCCAAGTTGTAAATGCAAATAAAATTCCTTGAAGGAAATTAAAAGTGCCTCTCTAGTGAAAATATGAATGATAAGAAAGTAAAACAGCCTTATTGACAATATGGAGAAAGTTTTAGTGGTCTCGATAGAAGATCAAACCAGCCACAACATTCCCTGAGGCCAAAGACTAATTTATAGCAAGATTCCAACTCTCTTTAACCCCATGCAGGCTGAGAGGTAAGGAAGCTACAGAAGAAAAGTTTAAGACTAGCAGAAGTTGGTTCATGAGTTTAAAGAAAAAAAGTCAGCTCCGTAACATAAAGGTACAAAGTAAAACAGCAAGTGCTGATGGAGAAGCTGCAGCAAATTATCTAGAAGATCTAGCTAAGACAATTGATGAAGGTGGCTATATTAAACAATAGGTTTTGAATGTAGAGTTGACCCTTGATCAACACAGGCTTGAACTATGCAGATATATTTATATGTGGATTTTCTTCCTCCTTTGCCATCCCTGAGACAGCAAGAGCAACTCCTCTTCAGCCTCCTCAATGTGAAGATGATAAGGATGAAGACCTTTATGATGATCCACTCCCACTTAATAAATAGTAAATATGTTTTATCTTTCTTAAAATTTTAACATTTTCTTTTCTTTAGCTTACTTTATTGTAAGAATGCAGTATACAGTGCATATTGTAAGAATGCAATATACAATGTACCATACAAAATATGTGTTGATTAACTGCTAATGACACCAGTAAGGCTTCCAGCCAGCACTAGGCAGTTAGAGTTAAGCTTGCAAGAAATCAAAAGTTATATGTGAACTTTTGACTGCATGGGGTGTTAGTGCCCCAACCACCACATTGTTTAGAGGTCAACTATATTAACTACCCTTCTACTAGAAGAAGATGCCTTCTAAGACTTTCATAACTAGAGAGAAGGAGTTAGTGCTTGGCTTCAAAGTTTCAAAGGAGAGGCTTTCTCTATTGTTAGGAGTGAATGCAACTGGTGACTTTAAGTTGAAGCCAATGCTCATTTGCCATCTGGAAAATGCAAGGACCTTTAAGAAATATGCAAATTCAACTCTGCATATGCTCTATAAATAGAACAACAAAGCCTGAATGACAGCATATCTGTTCACAGCATGATTTATGGAATCTTTTAAGCCCACCGTTGAGAACTACTGCTCAGAAAAAAAAAAATTCCTTTCAAAATATTGCTGCTTGTTGGCAATGTACCTGGTCACCCAAGAGCATGGATAAAAACATACAAAGAAATTCATGCTGTTTTCATGTCTGCCAACACAACATCCATTCTGCAATCCATGGATCAAGGAGTAATTGTGACTTTCAAATCTTATTACTTAAGAAACACATTTTAAAGAGCTATAACTGCCATATATAGTGATTTTGCTGATGGATCTAGGCAAAGGAAATTGAAAACCTTCTGGAAAGGATTCATCATTCTAGATGCCATTAAGAATATCTGTGATTTATGGGAAGAGCTCAAAATATCCACATTAACAGGAATTTGGAAAAAAGTTGATTCCAACTCTCATGAATGAATTTGAGGAGTTCAATACTTTCTTGAGATAAAATCTTCTTCTGGTGAAGATGTTGTGAACATTGTTCAAATGAAAGCAAAGGATGTAGAATATTCTATAAACTTAGTGGATAAAGCAGTAAGAGCAGAAGATTGACTCCAATTTTGAGACCAGTTCTACTGCGTGTAAAATGTTATCGAGCAGCATCACTGCCTACAGATAACTCTTTCATGAAAGGAGGAGCCAATCTGTGTGGCAAACTTCACTGTGGTCTTATATTCAGAAATTGCCACAGCCACCCCAGCTTTCAGCAACCACCACCCTGATCAGTTGGCAGCTATTGACATTGAGGCAAGAAACTCCATGAGCAAAACGATTATGACTCATTGAAAACTCAGATGATTGTTATCGTTTTTAAGCAATAAATATTTTAAATTAAGGTATGTACATTATTTTTAAATTTAATGCTATCACACACTTAATAGAAGAAAGTGTATTATAAACATAACTTTAACATGCATCGGGAAACTGAAAAATTCATGTGACTCACTTTATTGCAATACTTGCTTTATTGCAGTTGTCAAGAACTGAACCTTAAATATCTCTGAGGTATGCTTGTAATTCCTGTTGAAAGTCACCAGACATTTGAAATAGTTGAAAGATAGTGATGCTAGACCGGAATGCCTGTGGTAACACTTAAGAAGAATGACAGAATTGCATATGTGATTGTATTGTCAGAGATTTTAAATCTGTAATTAGGGTTGTAGAATCTTTTCAGTATTTCCACTCAAGCATTTTTTCTTCTACTGTAGCACCTAAAAATCTAAGAGAACGAGTAAGATACAAAAAAAACACATGAGATAGTCTATTACAGTCTATACGTCTATGGCAATTATTTTCTTGTAAAACTTACAAACTCTGTGAGGATATCCATAAATAGGTAAACATTGGCATCATGGAAATCTAGCAACATTTGAGAATAGATGTTAATAGCTATGGAAACTTACTCAACACATAATATGGGAGAAAGTAAGAGTTTTATACTCAGACAATTCTGGTTCCATCATTTATAAATAGTAGGGCTATAATAAATAGCATTAATCGAGTACTTATGGTGTTTTAGAACAATTATGTGAAAGCTGTGAGTCTTAGATTCCTCATCTGCAAAAGACAGGAAATACTCTTATCTTTGTTGTGAACGTGCTTACATTAAGTACCTGACACATGATAGAGCTCACTAAAGTTCCTTTTCTTCTCCTTTTGGCTAGAAAATAATTAACAGCTTTCATTTATTCTAGCCACAGATTTTATGTAAAATGATATTCTCATAATTCAGAATAAGTACATTTAATTTTGGCATAGAAAGCCAGACCTCTCATTTCCTTCCTTCCTCCCTTCCTTCCTTCCTTCCTTCCTTCCTTCCTTCCTTCCTTCCTTCCTTCCTTTTTTCTCTCTTTCTTTATATTTGTTATTCCCATGATATATCTAGATCTCCTTAAATCATGCAAAAAAAAGTATAGCAAACATTCCTATACATAGCTGTAGATTCTCTTAAGCAATGTGGTTTCCCTTCACATTAGTTCAATTAAGTACCTACCATGTAACAAGTACTATGCCAGCTCATGAGGATGGAAAACTGAACTAAGATTTATGCCTTCAAGAAGTTTAGGGCTGAGTGACAGAGTCAAGACATCATCTACCACAACATACTGTGATAAGAGGCTTAGGATTATGCACAACACGTAAAGGAAGCAGAGTATGAGGAGGAGTATGGGGTGACAATGAATGTCTAATGACATGAGGAAGAGTGTTCAAATAAGTCTTTTTAAAGGAAGAGACTTGAGATAAGTTTTACCAAATGAGTATCAGTAAGTTAAATCAAGAAGAGGAAAAGAGACAGTTGAGGAAGTTTGAACAGCATTTGTGAAAGTATGGGAGTGTGAAGCAACAAGATGCTTCTTCCAGAAAGACTACTGTGGAAGATGGTATTTTTAAAAATCCCTGCCACAGTGTTTCCAGACCCACATGCTTTTCAGAACTTTACCAGTCCTTCATTCATGAGAGATGCAGTCTGTGTTCTCTCCTGTTGAATACAAGCAGGCTTTAACGACTGTCTCATTAATAAAGAAGGGCAGACCTGACACTATGTGACTTCTGAGACTAGATCATGAAAAGTGACACAGCTTACTCCATTTCCCCTTTGAAACATGTTTTCAGAGTCCTGAGCCTCCATGTAAGAAATTCAGCCTACTTAAAGCTTCTATGGTGAAGCAAACACATACAAATGGGAGAATGGAATGCGGAGCCCCAGTTGTTCCAGCTCCCAGCTGCTCAGGACTTCCAAGCCCCAACATGTGAGTGACATCTCACCATAGGCACTGAAGTAACTGAAACTTCTTGCAAAATCCTGAGTGAGAACTACCTAGCTGAGGCAGCCCATACTCAGAGTCATGAGAGGTAATAATATTAAATGCTTGCAATTGCTTTAAATTCCTGTTTTGGGATGGTTTATTGTTTAGCAGTAGGTAACTAACACAACTTCCTTGACTATCTTCTCCTCTTGTATATGGATTGAGAATGTTTTCTATCCATCTATTTACTTGACAAGATCCTTTACTAGTCTATAACTTCTAGGATAGCAGGTCCCGGGCCTATCGTGATCACTGTTGCCTAGCCCAGTGCCTAGAACATGGCATGTATTCAATATATCACTATTTAATTAAGGCATAAATAAATGGAGTAGCTTTGCATGTTTAGAGAGTGAAAGGGGTGGGAACAATGGGAGATGAGCCTATTTAAGAGACAGATAATGAACATCATTATGTACTAAGCTAAAGCATTCTACTTTTTTGGAAATTATAGGAACTCATGAAAGGAGAATTTAAAGAGGAGAGTGACACAATCAGACTTACACCTAGAAAGATCACAGCAGTGATGATATGGGGGATAGAATAAGATCAGAAAAAAGAATACAAATAGGCTATATGGAGAAGGTCTGGTATAAAGGATATTTTGAGATATCAAAAATAAAAGGTAGATACTAGAATATCAAGAATATAAAATTTATATATTTCATGGCATCTTTCTGCCACATAGATTTTCATTTATAGTTAAAAAGTTAATTATGTCTCTTACATGTGCCCCTTTAGGGCAATTTTTTAAAGTTTCTTTATTTGATTTTGCATTGTCTTCATAATTACTGATCATTTCTAACAGGCAGAAATCAGTCCCAATAGTACCATATCCCAGAGATAAGTAAGTGTGTCTCATGTATTAATTTCTTGTGATCTCAAGCAGTTAATAGATTTGAGCAAGCCACCATGCTAATCATTTGGGAAATGAATTTCTTAGCTACTCATACGTCCTCTAAACGTCAACATCCTCTTTGGAAAATATGTTTTCCAATCAAGTTAGTTATTATTATTATTAGCAACCTTGAATCTTAAATATTAAACGAGTACCTGTTTTCTACTAGACCCATCAACCATGAAATACTAGCTGCTGTGCCATATTTCCAATTGCTTTGAATGGTCAGTTCCACGAATGAGTATGTGTGGGGTTAGATGAGATGTGGAGAGTGGAAAGGAAGATGAGATCATGGTAATCTTTGGAAAAGAATAATCCTTGAGCAGAGAAAGACCAAAAGTCCCTGAAAGGAAGAAGGAGTAAGATTCCAGTACTAAAATTAAGATCAATGGACCTAAGAACAAGAGTAGATTCAAGGATCAATCCACAGAACTAGAGGGATGTGGCAAACATGGCTGGTAACTTGTCTTAGTCCATTTCTGCTACTATAATAGAATACCACAGACTGAGTGCCTTATAAACAACAGAAATTTCTCTCAGTTCTGGAGGCTGACAAGTCCAAGATCAAAGTGCTGGCAAATTTGATGTCTGAGCACATTCCTCATAGACAATGCCTTCTCACTGTGTCCTCGCATGGTGGAAGGGGCAAAAGGTCTCTCTCTGGTTTTTTTTTTTTTTTTTTTTTTTTTTTAGATGGAGTACAGTGGCACAATCTCAGCTCACTATAACCTCAGCCTCCCAGGTTCAAGAGATTCTCCTGCCTCAGCCTCCCAAGTAGTTAGGATTACAGGCACACACCACCATGCCTGGCTAATTTTTGTATTTTTAGTAGAGATGGGGTTTCACCATGTTGGCCAGGCTAGTCTTGAACTCCCGACCTCAGGTGATCTGACCCACCTTAGCCTCCCAAAGTGCTAGGATTACAGGTGTGAGCCACCGCACCCAGCTCTCTAACCATTTTTTTATGAAGTCACTGTGGGGAAAAGAGAGATCAGACTGCAAGAGACGTGTGCTGTGGTGACTCAAAGTTTAAAGGAAAAGTGCTGTGCCTTGATACGCATATATAAACATCTCCATAAACCTTTTTAGTGCATAAAGAACAGCATTGCGCTAGCAAGTACCACCTTTTGCCCTAAGGCGGTTTTCTCCTTTCTCAGTAAACAGAACATACAATCGGGTTTTACACCGAGATGTTCCATTGCCCAGGGATGGGCAGGAGACAGATGCTTTTCTCGATCTCAAATGCCAACAACCGCCAAGAGGCCTTCTTTCCTCTTGTACTAGTCCTCCTCAGCACAGACCCTTCACGGGTGTCAGGTTGGGGTACGATTAGGTCTTTCCCTTCCAATACCTAGCTATCCTAGGCAGAGGTCCCTGTGACCTTTGGCAGTGTACGTGTCCCTGGTTACTTGAGATTAAGAGAATGGTGATGACTTTTAACCAGCATACTGCCTTCAGGCACTTGTTCAACAAAGCACACCCTGCACAGCCCAAAGTCCTTTAAACCTTGAGTCACCACAGCGCATGTCTCTTGCAAGGACAAGGTTGGGGGTAGGGTCACAGATTAACACCATCTCAAATACAGAACAAAATGGAGTCTCTTATGTCTACTTCTTTCTATATAGACACAGTAACAGTCTGATCTCTCTTTTCCCCACATTTCCCCCTTTTCTTTTCAACAAAACCACCATTGTCATCATGGTTTGTTCTCGATGGTCACTGTTTCTTCGGAACTGTTGGGTATACCTGCAGACTAACAGCAGACAGAATAGGCACACAAGGATTAATATGAAATTTACAATAGTGGTACTTTAGGTGGTCTTAACTGAAGTGACAGGGTTAATATTTGCGAGGCCATCAGCAACTCCTGCAATTACCTCAGTTTCTGGTACCAACACAGAGATCACATACTCCACAAGGTAGTAAAATATCACAAAGCAAGTGCAGGATGAGATCACAGGATGGCGTTAAAATTAAAATTAAAATTAAAATTGCTAATGAAATTTTGGGCATACATTGTCATTGATAACATCTTATCAGGAAACAGGGTTTGAGAGCAGACAACCTGTCTGACCAAAATTTATTAGGCTGAAATTTCCTCATCCTAATAAGCCTGGGAGTGCTACAGGAGACCAGGGCTTATTTCATCCCTTCGGCTTCAACCGTAAAAGGTGGCACACTTCCAAGGGGGTCGTTTATAGGCCTACCCTCAGAGCGCATTCTCTTTCTCAGGGATGTTCCTTGCTGAGAAAAAGAATTCAGCGTTATTTCTCCTATTTGCTTTTTTTTTTTTTTTGAGACGGAGTCTCGCTGTGTCTCCCGGGCTGGAGTGCAGTGGCCGGATCTCAGCTCACTGCAAGCTCCGCCTCCCGGGTTTACGCCATTCTCCTGCCTCAGCCTCCCGAGTAGCTGGGACTATAGGCACCTGCCACCTCGCCCAGCTAGTTTTTTGTATTTTTTAGTAGAGACGGGGTTTCACCGTGTTAGCCAGGATGGTCTCAGATCTCTTGACCTCGTGATCCGCCCGTCTCGGCCTCCCAAAGTGCTGGGATTACAGGCTTGAGCCACCGCGCCCGGCCCTATTTGCTTTTAAAAAGAGAAGAAATATGGCTCTGTTCCGGCCGGCTCACCAGCGGCCAGTTCAAGGTTACCTCCCTTGCTCCCTGAACATCGCTGTTATCCTGTTCTTTTTTCAAGATGCCCAGATTTCATATTGTTCAAACACACATGCTCTACAAATGATTTGTGCAGTTAGCACACTGTCATTTGGATGGGAGATAGACTCATGTGTTTTCCCAATCACTGAAAATATTTTTTGTCTTTTTTTTTTTTCCATCTTTTTTTTTCTGATGGAGTTTCACTCTTGTTGCCCAGGCTAGAGTGCAATGGTGCGATCTCAGCTCACTGCAACCTCCGCCTCCCAGGTTCAAGTGATTCTCCCGCCTCAGCCTCCAGAGTAACTGGGATTACAGGCATGTGCCACCATGCCCAGTTAATTTTTTGTCTTTTTAGTTGAGATGGGGTTTCACTATGTTGGCCAGGCTGGTCTTGAACTCCTGACCTCAGGCAATCCACCTGCCTTTGCCTCCCAAAGTGCTGGGATTACAGGCATGAGCCACTGTGCCCAGCCCAGATTTTTTTGTCTTTTTTATATACTCAATGGCAAGACAATTTTCCTGAGTAGAACTCGATAACTCCCTCTTTGTTAGGGTGTATGCCAATTCAATATACAGATAACTTACTCTGAAATATGTTTAATTATACTTAGTTGGTCAAATCCCAATAACATTAAAATGTTTTATTTGGAAATAAGGCATCTGTACTTTTCCAGATTCACTCTAAATCTTCCAAAATCAATAATACAAAAGGTACTTACAAACCTAACACATAAAAGAAATAGTTTAGATTCAACACAGGGTTTAGTAAGTGAAACGAATGCCTCAAGTATCATTGGTTGAATTAAAAATGGATACCCTAAATACCCTGACTTGATCACTACATGTTATAAACACGTAACAAAATTTTTCAAAATTTTTCACTTACCCCGTAAGTTTGTACAAATGAAATTTAAAAATCAATTACTTTAAGAAAAGTCTCTTTTATATGTGTAAGGCATTAAAATTTTAGTGCTTGCGATGTACTATCAAATCCTGGCACCCCAAATATTACCAGTACAGCCTCTTGAAAGCCACATCAAAATCTATTGTTCAACATAATAGGAAAGATCATCACCTTGACAGAGTTTCGGTCTTGTCTCACAGGGGGAAGAATGAGGTTGGATTTTTGTTGAGAATTATAAATTTGGTTTAAGATATTTTCTGAATGCGGAGCTTGATTAAGTAAGGATCATGATACATTAATTAAAATTGGAAGTACAGCAAGGTGAGGACATCAGCTGACTGTTAATGTTTTTCACTGAAGAGTTGGTGAGGCTTTAGGGAAGTTCCTATAATGAATAATACAATTAGTTGCCTGGGCAAGAGTCTCCTAGAATAATAAAGTGATGCTAATGTAGACAACTGAATGTTAAAGTCATGTCAGTGGTTCTCAACTGTGACTGTTTTGCCTCCCAGAGGACATTTGGCAAAGTTGGGAGACATTTTCCATTGTCACAACCTGGAGAGTGGGGTGCTACTGGCATCTTGTAGATAGAGGCCAGCCAGGGATGTGACTAAACCATGCAATGTAGAGGACAACCTCCACAACAAAAAATTATCCAGCAGAGGACAACCTGCACAATTATCCAGCCCAATGTCCATAGTGCCAAAGCTAAGAAATCCTGATATAGACAAGAAGTCTATACAGGGCCAGATAGTAAAAATGTTTAGTCTTTTAGGCTATTGGATCTCTGTTGCAACTATTCAGCTCTGCTATTGTAGTGCAAAAAGAGCCATAGATCATACAAAAACAAATGGGCATGGCTGGATTTCAAGCTTCATTTACGAAAAGCAGGCAGTGAGCAAGATTTGGCTGTAGTTTGTCAACTCCTAATGGAAACAGTAAGCTGTGTGGGGAGAGGTGGTTTCAGTTCTCAGCACAGAAGTGTATGGACAGATGGTTCTAGTTTTCAGCACTGTGTTTTGAATCTTCAAGAGAAGCAAAAAATATTTTTTAAAAATATAGGTAAAAAATGAAATAAATATGGAATCCATATAAAAATCCCAGATCTTCCTAAAAACACTATAAATATATCTATAAAATTGATTTTTCTGTGCTATCTGAACTATACCAAAAAAGGAAAAACAACCCAATGATCTTATTGCCAGATCAGTAATATTCCAGGATGACCTAATGAAGAAATTAGAACTACTCTTTAGCTGGGTTTTATCAATACTTTCAAACTCATCTAATTGTAAAAAGTAATGACATGCAACAAAAATGTATTGTTTCTTTGAAAACAAAATATGACATTGTTGACTACAGCTTCAAAATTATCCCTTTAAATCTTTGTGTTCCTTTTTCTTTTTTCTTTACCTTTTCACTTTTAATTATTTTCTTTCTCTGCATTTATTACTTCCTTAAATTATACGTATTTATTTGTTTATTGTTATACCCTCTCTGTGAAGTCAAGGTCCTTGTCTGCTTCAGTCACATCTGTGTCCCTACCACCTAGATGGCTGGAAAGAATAATTGCACTGCTCAGAGAACAATTACTGTCATCATAGCAAACATTCACATAGCACTTATTATGTGTAAGGTACTGTTTAAAGCAACTTTCATGGATTAGTTTGTCTAATCACTTTACAACCCTGGGAGGAGGGCACTATTAATATTTACACTTTAAAAGATAAGAATCATGCGGCACAAACAGGCTAAGTTACTTGCTTAGGTTCCCAGAGCTAGCAAGTAACAGAGCTAAGATTTGATTCCAAGCAATCTGGCTCCAGAATCCATTCTTTGAGTTAATATGCTGTGCCTACCTCTCATGCTGATATGTTGCAAACACACGCACATAACTCTTAAGCTGGTATCTTGCATATACACACATGCACGATAGTGAAATGTAGTTTAAATATTCCAAAATTTCTACAACATAAAGCAGGTTGTATATTGAGCCTAGGTCTGTTGGCTTTGCCATTCTGGAGTGGCATATGCAATATTAAAGTATATCCTTCGAGGAAAATCCTTAAGATGTATCTCTATGAATACCTGAGATGCTTCATGGAAAACAGAAGATCCTATGTAAAGAGAGAGCTGGGGACACAGGCTTGCTTTGCCATAGATATTCCCACTATTAGAGAGAAAGGTGCTTGGGTCGGATCACAATGCCTATTGCTCCCCTTAAATAGATATCTGAACCCTAGCAAAGAGAGGTGATATGGTTTGGATTTGTGTCCCCACTCAAATCTTATGTCTAATTGTAATCCTCAGTGTTGGAGGAGGGGCCTGGTGGGAGGTGATTGGATATCGGGGTAGATTTCCCTCTTGCTCTTCTTGTGATAGTAAGTGAGTTATCATGAGATCTGGTTGTTTGAAAGTGTGTGGCACCTCCCCCCTCTCTCTCTTCCTCTTCCTCCTGCCATGTAAGACATGCCTTCTTCTCCTTCCACCATGATTGAAGGTTTCCTGAGGCCTCCCAGCCATGCTGCCTATACAGCCTGTGGATCCAAGAGTCAGTTGAACCTCTTTTTATAAATTTCCCAATTCCAGGTATTTCTGTATAGCAGTGCGAGAATGGGCTAATACAAGAGATTTCAATTGATAAAACCTGAAAGTGAAGTTTTCTCACAAAAATCTCAGTGAGAAATCAGGAGCAGCACAGGAAGCACCACTTGGTAATGAAACATGATACGAAGCTACAGGTTGAGATGATTCCCTGCTGTGCCAGCAGAGGGGCTACACTTCAGCATTACCTGGAATCCACAGTCACCAGTGTTTCTTCAGGGTTAGGGGAGCATTAGCACAGGCCACAACCAGGCAACGCATAGCAAGGGCTATAAGGCATGGTCATCAGGGTTGGCAGCAGGAAGGTAGTTGTAACGGTCACACAGTGGCAACAGTTGAGGGAGAGGACATTCTGGGAGGTTTCAGCAGCTGGCATCACCGCAGGGAAGAGATGTATTTCTATGTTGCCACACTGATGCTGGAGCGTTCAGGAGACATCCCCAAGGAAGCCCCAAATAATTAAGTAAGGAAAAGGACTTTTTAGAGAGCTAAAGTGCAAGTGGCTTTTTATGGTAGGAGGTTAGAGTGACCCCATTTTTCTCTTAATGACAGTTGAGCCTCAAAAGATTGGCTTATCGCTATTCTAGAGCTAAGCCCAATGTTGAGAGAGAGAGATTGTAAGTCTGTGTATTTATATCTAAATTATCTTTGGTCTTATAAATTGAGTAAATTAACAAAAAGCACAATGATCTTGGCTGTACTCTGAATTGCAAATGCCCTGAAACTGTCTGAAAGTCATTTGGATATGCTTGCTGATAATACTTTTGATGAGAATAAAACTTATTTTTTTGCTTGAGAGCTAATTAAGGTAATCTTTAAAATATACAAATCCTGTGGTGAGCCCAAATAATGATAATTGAAATGTAGACCTTGCCAAAACTGAGAAAATCAAAATGCACGTTAAGATCTGTTAATATATTTAAATTAAAAAAATAAAAACAAAAAAGAAAGAAAAATCAATTAACTTCTGGAAACGGGGTTTGGTATTTAGAATGAGAAGATTAAATTACGTAGATAGCACATTAACACTTGGAATGTAGGTAGTGTTGCCCAGCTGCCTTTCAAAGTTTTGCCATGCTCGTGGTAAGTTGCTAGACAGCAGTGGAGCGAGATGTTTAAAAGGCCACAGTAGTATTCTCTAAATGGTCCACACAGGAATCATAAAAATCCCTGATGGAATCTTTAGCAGCCTGGAGGCAATTGGAAGGAAGGCATGGGGCTAGTAATTAAATCATAACTCGTTTTGGGGAGAGATTATATATAGATATACATATATAGAGACATATATAAATATAGAGAACTAGAGATTGATATATACCAATATATACATATATTCATTTACACAACACCTAGTCAGTCGTTTTGGTTATTTCAGTAAACAGCTGAGCAACTCCGTTAAAAAAAGAAATCAGAGGCATAGGGCTTGGAATACAATTGAAAACCTTTAGAATATACATTTTAATATGACACCTAAACATCTGGTGCATTGAGGCAATTTAGTAGGAAAAGCAAAACAGTCACATTGGTTTTGGGTTTTGTTTTTTTTATGCCTGAACTGACCAACCAACTCAATCCAGTTCCTCTGGTAATGCCATGTTTTTACTAGATTCAGGAAATCAGACAAATGCAATCTTTGGTTCTTCAGGATATTGCTATGTGTTTCTTGCCTTTCTAATGGTTGTTTTTAGCATTGTATAAGAGCTGGCACAGCCTCTTCCACTGCATTATTATAGGGAGATCACTCTAGGAGCAATTTCTGTAGACACACTACCATAAAGATGTTACAGTATATCGGGTTGGATGAATCTGTTCTTAGCTCATTAGCTAGCCAGACAGGAGTAATTCTGAATATCAGATCTGGACCCTCAGGGAACTCTTGTCCCTTTCTAAGACAAGCCATAGAGTTTGTACTCTGCCCTACAACCTTGAGATGACCATTAAAATTCAAAACTCCTTCATGGGTGCCATCACTAAATGACCATATTAATAAGACACCTGAGGGAGCCATAAGATATGGGGCTGCTTCCAGAGACTTATAACTGGCATTGACGGGGACACAAGACATTTGTCTTATTCTGATTATATTGACTTCTTAGCTTAGAGGTAGAATATAAGTCAGGAAAACAAAAAGTTTGTGTAGTTAGTTTGGTATCATTAGATAAAATAGTGCAGAATAGGGGAAGAAGAGGAGGTAGAAGAATTTCTTTCCAAGTACTATATTTCAAAAGCAAACTGGTAAGATGAACAGTTGAGGCACGCACTAATTCTTCTAGCAAATATTTGCTATGCTAGGGTTGGAGCTGCTAGGGTGAGAAAAAGTAGACAAGGTCCCTCCTCTGATGGAATTATAGCCTAGTGTGGGGTGCAGACTCTTATTAAATAATTACTCTGATGAGAAGAAGCACAAATTTATTGGACATGTATTATGAAGACAGTTAACCCAGAATGGGGGACAGTGAGGTAATTTAACGAATGGATTATGGCTACACTAAACCCTACTCCAAACTGGAATGAAGGCCTACCTAAATCAGTCTTTCAGTTAATCATATCTGCTAAAAACTTTTGTAATAACCCCATTATTTGATGTTGTAACTGCAAAGCTCTTTCCACACTAGCTACTGCAAAAGTTCTCATGCTTTGTGAAAATTTGAATCTGTGAGTGGGAAACAAGAGATATAGTGCATCTGTATTATACGCTATGAAATAATTTTACAGATGGAGACTGTAAATTAATTATGTATACTTAGGCACTATTAATACACAGACATAACTAGAAAATTCTTACCCTTCAAAACTGTGGCTAAAGAATTATTCCTTAAAGTTTCCTTAGTTTGATGCCAATCTGAAGACCCTGTTTTCTGCTTTAGAAATAAGGACATGGATGTACGTGAAGCTGATTATTATTATTTTGCAACTTTGCAGTCTTCTTGTGTTAAACTAATCTGTTTAGTGGTGAAGCATATGTAGCTGGTAAAACTCCCAGTCCATGTATTCATGTTTGCTGGAAAGGAAACATGAATATCTCTTGATTATTTATTTATTTAATTTCTATGTGGTATTAGAAATTTACCTTAACCCAATCACTTTCTCTCTCATTTCTGACTTTCCTTCAGGGTTCAGTTTCATTGCAGGGAGATTATAGACTGTCAAGGAACAGGAAAGGGATGCAGTCTTGAGTAATCCATGCACACTGTGATCTTCCAACATACCCTTGCTCTCGTTTGTTCATCTATTCCACGTGTCATAGCCAAGTCCTATTCCCAACTATAAGCCACTTTTAGTTTAGTTCTTTCTATGCCACTTATGGATGCATGGACTTTATCTTTTTTCTTTTCCACTCTTTGGTGCAAATTTACTCTGTGATTTTCTCAGTCCAATTTGCCTAGGTACTCAGTTCATCCATTTCTGAATCTGTATAGTCTTGCACCCTTTCTAGAGTCACTTGGAAAAGGAAATCCAGGTTTTCTATGTTCTTTGATACCCATAACTATCTGAGTTTCTCTTCAATCTCTACCTTTAATATAAGATTGAGCTTAGTGGAAGTTCAAGGCTCAAATTTAGCTTTTCTGAAGAATCCCATGCCATTTAGTCAGTGCTTTCTGTAGACGTTTCCCTCAATCCATGTAATCTGGGGTAACTTTTCTAGTCATCAGGTGGAAAGTCATGCTCTGAGACATATAATCACTCTGCCATGAATCCCCTTATCAAAACCCCTTCTCATCTGTTGTGGCATCCATTTTTGACACACAGATGCTCCATTTTGTAGTTTCTTGAATGGGACAGATTCACAAAGGATCACAGACGATCCAATAGACTATAGAGTAATAGTATAAAACCTTACGTCAACATATTTTTAGTTTTAAAAAGTATTTTAAAAGTACTTTAAGATGTATGTTTCTGTATCACCCAGGCAACACAGAGCAAGAGTGACCAAGCGTAGCCATCAGAATACGTGGCGTGAAGGTAGTGGCAACAGTCACACTGCAGCAGCAGTTGAAGGAGGGAAGGGCATTCTGGGAGGTTTCAGAAGCTGGCATGAGAAACACAAAGGACTTTTTAGTACATCTGAAGATTACTCAGGGGAGGATTCAAAACCTCAAACAAAACAAAAAAAATACAGTTTCGTGTGGGTTTTTAAAGAATCTCACTGTTCTGGAAAGAGAGGTCCCACACAGATAATGGGTAGTTTATGTTTTCTTGGAGGACTATGGGACTATATGCTTACTTATGTCTCTATTGCCTGTGGATTTCGTCTTCATCTTTTTTAAAAATTTTATTTATTTATTTATTTATTTATTTATTTATTTATTTATTTATTTTAGACGGAGTTTCACTCTTGTTGCCCAGGCTGGAGTGCAATGGCGTGATCTGGGCTCACCGCAACCACCGCCTCCTGGGTTCAAGCGATTCTCCTGCCTCAGCCTCCCAAGTAGCTGGGATTACAGGCATGCACCACCACAACTGGCTAATTTTGTATTTTTAGTAGAGATTGGGTTTCTCTATGTTGGTCAGGCTGGTCTCGAACTCCTGACCTCAGGTGATCCACCCACCTCAACCTCCCAAAGTGCTGGGATTACAGGTGTGAGCCACCGTGCCCAGCCGAGGGTTTCGTCTTTTGATAGAGGAAGACAATATTATGGGTTAAATATTGTCTTAATATTTAAAACCTTAAATATTAAGGCTTATTGAAGTTTAGATTTTTAGAATCTAAACTCAGCATTGTCTTCCCCAAATAAAATATTCTATGATTTTTTTCTGTTCTCAGATTGAATAGAAAAATGATACCAATCCGTACGTGTGTGTACAAATCATTCAATTATCACCCTCCAGTGTTTTTGACTTTTGGGTCTATTCATGACCTTTATACCCTGTCAGACTCTCAAGAACAAACTTATGTGAATGCAATGATTTCTTTTTCACAAAAGCAGGGCGAAATTTATGTTTTCTTTTGGGGGTATTGATCCTTGGAAATTCAAACAAGACATTTATCTTTATTTTGTTGTGAGACAGCTATATGAGCACTATTGCTAGGTTATACTGTCATTACTTAAAACATCACACGTTTCCTTTCATTTTTAATTTTAATTTTTGTGGGTATATAGTAGGTGTATATATTCATGGTGTACATAAGATATTTTAATGCAGGCATGCAATGCATAATAATCACACCAGAGTAAATGGGGTATCCATCTCCTCAAGCATTTATCTTTGTGTTGCAAACAACCCAATTATATTCTTTTAGTTATTTTAAAATGTACAAGTAAATTCTTTTTGACTACAGTCACTCTGTTGTGCTAGCAAATAATTGGTCTTATTCATATTTTCTAACTATTTTTTTATACCCATTAGCCCTCTCTACTTCCCCAATCCACTACCCTTCCCAGCTTCTGGTAACCATCCTTCTACTTTCTGTGTCCATGAGTTCAATTATTTTATTTTTATCTCCCACAAATAAGTGAGAACATGCAAAGTTTGTCTTTCTGTGTCTAGCTTATTTCACTTCACTTAACATAATGACCTCCAGTTCTATCTATGCTGAGGCAAATGACAGGAGCTCATTATTTTCTATGGCTGAGTAGTACTCCATTGTGTCTATGTACTACATTTTCTTTATCCGTTCATCTGTTGATGGACACAGGTTGCTTCCAAATTTTGGCTATTGTGAACAGCGCTGCAGCAAACATAGGTGTACAGATATCTCTTTGATATACTGATTTCCATTCTTTTGGAAATAGAAATGGGATTGCTGGATTGTATAGTATCTCTATTTTTAGTTTTTTGAGTAAACTCCAAATTGTTATCCATACTGATTATACTAATTTACATTCCCACCAACAGTTACAAGGGTTCCCTTGACTCCACATCTTTGCCAGCATTTGTTATTGCCTGACTCTTTGATAAAACCCATTTTAACTGGGGTGAGATGATATCTTGTTGCAATTTTCATTTGCATTTATCTGGTGATCAATGATGTCAAGCAAATTGTCATATACCAGTTTGCCATTTGTATATCTTCTTTTCAGAAATGTCTATTCAGATCTTTTGCCTATTCTTAATCCTATTATTAGACTTTTTCATAGAGAGTTGTTTAAGCTCCCTTACATATTCTGGTTATTAATTCCTTATTGGATGTGTAGTTTACAAATATTCACTCCCATTCTGTGGGCTGTGTCTTCACTTTGTGGATTGTTTCCTTTGCTGTGCAGTAGCTTTTACATTCGATGTGATCCCATTTGTCCATTTTTGCTTTGGTTGCCTGTGCTTGTGAGGGTGAGGTATTTCTCAAGAAATCGTTGCCTAGTCCAATGTCCTGGAGAGTTTTCCCAATACTTTGTTGAGGTAGTTTCATTGTTTGAGGTCTTAGATTTAACACTTTAATCAATTTTGATTTGAATTTTGTGTATGGTGAGAGACAAAAGTCTAGTTTCATTCTCTACATATAGATATTCAGTTTTCCCAGCAGCGTCAAGAGACGGTCCTTTCCCCAGTGTGTGTTCCTGGCACCTTTGTCAAAAATGAGTTCACTGTAGATGTATGGTTTCATTTCTGGGTTCTCTATTTTAATGTTCCATAGGTCTATGTGTCAGTTTTTATGCCCATATCATGCTATTTTGTTTATTATAGCTCTGCAGTGTAATTTGAAAGCCTATAATGTGATTCCTCCAGTTTTGTTGTTTCTGCTTAGGATAGCTTTGACTATTCTGGGTGTTTTGTAATTCAAAAAAAAAGAATTAGGATTGTTTTTTTCTGTCGTCGGTATTTTGATAGGGATTGCATGGAATCCGTAGATTGCTTTGGGTTGTATTGACATTTTAACAATATTGATTCTTCCAATCCAAAAACATTGAATATCTTTCCATTTTGTAATGTGTGTCCTCTTCAATTTCTTGCATCAATATTTTACAGTTTTCATTGTAGAGACTTTTCTCTTCTTTGGTTAATTCCTAGGTATTTTATTTTATTTGTAGCTATTGTAAATGGTATTGCTGTCTTGATTTCTTTTTCTGATTTTTCACTATTGGTATCTAGCAATGCTTCTTATGTTTGTATGTTGACTTTGTATCCTGCAACTTTACTGAATTTATTTATCAGTTCTAATAGCTTTCAGTGGACTTTTAAGGTTTTTCCAAATATAAGACCATATCATCTGCCAATAAAAATAATCTGACTTCTTCCTTTTCAAATTGGATATCTTTAATTTTTTTTTCTCTTGTCTCATTGTTCTGGCTAGGACTTCCAGTAGGATGTTGAATAACAGTGATGAAAGTGGACATCCTTGATGTGTTCCCTATCTTAGATGAAAAGCTTTCAACTTTTCTCCCTTCAGCATGACATTAGCTATGGATCTGTCATTTATGGTTTCATTATGTCGAGGCATGTTCCTTCAATATCTAGTTTTTTTTGAGAGTTTTTATCATGAAGGGATGTTGAATTTTAGCAAGTGTGTTGTCAGCATCCATTGAAATGATCATATAGCTTTTGTCCTTAATTCTATTTAATGTGATGTATCACGTTGATTGATTTGTGTATATCGACCCCCCCTTACATCCCTGAAATAAATCTGACTTTGTCATGATGAATAATAGCTTTATTGTGTCATTGAATTCAGTTTGCTATTATTTTGTGGAGGATTTTTACATCAGTGCTCATCAGAACATTGGCCTATAGTTTTCTCTTTTTTTTGATGTGTTTTTGTCTGGTTTTGGTATCAGGGTAATATTGGTCTTATAAAATGAGATAGGAAGTATTCCCTCGTCCCCTGTTTTGTAAAATAGTTTGATTAGTATTTATATTAGTTCTTTAAACATTTAATGGAGTTCAGCAGTGAAGCCACCATGTCCCAAGTTTTTTCTTGCCAGAAGAATTTTTATTACAGTTAAAACTCATTACTTGTTAATGGCCTGTTCCGGTTTTGGATTTCTTCATGGTTCAATCTTGATAGTTTGTAAGTGTCTGAGAATTTATCCATGTCTTCCACATTTTCCAATTTATTAGCATATAGGTGCTTATAGTAGTCACTAATGATCCTTTGAATTTTTGCAGGATTGGTTGTAATGTCTCCTTTCTCATCCTTGATTTTGTTTATTTGGGATGGGTCGTCTCTCTTTTTCCCTAGTCTGGCTAAAGGTTTGTGAATTTTGTTTATCGTTCCCGAAAACCAACTTTTTGTTTTGTTGGCCTTTTGAATTATTTTCTTCATTTTAAACTCATTTATTTCTGCTTTGATCCTTATCATTTATTTTCCTCTACCAATTGTGGGTTTGGTTTGCTCTTGTTTTTCTAATTGTTTAAAATGCATCACTAGGTTGTTTATTTGAAGTTTTTCTTTTCTTCTTCTTTTTTTTTTTTTTTTTTTGATCTAGGCACTTGTAACTACAAACTTCCCTTTTAGTACTGCTTTCACTGTATCCCATACGTCTTGATATGTTTTCTGTTTCCATTATCACTTGTTTCTGGAATTTTTCAATTTCCTTCTTAATTTCTTTATTGACCCACTACTCATTAAGGAACATATTCTTTAATTTCCATATGTTTATATAATTTCTAAAATTCCTCCTGTTATTCATTTCTAGTTTTATTCCACTGTGGTTAGAGAAGAGGATTGATATTATTTCATTTTTTTGAAAGTTTCAGACTTGCTTTGTGACCTAACATATTGTCTATGCTTGAGGATGATCCATGTACTTAGGAAAATAATGTGTATTTTGCAGCTGTGGATGAAATGCTCTGTAAATGTGTATCAGGTCCATTTGTTCTATAATGCAGATTAAGTTTGATGCTTCTTTCTTGATTTTTGGTCTGGAAGATCTGACCAATGCTGAAACTGTGCTTCCATTATTACTATATCAGAGTCTATGTTTCTTTTTAGCTGTAATAATATTTGCTTCATATATCTGGGTGCTCTAGTGTTGAGTGCATGTATATTTACAACTGGTGTATCATCTTGCTGAATTGACACCTTTACTATTATATAGTGACCTCTTTTGTCTCTTCTTACAGCTTTTGTCTTGAAATATATTTTGTCTGATATAAGTATAGCTACTTCTGCTCTTCTTTGTTTCCATTGGCATGGACTATCTTTTCCCAAACGTTTACTTTCAGTCTATGTGTGTCTTTATAGGTGAAGTGTGTTTCATATAGGCAACAGATCATTGAGTTTTGTTTTTTAACCCATTCAACTACTCTGTGTCTTTGGGTTGGAGAGTTTATTCCATTTACATTCAATGTTATTATTGATAAGTGAGGACTTACTCCTGCCATTTTGTTATTTGTTTTCTGGTTGTTTTGTGTCTTCTCTTCCTTCTTTCCTTCCTTTGTGTCTTCCTTTAAGTGAAGATGATTTTCTCTTGTGGTATGATTTAATTTCTTGCTTTTTATTTTCTTGTTTCTCTGCTGTATGAGTTTCGAATTTAGGTTATCATGGGGCTTGCAAATATCTTATAACTTTTTATTTTAAGCTGATAAAAACTTAACACTGTTTGCATAAAAAAACACACAATCAAGAAGAAAACTAATAAAACTCTATACTTTAACTTATCTCCTTCTACTTTTCAACTTTTTGTTGTTTTTATTTATCTTATGGTACTTTGTCTTGAAAACTTGTTGCAGTTATTATTTTTGATAAGTTCATCATTTAATCTTTCCACTTAAGACAAGAGTAGTTTACATACCACACTTACAATGCTTAATATTCTATTTTTCTGGGTACTTACTGTAACCAGTGAGTGTTTTGTACATTCAGATGGTTTTGTGTGTGTGTGTGTGTGTGTGTGTGAGAGAGAGAGACAAAGTTTCATTCTGTTGCCCAGGCTGGAGTGCAGTAGTGTGAACTCGGCTCACTGCAACCTCTGACTCCTGGGTTCAAATGATTCTCATGCCTCAAGCCTCCCGAGTAGCTGGGACTACAGGCATGTGCCATGACACCTGGCTAATTTTTGTATCTTTAGTAGAGATGAGGTTTCACCATGTTGGCCAGGCTGGTCTCGAACTCCTGGCCTCAAGCAATATGCCCACTTTGGCCTCCCAAAGTGCTGGGATTACAGGTGTGAGCCACCATGCCCAGCCCCCTCAGATGGTTTCCTTTTTTTTTTTTTTTTTTTTTTTTTTTTTTTTTTTGAGACGGAGTCTCGCTCTGTCGCCCAGGCTGGAGTGCAGTGGCCGGATCTCAGCTCACTGCAAGCTCCGCCTCCCGGGTTTACGCCATTCTCCTGCCTCAGCCTCCCGAGTAGCTGGGACTACAGGCGCCCGCCACCTCGCCCGGCTAGTTTTTTGTATTTTTAGTAGAGACGGGGTTTCACCGTGTTAGCCAGGATGGTCTTGATCTCCTGACCTCGTGATCCGCCCGTCTCGGCTTCCCAAAGTGCTGGGATTACAGGCTTGAGCCACAGCGCCCGGCCCTGGGATACCTTTTAAAACAAGAACAAGTTTAGGAGAAGAGGAGAAAGAATAAAGAAGTTAAAGTTTATGTTATGTTTTGGGAGCACAGTGATTCAATATTAGTCATTTTGTTTAATTTGAATTTTTGCAAATTATGCTTCAGTGAATTAAGATGGAAATAGTTTAGACCTAATTTTGAAAATAAAATGATGTTTTGTTTATTACATGCTCATCCATTGTGTAGTCTATTTTCTTGATACCCAATTTAATATCTCCTGGTGATGAAGGTGATATCTAATTTAAAAGAAAAGTAAACATCACCAGCAGTATATAGTGTGAATTTACTCCAACTTACTACTCATATGCAATTAAACATGGCTTCCCCCTTGGATTCTTTATAGCCAATGCACTTAAAATAGGGTTTTTTTTTTTTTTTTTTTTTTTTTTTGGCACAGCCTGCACAGTTTGATACCATTCAATCTTCTTACTGAGATGTTGAGAGAATTTTTCTCCATCTTGAAGGAAAACCAAATGTAAGGTAGAAGGTTGAAATACAAGCTGATATTAAAGAGTCATTAAACTCCTGCCTCTAAACCACAGGTGATTTTGCTCCCCAGGAGACATTTGACAATGTGTGGAGACTCTTTTGGTCGTCACAACTGGGAGATGCTATTGCCATCTAGTGGGTAGAGGCCAAGGGTGCTGCTAAACATCCTACAAAGCATAGGGCTGCACCCTTCCCACCCCTGTCCCTTCTATCCATCACTATCCGGAACAAACAAAGCATTATCTGGGCCAGTGTCAATGGTGCCAAGATAGAGAAACTCAGAGAAACTCTGACCTAGGAAAAGAGCATTTGATGGGATTTTAGGATTTTTGTGACATATCTTTTACTAGCCTCATCAGTCCATTAACACTAATATATATTTCAGAAATAAAATCAACTGTTTTTGAGGGCACTCCTGCTTTGAGTTCAAATACACAGATTTCTCATCTGGATTCGAGGAGTTAGAACCTCACGCATATCCTCAGGAAATACTGTCTGCTTATAGAATATTCCGTTAAGAGAAGGCCCTATTTCCAGATTAAGAAAAAATGGCATACTTTCCACTAAAAAAAAAAAAATCCATTCAAATGAAAAGATTATCATAGCCTTAGGTTAAACCATAAGACATCACTGTTTCTGTAGGCCAAAATTGTCACACATCAGCAATGTCATATGGTTAAACCCTCTACTATGTCATCCCTTGTCTGATGATCATGATCTGAAAGAAACTCCCATTTGCAATGTCAGGATGCTGCCTCAGTGTGCCTCATTTGTATTTCTACCTACTGTAATAACTACGGCTGGAATCTTAATACGTTTGTAGTAACTTAATCATCAGTGAAGCACTGTTCAAAATGTTTTTTACAAGAACTTCTGTCAAAAATTCCTTAGGTTGGCATACACTTTTCTTAAGAAGTATAAAAATCTAAGAGCTGAGAATGTCTATATGGGTCTGGTTTTGAAATAAAAGAAAGCCACTATAAGAATTATGGAACTAAGTCACTTGAGGTCAGAAGTTCAAGACTATCCTGGCCAATATGGTGAAATCCTTGTCTCTACCAAAAATACAAAAAATTAGCCGGGCGTGGTGGTGCATGCCTGTAGTCTCAGCTACTTGGGAGACTGAGGCAGGAGAATCACTTGAACCCAGGAGGAAGAGGTTGCAGTGAGCTGAGATCGCGCCACTGCACTCCAGCCTGAGTGACAGAGTGAGACTCCATTTCAAAAATAATAATAAAAAAGAAGAATTAAGGAAATCAGGAATAAGGGTTTAATATAGCAATTAGTGATTAATATGAAAGCTAGGAGAGTAAAATCTGAAAAATCGGAAAAAGAGTAATATGACATCAATCTGAAGACTTGGAGTAGGTGATGAAGCCCCCAATCCTGAGGAAGTCCAAGAAACTTCTCGGCTACAAAGTGGGAGTTGGCAGAGTGGTCTGGAACCAGATGCCTGCCCCATCTGATGAGTCATGATGTATTGAGTAGTAATGTTCGCCAAGGATTTCTCCCATTGGTAAACTCAAACCTGTGACTACAGAGTAAAGGTGGTTTTGAGAAACATAGTCCCCAACCTTAAGAGGGACTGGGAGTGGTGATGCCAAGCTGACTACCACCAAACCAGCACAAAGCAAATCACAATGTTATAACTACCTCATCACAAGTGAATATGAGGATGGGCAGCTTAAAATCTCATGAGATTTCACAGTCTTGTAACTGCTTATAAAAGAACTTATCAACAGGAAGATAAACAGAGGAAGGTCATTGTCATCCTTCTTGCAGTGAGACAAAAAGAAGTGCCTTTTAGGAAAAAAGGGAGAAAGGGAGGTTGAATAACCTCATCAAGAAATGAATTTTCAGGAAATTCATATCTGACTGTCTCTACTAGTGTTCCTGTCTCAAAGCCGAGTGGTAAGATGAGACATGGGCATCTCAAAGATAATGCACCTATATTAGGTATAAGATGGTCAAGCTGTAATCCTCAGTTCTGCAAAATATATGTAATTTTATTGACTTTCTCTAACAACTTATTTTCTAATTTTTAGTACTTGATTGTAAAGCAGAAAATATATTCTTAGGCAATTCTGGGTACATAATTATTTCAGGATTTAAAATAGTTCATTTGTGCTGTTTTCTTCCTCCCTCTCCATAGGAAACATCTGACTTTCGAGGGGCCTATGTCGTTTTCTTCCTTCAGAGAAAAATATCTGGTGTCTAGTCCATGTCAATTTATTTTGGCATTCATCTAAGATATTCCTGATTTTGCTTTGGTATATTAGTCAGGGTAGAAGAGCCAGTGTTTATCAAACTCTCAGTGGTAAAGAAACAGTTTTTATTATTTTCAATCTGTCACAGACCAATACTTTTGTAAAATACAATAATGATAAATTACTAGAAGCATGAAATTAAAAAATAAAGCCAACAGAAACAAAATGCAAACCTGGATTTTAAAAACGAAATTCCATAGACATAAAATTTCTTTCAAATTGCCATAAACTTTTCTAAAAGCTTTATTTGAATTTCAGTACTTGATTTCTTCATAGGTCGGCATCAAAGAGTTTGCAGAACAGAACCAGTCTGTGGACCATGTTTTGATTAATACTATGCTAAGCTATGCTGAAACAACAAATAAGACATGAAATCTCAGTGGCTTATAGGAATAAAAGTTTATTTTTTGTCCATGTAAAGTCTAATATGATCATTCCTAGTCTGTACTCTCCTGGGAAGTTCTCTTCCAAACAGCAATGGAAGGATCCATTTCCCTTCCTTCTTTGTGCTACTGCCTTTAAAAGATAGTCTCTAATGTCACCCCAGAAGGCAAATGTGGGTAGACAAACCTATTAGGTTGGTGCAAAAGTTATTGCAGTTTCTGCCATGAAAAGTATTGGCAGAAACCGCAATAACTTTTGCACTGCCCTCATGTTTAGAAGCCTAGTTGGGAAGTGATACACATCACTATGCTGATATCTTCTTGCCAGAGCTAATCATATGGCCGAACTAACTGCAAAGGAGTCTGGCATAGTAAAGGAGCACATGAGTATTGTTAAACTCTAGTAGTCTTTTAGACAAATGATCTCATTTATTTTGTGATATCTTTGTCTCAATTTCCACACCCCTCTCAGAGTATCCACAATTTTCAAATGTTCTCTTGAGTTTTTAAAATGCAATTCATGGGGGCCAGGTCAACTGTGACTCACACTGTAATCCCAGCACTTTGGGAGGCCAAGGTGGGCGGATCACTTGAGGTTGGGAGTCCAAGACGCACCTGGCTAGCACGGCAAAACCCCATCTCTATTAAAAATACAAAAATTAGCCAGGCGAGGTGGTGGGTGCCTGTGGTCCCAGCTACTTGGGAGGCTGAGCCAGGAGAATCGCTTGAACCCGGGAGGTGGAGGTTTCAGTGAGATGAGATCATGACACCATTGCACTCCAGACTGGGTGACAGTGAGACTCTGTCTCAGAATAAATGAAATGAAATGAAATGAAATGAAATGAAATGAAATGAAATGAAATGAAACTCATGGCGTCTGTTGGGGAGAGACTCATGTGGCTTGTCTTAGGTCCTGGCTATCTAGATATGGCTTGCTGCCACTTACTCTTTATGGACACTACACTATTAATGGCCTTTGAAAAATCTCTGTGAAATTTCACATGAGAACTATGCATTTAGATTCCCATATATTTAGATTCCCATATATTCCAGGGAGTCTATTATTTCACCTGGGATTCTGTTGAGAGTTGTGCTGGAGCTGACTTAAACTTCTTTCAAGGACGTGCTCAGAATTTAACTTGATCGCTTCCTTTCTGACTCTTCTCTCTCTCATCAGTCTCTAGAATCTTTATAAAATCGAAGGCAGGAAAAGTGGTTCTTTAATCACCATAATGCATTCTCATTAAATTTACTGTTTACGGGACATATTTTCACTTTGGTACTCAAAAGCACTTTATTTTCAGATTTTGAGACCCTCCCCCACAACCACTTTTACTCAACCTACTGTCTGTTCTAGAAGTTCAAACATCATTCATCAATTTTTTGACATTCTATTCATCGTGAGGATGTAGAAAAATGTGAAACACTAAATGGGAACAACAATTACACACTGGATACAAGAAAATAATCATACATACATAGATTTATGAAGCTATTGAATAACAGTAGATGCTGAGAAGTCTTAATTAACTGAATTCCAGAGAGGGATGCACTCTTCATTGGTGAGCAAAGAACCACAGACACTTACATAATTGGAAGCAAGTGCCCCTGAAGGGTGTGAGTTTTAAGCGGAATAGGCCTGACAGAGATTAAGAGACTTCGCAGGACTAGGAAAATATATCTGAGCTTTTAGTGACATGGTTGCCTGGCAGGATGGATTGGAATTTGGCGGAACCCCAAATGTAAAAACAAACCACTTGGTCACATCTAAGAATTTCTGTTTCATACCTTAAATATTTTTCAGAGTAAGCAGCAGAGAGTTGTAGAGTTTGCAGTGGAGGTAAGCCTGGAAAGCAGAGAGAGTTTGTATAGCTCTGTTGTTCAGATTTTCAGGCCCTATTGACATTGAATTCAAAGATAAATTAAAAAAAAAAAAAAAACTCAAGTTACAAGCCAATACCTTCCTAGCTCAAATCCTAACAAGATCAAAGAGATTAACCCCTCAAGTTAGACTGAAAAGAAAAGGGAAATCTCTATTTCCATTTGAAACTATAGGTAAAACCAAATTAATTAAAGCTACATCTTATCCTTAGCTCACATCAATTCTTGGTTTAAACCGTAACACAAGCCTTTTGCCTTAGCTGCCTTTTAGAGAAAACAAATTCTCCTTTTTAGAATCAAAAAGAAATTGAACAAAAATAATACACTTCAGACTTCTGTATTTTTAATATATAAAATTTGGCATGCTATAAAAAATTTAAGCAGGAAAATGTAATCTACAATGAGGAGATATAAAACAACAGTCAATAGAAGCCGAAACACAGATGTCACAGATCTTGAAATTAGTACATAAGTACTTTAGAGCAACTATAATAAACATGTTAAGTAATTTCTAAGAAAAGATGGAAAGAATGGGTGAAGAGATGGTGGAATGCAAGAGGGATATTAAAACTCCAGAAACAACAAAGTGGAAAGTTCTAGGACTAGAAAAACAAAATATTTGAAGTGAAATAATCGAACACGGTAGAAGAAAAGGACAGAAAATTTCAAACAAATTATCAAAAATGAACCTCTCAGAGAAAAGAGAGCATCAATGATTAGGAACAATATCTAAATACTAATATATATGTAATCGAATTTTCAGAAGAAGAGGAAAGAATGAGTGGGTTAGAAAAAATATTTGAAAAATTAGTGCCTCCAAATTTTCCAAATGTGAAGAAAAACATCAACGCACAAATTCAGGAAGCTCAGTAAATTCCAAATAAGATAAATGCAAATAAAACCACAGTTAGACATACCGCAAGAAACAAAGAGAAAACCCTTAAGAGCAGCTGAAAGAAAAAAGACAAAGTACATATGGGGGGGAAATGATCAGAATGATAACTTACTTGTCATCAGGAACAATGGAAGCCAGAAGATAAGAGAATGGCTCCCTTAAAGTTCTAAAGAAAAGAACAGTCATCTTAGAATTCTATATTTAGTGAAAATATTCCCAAAATAAAAAATTAAAGATTTTTTTCAATAAATGGAAGCTGGAATAATTATTAATCAGCAGATCGTCATTATAAGAAATATTAAAGGAAATCTTAATTCTAACAGAAATAATACTATATGGAAACTTATCTCTACACTAAGAAATGAAAAGTTCTGGATCCAGGGAGACAAGATAGCTGACTAGACACAGATAGTATGTGCCTCCTCCATGAAAAGGAACCAGGATAGTAAGTACATACATTCCAAACAGATCGTGTAGGAGATAATTCACCAGGTAAGAGACAAGAAGCACCAGAAGTAAGTAAGGAGAGGGCCTGAGGTAGCTTGTCTAGCCAGGAACTGACTGATCGCTGATAGAGGCTCCTGGCTGTGGGGAAACGGTAAGGGAAAACCCCCCAGGACTCTGAAATGAACTTTTACGACCTTGGCTATGGGAGAAACCCTTAATCCACGAGGGCCTTGGGCCTGATACATGGAACTGCCTAAAGATTGTACAGAGACATTACTCCAGAAAGAGAATGCACACAGATATCTCACAGGCATTTGAACTTGGAGCAGCCTCAGCTGGGGGCCATTTTGAGATCTAGATACCAGAGATTTGCTGGCATGGCTGCTGCCACTGCACTGCTCCAAAGTGAAACAGGAGAGACCAGGCATTCCTACCACGCCTTGGAGGGCTCCTGCTGCCCTGATATGAGCTACTATTGAGACCGAGATTTAAGTAGATCACACTCCCCACAGCTTATTGCCACTGCTGCTTGCCTGGGAGGTGCCCCACCTTTGGTCCTAGGCCCAAGGTGTCATGTTGAGTTTAGTGCTGAGATGCACCACACCTTGAGCTCAGACTTGCACAATTGCAGCTGCCCCCCAGCCAAGGAGGGACAGGAAAACTAGGATATCCTATGTGTATCTAGGACAATATCAACTACCCTACCACGGGCTACTGTGAGGCTGAGACCCAAGTGGACAAACCTCCTCACAGCTTCTTGCCAAAGATGCTTGCCTAGGAGAGGCCCCACACTCTCTGGTGGCAGGCCCAAGGTGCGATTTTGAGAGTTTAATGCTGGGCTGCACCCTGCCATTGGGCCAAGTTCGAGCTGATGTGGCCGCAGCTGCTACCTAGTCAAGGAAAGACAGGGAAGCCAGGGTCTCCTACACATACCTAGAACAATACCTAAAGCCCTGCTACAAGCTGTTGTGAAACTGAGCCTTGGTATACCAGACTCTCCACAGCTTTGCCCATACTGCTTACCTCAGAGAGGCCCCACTCCCTCTGGTCTCAAGCCCACAGTTGGTACATTTTGAGAATATAATGCTGGAATGTGACCCACCCTCAAACTGAGCTCCAGGAGATGCAGCTGCAGCCACCATCTAGCTAGGGAAGGGACAGGAATACCAAGCTTTTCTAAGCACTCTTAGGAAAATATTCACCACCCTGCTACAGGTGGCTGTGGGGTTAGGGACCAGCCTACTCGACCCATTACACGTTCCAGCAACAGCAACACAGACCACTTGGGTCTAAGTGGTTTGCTCCAAGGGGCCTTAAATATGGAAACAGAAGGTTGACATTCACCATCACAAAAACACATGGGAGTATAAAACACAGAGTTCATACAAAACAACCACGTAAAGTAGGCAAAAAAGGAATCAAACAGCAACATAACAGAATTTCACCAAACCTCAAGGAAGAAAAGAGAAACAGAAACAAATAATTTATGAAAGAAAGAATTCATAAAATAATTAGAAAATAATCAACAATATGACAGGAACAAAGCCTCACCTTATCAATACTAACCTTGAATGCAAATGGTTTAAATTCTCTACTTAAAAGATAGATTGTCAGAGTGGATTTAAAAAAATATAATCCAACTATTAAATATATGCTGCCTGCAAGAAACTCACCTTTCCATAAAGACACAATAGACTAAAAGCAAAGGGGTGGGAAAAGATATTCCACACAAACAGAAATCAAAAGCTAACAAGAGTAGCTTTACTTATATCGAATAAAGCTGACTTTAAATCAAAAATAGAAAAAAAAACAGTCATTGTATAATAATAAAGGGATTCAGCAAGAGGATATAACAATCCTAAATATATAGGCACCCAGTATCAGAGCAACCAAATTCACAAAACAAACATTACTAGACCTAAAGAAAGAGATAGCTGCCAGGCACAGTGGCTCACGCCTGTAATCCCAGCACTTTGGGAGGCTGAGATGGGCGGAACTCAAGGTCAGGAGATCGAGACCATCCTGGCTAACATGGGGAAACCCCATCTCTACTAAAAAAAAAAAAAACACAAAAAATTAGCCAGGCATGGTGGCAGGCACCTGCGGTCCCAGCTGCTCGGGAGGCTGAGGCAGGAGAATGGGGTGAACCCGGGAGGCGGAGCTTGTAGTGAGCCAAGATTGCGCCACTGCACTACACCAGCCTGGGCAACAGAGCGAGACTCCATCTCAAAAAAAAAAAAAAAAAAAAGAGATAACAATACAATAATAGTAGGGGACTTTAACACCCCACCAATGGTACTAGACAGATCATGAACACAAAAATATTATCAAAGAAATGTTGGACTTAAATTAGACTTAAATGGACTTAGCAGATATTTATAGAACATTCAACCCAACAACTACAGACTCTACATTCTTTTCATCAGCACATGAAATATTCTCCAAGACAGACCACACATTCAGCCACAAAACAAGTCTTAACAAATTTAATAAAATCAAAATTGTATCACATACCTTTTCAGACGACAGTGGTCTGAAATCAATACCAAGCCAGAAATCAATGCCAAGAGGAACTTCAGAAACTCTACAAATACATGGAAATTAAACAACATGCTACTGAATAATCACTGGGTTAATGGAGAAATTAAGATGAAAACTAATATTTTAAATGCATAACAATGAACACACAACATACTAAAACCTGTGGGATACAGCAAAACAGTGCTAAGAGGGAAGTTTATAGCATTAAATGCCTACGTCAAAAAAGTAGAAAAATTACAATCAAATAACCCAATATTGCACCTCAAAGATCTAGAGAAACAAGAACAAACCAAACCCAAAGTTAGCAGAAAAAAAGCAATAACAAAGATCAGAACAGAGCTAAATAAAATAGGCATCAAAAAATATGAAGGATAAATTAAACACAACGTTGGTTTGTTGAAAAGATAAACAAAATTGATAAACTATTAACTAGACTAACCAAGAAAGGAAGAAATAAGAACCAAATGAACACAGTCAGAAATGAAAAAGGGACATTAAAACGGATACCACAGAAATATAAAAGATCATCAAAGACTATTATAAGTATATATTCACAAACTAGAAAACCTAGAAAAGATGGCCTAATTGACATATATAGAATACTACTCCCACAATGATCATAGAATACACATTCTTTATATGTACACATAAAACACTTACAAAGATTGACTATAGTGGAGCTATGAGACAACTCTCAATAAATCTCCCTGAATAGAAGTCCTTATGTTATTTTACTGCAAAAGAATTAAATTAGGGGCCGGGTGCAGTGGCTCACACCTGTAATCCCAGCACTTTGGGAGGCCAAGGCTGGTAGATCAGGAGGTCAAAAGAGAGAGACCATCCTGGCCAACATGGTGAAACCCCACCTCTACTAAAAACACAAAAATTAGCTGGGCATGGTGGTGCGTCCCTGCGGTCCCAGCTACTCAGTAGGCTGAGGCAGGAAAACCACTTGAACCCGGGAAGCAGAGGTTGCAGTGAGCTGAGATCGCACCACTGCACTCCAGCCTGGGTGACACAACAAGATTCCATCTCAAAAAAAAAAAAAAAAGAAAAAAGAAAAGAAAAAAAGAATTAAATTGGGAATTAATAATGAAAGAGTCACCAGAAAAATCTATTAACACTAGAGTCAAAGAAAAAACAATGAGAAAATTTAGAAAATATTTAAAATATAACAACAACAAAATACTACAAAATTTATAGACTGTAGCTAAAGTAGTTCTTAGTTGGGAATTTATAACTTTAAATGCCTATATTAGAAAAAGAAGAATGTTTTCAAATTAATGAAGTTTCCACTTTGTAAGTCAAAAAAGAAAAACACACCTAAGGTGTTTAGAAGATAGAAAACAATAAAAATAAGAGTAGAAATGAATAAAAAACAGACAAACAATAGAACAGATAAAGACAAAATTTAGTTCCTTAAATATTTCAACAATATTTTCAAACCAAGATTAAGGGAAAAAAAGAATGCAAAATATTAATGTTATGAATGAGAATGGGAACCACTACAGATTCTACAGATATCAAAAAACAAATAAGAGAATATTATGAACTACTTTATGTCAACAAATTCAGTAAGATAGATGAAATGGACAAATTCTCTAATAAACACAACTCACCGTGACTAATGTCTCAAGAAGAAATAGCAAATTGGAGTATCTGGATATCTCTTAAAGAAATTGAATTTATAATTAAATTAAATTAGAAGTGTTTACATTAACAGATAAAAGTAATCTATAGGGAAAGAAATCAGAAAAGTAGTTAGTTGCCTCTACCAGGAGGTTGACAAGAAAGAGTGAAGAAAGAACATTGTGGGATAATAAAAATACTCTTTATCTGATTTAGGTTTTTGTTTTATCATTGCATACATTTGCCAAAACACACCATGTGCATTTAAGATATTTGTTATTTGTTGTTCACACATAGAATTTAATAGAAAATAAATTGATAGATTTAATTTTATGTAATCTATTTAATTAATAGATTAAATTTCAATAAAACTGAGTTTAAACAAAATAGAATTAAAGGTAAAAATTATTAATCCACCTAATGCAGGCAAAAAAGGAAAAGTAATTTTGAAATTAAAAATTTAAGAAAGGTCCTGATACCCAGGCAAACAGGGTCTGGAGTGGACCTCAAGCAATCTCCAACAGACCTACAGCTAAGGGTCCTGACTATTAGAAGGAAAACTATCAAACAGGAAGAACACCTATACCAAAACCCCATCAGTACGTCACCATCATCAAAGACCAGAGGCAGATAAAACCACAAAGATGGGGAAGAAGCAGGGCAGAAAAGCTGGAAAATCGAAAAATAAGAGCGCATCTCCCCCTGCAAAGGAGCGCAGCTCATCGCCAGCAACGGATCAAACTGGTCAGAGAATGACTTTGACGACATGAGAGAAGAAGGCTTCAGTCCATCAAACTTCTCAGAGCTAAAGGAGGAATTACGTACCCAGCGCAAAGAAACTAAAAATCTTGAAAAAAGAGTGGAAGAATTAATAGCTAGAATAATTAATGCAGAGAAGGTCATAAATGAAATGACAGAGATGAAAACCATGACACGAGAAATACGTGACAAATGCACAAGCTTCAGTAACCGACTCGATCAACTGGAAAAAAGAGTATCAGCGATTGAGGATCAAATGAATGAAATGAAGCGAGAAGAGAAACCAAAAGAAAAAAGAAGAAAAAGAAATGAACAAAGCCTGCAAGAAGTATGGGATTATGTAAAAAGACCAAATCTACGTCTGATTGGGGTGCCTGAAAGTGAGGGGGAAAATGGAACCAAGTTGGAAAACACTCTTCAGGATATCATCCAGGAGAACTTCCCCAACCTAGTAGGGCAGGCCAACATTCAAATTCAGGAAACACAGAGAACACCACAAAGATAGTCCTCAAGAAGAGCAACTCCAAGACACAGAATTGCCAGATTCACCAACGTTGAAATGAAGGAAAAAATCTTAAGAGCAGCCAGAGAGAAAGGTCGGGTTACCCACAAAGGGAAGCCCATCAGACTAACAGCAGACCTCTTGGCAGAAACTCTCCAAGCCAGAAGAGAGTGGGGGCCAATATTCAACGTTTTTAAAGAAAAGAATTTTAAACCCAGAATTTCATATCCAGCCAAACTAAGTTTCATAAGTGAAGGAGAAATAAAATCCTTTACAGATAAGCAAATGCTTAGAGATTTTGTCACCACCAGGCCTGTCTTACAAGAGACCCTGAAGGAAGCCCTAAACATGGAAAGGAACAACCGGTACCAGCCATTGCAAAAACATGCCAAAATGTAAAGACCATCGAGGCTAGGAAGAAACTGCATCAACTAACGAGCAAAATAACCAGTTAATACCATAATGGCAGGATCAAGTTCACACATAACAATATTAACCTTAAATGTAAATGGACTAAATGCTCCAATTAAAAGACACAGACTGGCAAACTGGATGAAGAGTCAAGACCCATCAGTCTGCTGTATTCAGGAGACCCATCTCACATGCAGAGACATACATAGGCTCAAAATAAAGGGATGGAGGAAGATCTACCAAGCAAATGGAGAACAAAAAAAAGCAGGGGTTGCAATAACCATCAAAGATCAAAAGAGACAAAGAAGGCCATTACATAATGGTAAAGGGATCAATGCAACAGGAAGAGCTAACTATCCTAAATATATATGCACCCAATACAGGAGCACCCAAATTCATAAAGCAAGTCCTTAGAGATTTACAAAGAGACTTAGACTCCCATACAATAATAACGGGAGACTTCAACACTCCACTGTCAACATTAGACAGATCAACGAGACAGAAAGTTAAGGATATCCAGGAATTGAACTCATCTCTGCACCAAGCGGACCTAATAGACATCTATAGAACTCTCCACCCCAAACCAACAGAATATACATTCTTCTCAGCACCACATCGCACTTATTCCAAAATTGACCACATAATTGGAAGTAAAGCACTCCTCAGCAAATGTAAAAGAACAGAAATTATAACAAACTGTCTCTCAGACCACAGTGCAATCAAACTAGAACTCAGGACTAAGAAACTCAATCAAAACCGCTCAACTACATGGAAACTGAACAACCTGCTCCTGAATGACTACTGGGTACATAACGAAATGAAGGCAGAAATAAAGATGTTCTTTGAAACCAATGAGAACAACGATACAACATACCAGAATCTCTGGGACACATTTAAAGCAGTGTGTAGAGGGAAATTTATAGCACTAAATGCCCACAAGAGAAAGCTGGAAAGATCTAAAATTGACACTCTAACATCACAATTAAAAGAACTAGAGAAGCAAGAGCAAACACATTCAAAAGCTAGCAGAAGGCAAGAAATAACTAAGATCAGAGCAGAACTGAAGGAGATTGAGACACAAAAAACCCTCCAAAAAATCAATGAATCCAGGAGCTGGTTTTTTGAAAAGATCAACAAAATTGACAGACCGCGAGCAAGACTAATAAAGAAGAAAAGAGAGAGGAATCAAATAGATGCAATAAAAAATGATAAAGGGGATATCACCACCGACCCCACAGAAATACAAACTACCATCAAAGAATACTATAAACACCTCTACGCAAATCAACTAGAAAATCTAGAAGAAATGGATAATTTCCTGGACACTTACACTCTCCCAAGACTAAACCAGGAAGAAGTTGAATCCCTGAATAGACCAATAGCAGGCTCTGAAATTGAGGCAACAATTAATAGCCTACCAACCAAAAAAAGTCCAGGACCAGATGGATTCACAGCTGAATTCTACCAGAGGTGCAAAGAGGAGCTGGTACCATTCCTTCTGAAACTATTCCAATCAATAGAAAAAGAGGGAATCCTCCCTAACTCATTTTATGAGGCCAACATCATCCTGATACCAAAGCCTGGCAGAGACACAACAAAAAAAGAAAATTTTAGACCAATATCCCTGATGAACATCGATGCAAAAATCCTCAATAAAATACTGGCAAACCGGATTCAGCAGCACATCAAAAAGCTTATCCACCATGATCAAGTGGGCTTCATCCCTGGGATGCAAGGCTGGTTCAACATTCGCAAATCAATAAACGTAATCCAGCATATAAACAGAACCAAAGACAAGAACCACATGATTATCTCAATAGATGCAGAAAAGGCTTTTGACAAAATTCAACAGCCCTTCATGCTAAAAACGCTCAATAAATTCGGTATTGATGGAACGTACCTCAAAATAATAAGAGCTATTTATGACAAACCCACAGCCAATATCATACTGAATGAGCAAAAACTGGAAAAATTCCCTTTGAAAACTGGCACAAGACAGGGATGCCCTCTCTCACCACTCCTATTCAACATAGTGTTGGAAGTTCTGGCTAGGGCAATCAGGCAAGAGAAAGGAATCAAGGGTATCCAGTTAGGAAAAGAAGAAGTCAAATTGTCCCTGTTTGCAGATGACATGATTGTATATTTAGAAAACCCCATCGTCTCAGCCCAAAATCTCCTTAAGCCGATAAGCAACTTCAGCAAAGTCTCAGGATACAAAATCAATGTGCAAAAATCACAAGCATTCTTATACACCAGTAACAGACAAGCAGAGAGCCAAATCATGAATGAACTTCCATTCACAATTGCTTCAAAGAGAATAAAATACCTAGGAATCCAGCTTACAAGGGATGTCAAAGACCTCTTCAAGGAGAACTACAAACCACTGCTCAGTGAAATCAAAGAGGACACAAACAAATGGAAGAACATACCATGCTCATGGATAGGAAGAATCAATATCGTGAAAATGGCCATATTGCCCAAGGTTATTTATAGATTCAATGCCATCTCCATCAAGCTACCAATGAGTTTCTTCACAGAACTGGAAAAAACGGCTTTAAAGTTCATATGGAACCAAAAAAGAGCCCGCATTGCCAAGACAATCCTAAGTCAAAAGAACAAAGCTGGAGGCATCACGCTACCTGACTTCCAACTATACTACAAGGCTACAGTAACCAAAACAGCATGGTACTGGTACCAAAACAGAGATATAGACCAATGGAACAGAACAGAGTCCTCAGAAATAATACCACACATCTACAGACATCTGATCTTTGACAAACCTGAGAGAAACAAGAAATAGGGAAAGGACTCTCTATTTAATAAATGGTGCTGGGAAAATTGGCTAGCCATAAGTAGAAAGCTGAAACTGGATCCTTTCCTTACTCCTTATATGAAAATTAATTCAAGATGGATTAGAGACTTAAATGTTAGACCTAATACCATAAAAGCCCTAGAAGAAAACCTAGGTAGTACCATTCAGGACATAGGCATGGGCAAGGACTTCATGTCTAAAACACCAAAAGCAACGGCAGCAAAAGCCAAAATTGACAAATGGGATCTAATTAAACTAAAGAGCTTCTGCACAGCAAAAGAAACTACCATCAGAGTGAGCAGGCAACCTACAGAATGGGAGAAAATTTTTGCAATCTACTCATCTGACAAAGGGCTAATATCCAGAATCTACAAACAACTCAAACAAATTTACAAGAAAAAAACAAACAGTGCCATCAAAAAGTGGGCAAAGGATATGAACAGACATTTCTCAAAAGAAGACATTCATACAGCCAACAGACACATGAAAAAATGCTCATCATCACTGGCCATCAGAGAAATGCAAATCAAAACCACAATGAGATACCATCTCACACCAGTTAGAATGGCAATCATTAAAAAGTCAGGAAACAACAGGTGCTGGAGAGGATGTGGAGAAATAGGAACACTTTTACACTGTTGGTGGGATTGTAAACTAGTTCAACCATTATGGAAAACACTATGGCAATTCCTCAAGGATCTAGAACTAGATGTACCATATGACCCAGCCATCCCACTACTGGGTACATACCCAAAGGATTATAAATCATGCTGCTATAAAGACACATGCACACGTATGTTTATTGCGGCACTATTCACAATAGCAAAGACTTGGAATCAACCCAAATGTCCATCTGTGACAGACTGGACTAAGAAAATGTGGCACATATACACCATGGAATATTATGCAGCCATAAAAAAGGATGAGTTTGCATCCTTTGTAGGGACATGGATGCAGCTGGAAACCATCATTCTTAGCAAACTATCACAAGAAGAGAAAACCAAACACCGCATGTTCTCACTCATAGGTGGGAACTGAACAATGAGATCACTTGGACTCGGGAAGGGGAACATCACACATCAGGGCCTATCATGGGGGGGGGGGATTGCATTGGGAGTTATACCTGATATAAATGACGAATTGATGGGTGCTGACGAGTTGATGGGTGTAGCACACCAACATGGCACAAGTATACATATGTAACAAACCTGCACGTTATGCACATGTACCCTAGAACTTAAAGTATAATAATAAAAAAAAAAATTTAAGAAAGGTCTTAGATTCTTCTTGAAATTGGAGAAAGGCTCACAGGACAAAAAGAATCACTAGGAAATATATGTCTCACATATAAACAACAATTACATTGGGAGGCCAAGGCAGGAGGATCACTTGAGGCCAGGAGTTCAAGACCAGCCTGAGAAATACAGCAAGATAATTTCTCTCCAATAAATTAAAATAAAAATTAGTCAGGAGTAGTGGTGTGCCTCTGTGCCTATAGTCCCAGCTACTTGGGAGGCTGAGACAGGAAGATTTCTTGAGCACAGAAGTTCGAGGCTGTAATATGCCAAGATCACACCACTGCACTCTAGCCTGGGTGACATGGCAAGACCCTGTTTCTAAAATATGAATACAAATAAATGAAAAATAAACAACAATTATATTCACTAGTTGCTGTGAATCAAGCACTTACTGGATTTATTGAATGAAAGAACCTCATAAAATTAAAAGGATTAGTCTGATTGAGATAGGTGCTTTTCCCAAATCATTTATTCTTATTTCGCCTTCACGACAACACTGAGGTCAACATTATTTGCCAACACTGAGGCTGAATTTGGAGGACTGCTGGAGCCCAGGAAGTCGAGGCTGCAGTGAGCTGAGATCACGCCACTGCACTCAAGCCTGGGCAACAGAGCAAGACCTTGTGTCAAAAATTATATATTACATAAATAAAATATTTTCTACATATATATAATATATAATATATATAACATTGTTATATATATGTGTGTGTGTGTGTGTGTGTGTGTGTGTGTATACACATCACATTGGTTCAACACTGCTCAGGCCACACATTAGGCCCCTCCGGGCCACTGATGGGAGGGGCTGCCATGAAGGTCTCTGACATGGCCTGGAGATATTTTCCCCATAGTCTTGAGGATTAATATTAGGCTCCTTGTTACTTATGCAAATTTCTGCAGCTGGCTCTAATTTCTCCTCAAAAAATGGGTTTTTCTTTTCTACTGCATCAACAGGCTGCAAATTTTCTGAACTCTTTTTCTGTTTCCCTTTTAAAACATAATGGTTTTAACAGCACTCAAGTCACCTTTAAATGCTTTGCTGCTTAGAAATTTCTTCCGCCAGCTATCCTAAATCATTTCTCTCAAGTTCAAAGTTCCATACATCTCTAGGGCAGGGGCAAATGCCACTAGCGTCTTTGCTAAAACAACAAAAATCACTTTTGCTCCAGTTCCCAACAAGTTCCTTATCTTCATCTGAGACCACTTCAGCCTGGACCTTATTGCTCACATCATTATCAGCAATTTTGTCAAAGCCATTAAACAAGTCTCTAGGAAGTTCCAAACTTTTCCACATTTTTCTCTCTTCTTCTGAGCCCTCCAAACTCTTCCAACCTCTCCCTGTTACCCAGTTCCAAAGTCACTTTTACACATTTTTGGGTATCTTTTCAGCAACGTCCCACTCTACTAGTACCAATTTACTGTATTAGTTTGTTTTCACACTGCTGAAAAAGACATACCCAAAACTGGGAACAAAAAGAGGTTTAATTGGACTTATAGTTCTACATGGCTGGGGAGGCCTGAGAATCACGGTGGGAGGTGAAAGGCACTTCTTACATGGTGGCAGCAAGAGAAAAATGAGGAAGAAGAAAAAGCAGAAACCCCTGATAAACCCATCAGATCTTGTGAGACTTATTCACTATCACAATAATAGCACAGGAAAGGCCGGCCTCCATGATTCAATTGCCTCCCCCCGATCTCTGCCACAACACGTGGGAATTCTGGGTAATACAATTCAAGCTGAGATTTGGGTGGGGTCACAGCAAAACCATATCAATGTTGGTAATATGATGTCAGGATAACCTACAAAAGAAGAGTTGTAAATGTCAGGAAATGCACAGAATAGAAGCAGGATGTGGTTAGGATATTTCTCTTATTTTTTAAATATTCATGGCAAAAATATGGAACACAGTTTTCCTTTGCTTCTTATGTGAGCACAAATCAAAATAGAACAAATGCAGTAGCTTGGAGCTGGTGTCAGAGTTATTGCTCTGGAATTCACAGTGAGGTATTTGAGAGGTTATCAGTCTGCAACAAGTCATTATGCATCAGTTTTATCAGTCTAACATTTCTTTTGCTCTCAGATTAAGCATAGCTTCAAAATCTAAAGTCATTCAGGCAAGAGGAAAGGTTCCATAAATAATAGAATCTTAGAATTTTATTGCCTGAACTTACAAATCTTGGAGATCCTCTGGTATAACCCATGCATTTTACACATGAAAAAACATTTAGCCGCAAAGATGGTAAGTGACCTGACTAATATTCATATGTCTTGTTAGTGGCACAGTCTGGTCTCCAGTCTCCATCTGGTATGTTTTTGAGCAAATTGTCCCAAATTTACTGTCTTAAAAATATACTGGGAAATGTACTGATTGTATTTGTTTTATTCTCTTCCACTGACAAAACATTGCCGTTCTGTGAAAGGGCCATTCAATTAACATGGTTGTGAAAGTAGATCTGTCCCAGCAATATTCTTCTTCAGTAGTATGCTTCTGTCTCTTTTTTGCCCTCACCTTTCACGTTTTCCTTCCTCTTTTCTTCTTCCTCATTCTCCCGCTCTGTTCCTTATTTCCATTCTCGCTCATCTGTCTCCCTTTTTTTTCTCTCTTTCCCATGTTTATAATTGGGCTACCTACAAAATAAGCACCATAGTCAATGATCAAGTCAATCTTCTATGCACCAACCCTCTTCACAAAGGTAAGTTAAGTATTTCTTTAGCGAACGAGTTTAACTTTCAGATTTATTATAAATAATAGTAAATTAAATGGAATTTTACATGGGTAATTAAAGTTCAAAGTTTTATACTTCACGTGAAGAAACCAAGCTCTGTTCAACACCTTCATGTGAAAATTCTTCTAATGAAGGTGTAAACCATATCTTCCATGAACAATCGCTCATGCTTCAGAAGAATAATCAGAATTAATACATTGAAAATTTTTTTTTGGTGCCAGTAACAATGACCAATACATATCTAACACAACCATAGTATTTCAGTGTGGTAGGCTCTGACTAGGACATTCAAATGTTAGCTAAGGCAGAAATGAGAAAGTGAGAATCATATTGGGTGAGTTATTGGCTGATTTTTTTCTCAATTCGTATTCAGGTTCTACCGCTGCGTAACAATCTACCACAACACTTAGCAGCTTAAAAAATGACAATGTTTACTTGGCCCATGGATCTGCAATTTGGACAAATCTCAATGGGGACAGCTTGTCTCTGCTCCATATAGCATCAGCAGGGGTAGCTCAAAGGCTGAGGTCTGGAATTCTCTTAAGGCTCACCCCCTCCCTTGTCTAGCCCTTGATGTCAGCTGTCAGCTAGAACACTAGCTGAGACTGTGACCAGAATACGTACATGGGCCCTTCCCGATCTCTGCTTGGCTGTTGCTAATATCTGGGCTACCTCACTGCCCTCTATTTGACTTTTCAGGTAAATTAAAAGCTATTATTTGCAATTATTTCCCTATAGTAAATTCCCTGTTAGATTACAACCCAAAGAACTTGGGTTGCAAGGATGAACTTTCAGAAAGAGAGAGACAGAGAGGAAAAATAATAACAAGGTAGAAGCTATGTCCTCTTTTATGAATTCATGCAGCCATGTTTTGCTGTATTCTATTCCTTAGGAGAACGACACTAAGGTCAGTCATATTCAGAGCAAAGAAGAGTTAGAGTCCACTTTTCATAACAGGAGCATGAAAGAATTTGTGAATGTGTTTCAATACCACTATAATTTTCTTCCTGTAGTCATTTGCTTATTTGCTCAGATCCAACCTCTGCTCCTCCCTTGCTTGTCTGTACTTCAGGGCATTTATTTCTACACACTACATTTCCGAGGACTCCTTGCCTAATGGCTTCTGGTTAGAGGCAGCCAGTAGGAGACATTGACAGGAAATTGGAGGGCAAAGGAATTGGGGGTGGGGGAGTCAGGGTAGTTCTTTCCTTCTCTTTCTGCTTGGAGCAAAGTCTTTGGCAGTGCATGCACCTCCTCTTTGGTTTCAGTTGCAACTGAGAGTCCCCAGTTCCTGCGCCTTGATACCACCACCTCTTCCATCAGTCCCTCCACCAGCAGTGGTGGTAGCTGACTTACATTGTTAATCCATAGATTCCCTCCCCAATCTTCTGTTTAGATTTTTCAAGTCTTTTGCAAGCTATATTTCCTAATTAGTTCCAAGTATAAGCTTTTCTTTAATGAATTATCCCATTATCCTTAAGGATTTTACATTTATTTATTTATTTATTTATTATTGAAATGGAGTCTTGCTCTTTCGCCCAGGCTGGAGTGAAGTGGTGTGATCTCAGTTCACTGCAACCTCTGCCCCCTGGGTTCAAGCGATTCTCCTGCCTCAGTCTCCCAAGTAGCTGGGATTACAGGTGCCTGCCACCATGCCTGGCTAATTTTTTTATTTTTAGTAGAGACAAGGCTTCGCCATGTTGGCCAGGCTGGTCTTGAACTACCAACCTCAGGCGATCCACCCTCCTTGGCCTCCCACAGTGCTGGAATTACAGGCGTGAGTCACCGCGCCCAGCTAGGATTTTACTTTTCTGACTGGATACAAACTGACACATATGTGAAGAAAAGCCAAAGAATGTTAATGTTAAAATGATGATAATTTCATTGAGAGCTAGAAAGCATATTGGGGCCCCTGGTCCAATTATACAGTTTTGCAGAACAATAGCTATGAAATGTTACAGCAGCTACACATTTCACATTTCACCTGTATTTATGCAAAACAGGTCAATAATAAGTGTCATGGAAAATTTAAGTGACTGAGTCCTAAGTGCAGAATAGGTTCAGGTCAATGCTGCAGGTCAGCCACATCACGATATAAAAGAGTCAAGTGGTAAAATTGATAAAGGCAAGGACATACATAGTGCATTTTTTACATGGTCATCAAAAAATTTCACTGTGACCACTGTATTGTCTATAGAGCCTGTGCTTTAGTTCTCCCAACTCTTATTTTTTTTTTTTTTTTTATTATACTTTAAGTTCTAGGGTACATGTGCATAACGTGCAGGTTTGTTACATATGTAAACTTATGCCATGTTGGTGTGCTGCACCCATCAACTCGTCAGCACCCATCAATTCATCATTTATATCATGTATAACTCCCCAATGCAATCCCTCCCTCCTCCCCCCTCCCCCCTCCCCATGATAGACCCCAGTGTGTGATGTTCCCCTTCCCGAGTCCCAGTGATCTCATTGTTCAGTTCCCACCTATGAGTGAGAACATGCGGTGTTTGGTTTTCTGTTCTTGTGATAGTTTGCTAAGAATGATGGTTTCCAGCTGCATCCATGTCCCTACAAAGGACGCAAACTCATCCTTTTTTATGAATGCATAGTATTCCATGGTGTATATGTGCCACATTTTCTTAATCCAGTCTGTCACAGATGGACATTTGGGTTGATTCCAAGTCTTTGCTATTGTGAATAGTGCCGCAATAAACATACGTGTACATGTGTCTTTGTAGTAGACTAATTTATAATCCTTTGGGTATATACCCAGTAGTGGGATGGCTGGGTCATATGGTACATCTAGTTCTAGATCCTTGAGGAATTGCCATACTGTTTTCCATAATGGTTGAACTAGTTTACAATCCCACCAACAGTGTAAAAGTGTTCCTATTTCTCCACATCCTCTCCAACACCTGTTGTTTCCTGACTTCTTAATGATTGCCATTCTAACTGGTGTGAGATGGTATCTCATTGTGGTTTTGATTTGCATTTCTCTGATGGCCAGTGATGATGAGCATTTTTTCATGTGTCTGTTGGCTGTATGAATATCTTCTTTTGAGAAATGTCTGTTCATATCCTTTGCCCACTTTTTGATGGGGTTGTTTGTTTTTTTCTCGTATATTTGTTTGAGTTCTTTGTAGATTCTGGATATTAGCCCTTTGTCAGATGAGTAGGTTGCAAAAATTTTCTCCCATTCTGTAGGTTGCCTGTTCACTCTGATGGTAGTTTCTTTTGCTGTGCAAAAGCTCTTTAGTTTAATTAGATCCCATTTGTCAATTTTGGCTTTTGCTGCCGTTGCTTTTGGTGTTTTAGACATGAAGTCCTTGCCCATGCCTATGTCCTGAATGGTACTACCTAGATTTTCTTCTAGGGTTTTTATGGTATTAGGTCTAACATTTAAGTCTCTAATCCATCTTGAATTAATCTTCGTATAAGGGGTAAGGAAAGGATCCAGTTTCAGCTTTCTACTTATGGCTAGCCAATTTTCCCAGCACCATTTATTAAATAGGGAATCCTTTCCCCATTTCTTGTTTCTCTCAGGTTTGTCAAAGATCAGATGGCTGTAGATGTGCGGTATTATTTCTGAGGACTCTGTTCTGTTCCATTGGTCTATATCTCTGTTTTGGTACCAGTACCATGCTGTTTTGGTTACTGTAGCCTTGTAGTATAGTTTGAAGTCAGGTAGCGTGACGCCTCCAGCTTTGTCCTTTTGACTTAGGATTGTCTTGGCAATGCGGGCTCTTTTTTGGTTCCATATGAACTTTAAAGCAGTTTTTTCCAATTCTGTGAAGAAAGTCATTGGTAGCTTGATGGGGATGGCATTGAATCTATAAATAACCTTGGGGAGTATGGCCATTTTCACGATATTGATTCTTCCTATCCATGAGCATGGTATGTTCTTCCATTTGTTTGTGTCCTCTTTGATTTCACTGAGCAGTGGTTTGTAGTTCTCTTTGAAGAGGTCCTTTACATCCCTTGTAAGCTGGATTCCTAGGTATTTTATTCTCTTTGAAGCAATTGTGAATGGAAGTTCATTCCTGATTTGGCTCTCTGCTTGTCTGTTGCTGGTGTATAAGAATGCTTGTGATTTTTGCACATTGATTTTGTATCCTGAGACTTTGCTGAAGTTGCTTATCAGCTTAAGGAGATTTTGGGCTGAGACGATGGGGTTTTCTAAATATACAATCATGTCATCTGCAAACAGGGACAATTTGACTTCTTCTTTTCCTAACTGGATACCCTTGATTTCTTTCTCTTGCCTGATTGCCCTAGCCAGAACTTCCAACACTATGTTGAATAGGAGTGGTGAGAGAGGGCATCCCTGTCTTGTGCCAGTTTTCAAAGGGAATTTTTCCAGTTTTTGCCCATTCAGTATGATATTAGCTGTGGGTTTGTCATAAATAGCTCTTATTATTTTGAGGTACGTTCCATCAATACCGAATTTATTGAGCGTTTTTAGCATGAAGGGCTGTTGAATTTTGTCAAAAGCCTTTTCTGCATCTATTGAGACAATCATGTGGTTCTTGTCTTTGGTTCTGTTTATATGCTGGATTACGTTTATTGATTTGCGAATGTTGAACCAGCCTTGCATCCCAGGGATGAAGCCCACTTGATCATGGTGGATAAGCTTTTTGATGTGCTGCTGAATCCGGTTTGCCAGTATTTTATTGAGGATTTTTGCATCAATGTTCATCAGGGATATTGGTCTAAAATTCTCTTTTTTTGTTGTGTCTCTGCCAGGCTTTGGTATCAGGATGATGTTGGCCTCATAAAATGAGTTAGGGAGGATTCCCTCTTTTTCTATTGATTGGAATAGTTTCAGAAGGAATGGTACCAGCTCCTCCTTGTACCTCTGGTAGAATTCAGCTGTGAATCCATCTGGTCCTGGACTTTTTTTGGTGGGTAGGCTATTAATTGTTGCCTCAATTTCAGAGCCTGCTATTGGTCTATTCAGGGATTCAACTTCTTCCTGGTTTAGCCTTGGGAGAGTGTAAGTGTCCAGGAAATTATCCATTTCTTCTAGATTTTCTAGTTGATTTGCGTAGAGGCGTTTATAGTATTCTCTGATGGTAGTTTGTATTTCTGTGGGGTCAGTGGTGATATCCCCTTTATCATTTTTTATTGCATCTATTTGATTCCTCTCTCTTTTTTTCTTTATTAGCCTTGCTAGCGGTCTGTCAATTTTGTTGATCTTTTCAAAAAACCAACTCCTGGATTCATTGATTTTTTGGAGGGTTTTTTGTGTCTCTATCTCCTTCAGTTCTGCTCTGATCTTAGTTATTTCTTGCCTTCTGCTAGCTTTTGAATGTGATTGCTCTTGCCTCTCTAGTTCTTTTAATTGTGATGTTAGAGTGTCAATTTTAGATCTTTCCTGCTTTCTCTTGTGGGCATTTAGTGCTATAAATTTCCCTCTACACACTGCTTTAAATGTGTCCCAGAGATTCTGGTATGTTGTATCTTTGTTCTCATTGGTTTCAAAGAACATCTTTATTTCCGCTTTCATTTCGTTATGTACCCAGTAGTCATTCAGGAGCAGGTTGTTCAGTTTCCATGTAGTTGAGCGGTTTTGATTGAGTTTCTTAGTCCTGAGTTCTAGTTTGATTGCACTGTGGTCTGAGAGACAGTTTGTTATAATTTCTGTTCTTTTACATTTGCTGAGGAGTGCTTTACTTCCAATTATGTGGTCAATTTTGGAATAAGTGCGATGTGGTGCTGAGAAGAATGTATATTCTGTTGATTTGGGGTGGAGAGTTCTATAGATGTCTATTAGGTCCGCTTGGTGCAGAGATGAGTTCAATTCCTGGATATCCTTGTTAACTTTCTGTCTCGTTGATCTGTCTAATGTTGACAGCGGAGTGTTGAAGTCTCCCATTATTATTGTATGGGAGTCTAAGTCTCTTTGTAAGTCTCTAAGGACTTGCTTTATGAATCTGGGTGCTCCTGTATTGGGTGCATATATATTTAGGAGAGTTAGCTCTTCCTGTTGAATTGATCCCTTTACCATTATGTAATGGCCTTCTTTGTCTCTTTTGATCTTTGATGGTTTAAAGTCTGTTTTATCAGAGACTAGGATTGCAACCCCTGCTTTTTTTTGTTCTCCATTTGCTTGGTAGATCTTCCTCCATCCCTTTATTTTGAGCCTATGTATGTCTCTGCATGTGAGATGGGTCTCCTGAATACAGCAGACTGATGGGTCTTGACTCTTTATCCAGTTTGCCAGTCTGTGTCTTTTAATTGGAGCATTTAGTCCATTAACATTTAAGGTTAATATTGTTATGTGTGAACTTGATCCTGCCATTATGATATTAACTGGTTATTTTGCTCGTTAGTTGATGCAGTTTCTTCCTAGCCTCGATGGTCTTTACATTTTGCCAAGTTTTTGCGATGGCTGGTACCGGTTGTTCCTTTCCATGTTTAGGGCTTCCTTCAGGGTTTCTTGTAAGGCAGGCCTGGTGGTGACAAAATCTCTAAGCATTTGCTTATCTGTAAAGGATTTTATTTCTCCTTCACTTATGAAACTTAGTTTGGCTGGATATGAAATTCTGGGTTTAAAATTCTTTTCTTTAAGAACGTTGAATATTGGCCCCCACTCTCTTCTGGCTTGTAGAGTTTCTGCCGAGAGATCTGCTGTTAGTCTGATGGGCTTCCCTTTGTGGGTGACCCGACCTTTCTCTCTGGCTGCCCTTAAGATTTTTTCCTTCATTTCAACTTTGGTGAATCTGGCAATTATGTGTCTTGGAGTTGCTCTTCTGGAGGAGTATCTTTGTGGCGTTCTCTGTATTTCCTGAATTTGAATGTTGGCCTGCCCTACTAGGTTGGGGAAGTTCTCCTGGATGATATCCTGAAGAGTGTTTTCCAACTTGGTTCCATTTTCCCCCTCACTTTCAGGCACCCCAATCAGACGTAGATTTGGTCTTTTTACGTAATCCCATACTTCTTGCAGGCTTTGCTCATTTCTTTTTCTTCTTTTTTCTTTTGGTTTCTCTTCTCGCTTCATTTCATTCATTTGATCTTCAATCGCTGATACTCTTTCTTCCAGTTGATCGAGTCGGTTACTGAAGCTTGTGCATTTGTCACGTATTTCTCGTGTCATGGTTTTCATCTCTGTCATTTCGTTTATGATCTTCTCTGCATTAATGAGTCTAGCTGTCAATTCTTCCACTCTTTTTTCAAGATTTTTAGTTTCTTTGCGCTGGGTACGTAATTCCTCCTTTAGCTCTGATAAGTTTGATGGACTGAAGCCTTCTTCTCTCCTCTCGTCCAAGTCATTCTCTGACCAGCTTTGATCCGTTGCTGGTGATGGGCTGCGCTCCTTTGCAGGGGGAGATGCGCTCTTATTTTTTGAATTTCCAGCTTTTCTGCCCTGCTTCTTCCCCATCTTTGTGGTTTTATCTGTCTCTGGTCTTTGATGGTGGTGACGAACTGATGGGGTTTTGGTATAGGTGTCCTTCCTGTTTGATAGTTTTCCTTCTGACAGTCAGAAGGACTCTCTGTTGGTCTGTTGGAGATTGCTTGAGGTCCACTCCAGACCCTGTTTGCCTGGGTATCAGCAGCAGAGGTTGCCGAAGATAGAATATTGCTGAACAGCGAGTGTACCTGTCTGATTCTTCCTTTGGAAGTGTCCTCTCAGGGGTGTACTCCACCCTGTGAGGTGTGGGGTGTCAGACTGCCCCTAGTGGGGGATTTCTCCCAGCTAGGCTACTCAGGGGTCAGGGACACACCTGAGCAGGCAGTCTGTCCGTTCTCAGATCTCAACCTCCGCGTTGGGAGATCCGTGGCTCTCCCCAAAGCTGTCAGACAGAGTCGTTCGCGTCTGCACCGGCTCCCGCTACTTCCCCTGTTGGTCTTCAGCTGTGCGCTGTCCCCAGAGGTGGAGACTACAGAGACAGGCAGGCTTCCTTGAGCTGCTGTGAGCTCCACCCAGTTCGAGCTTCCCAGCGGCTTTGTTTACCTACTTAAGCCTCAGCAATGGCGGGCGCCCCTCCCCCAGCCTCGCTGCTGCCTTGCGGATAGATCGCGGCAGACTGCTGTGTTAGCAGTGAGGGAGGCTTCGTGGGCGTGGGACCCTCCCGGCCAGGTGTGGGATATATTCTCCTGGAATGCCTGTATGCTTACAGCGCAGTATTGGGGTGGGAGTTACCCGATTTTCCAGGTGTTGTGTGTCTCAGTTCCCCTGGCTAGGAAAACGGATCCCCTTCCCCCTTGCGCTTCCAGGTGAGGCGATGCCTCGCCCTGCTTCAGCTCTCGCTGGTCAGGCTGCAGCAGCTGACCAGCACCGATTGTCCGGCACTCCCTAGTGAGATGACCCCAGTACCTCAGTTGAAAATGCAGAAATCACCGGTCTTCTGTGTCGCTCGCGCTGGGAGTTGGAGACTGGAGTTGTTCCTATTCGGCCATCTTCCCAACTCTTATTTCAACCACATCAGGTTGCTAATTTTTTTCTTTCATAAACTGAAATCTTATGTGTTCTTTTCATGTATTATAGGATTATAAGGGACTTTGTGTTCAAATAAAGAGTCTTCCTTGAACTCTCAAAAATAAAAATGGCTGTTAAAAACTTATGATCTGACAATAACAATAAAACCTGCATGAGTTTTTGGAGGAAAGTAGAAGGACAATTTGGAGGAATTTGGGTTCTCACTGGGGTGGCATTGTAGGAGCTATGAAATTACCACTGCCTCCTATCCTTACTTTATGGATGCAGTTTATTTGTAATTTTTTCATTTTAAAATTGAAGTCACTAATCTTGTGATTCCTGTGCTGCCTTGACTTTGTTAATAATGAATTTCTTTTGCTTGGCATATCTTTAATTTGAACCATAGTCTTTGAGAGTTTCCAATCTGTGGATGTGTGCAAATGCATTATTGAACATTCTTCCAACTGCTCTTCTCTTTTCATTTTGCTCTTCCAGCATTCTCATTACTCAGTCTCTAAAACATATCAAGCTTGTGGCTTTTCATAGAGAGTGCATGGCTGATAGCTTATTCTTTTTGTATGTGACACTTCTGTTTCTTTTTGTAGGGGAGTCTTAGGTTTTATTGACGGCACTGTCAGCTAGGACAAGTAAGTTCATATCAGGTGGAGAAGTGTTAGCCTCGTTCCCTTTAGCAGCAAAATCTATGCCTCAAAATACATCTTTCTCATGAAGAAAAAGCAAAATCACCTAATATAACACAGTGTGTGCACACACTAGTGTTTCTTGGGAGGAAGCTCACCAATATCAAAGGATATCTGATATATTCTTCAAATATGCAGCAGACTCTCTGACAAGGACTGTGCAGCCCAGGCACAGTTTCTAAGGGAATCTTGCAATGTCTCCTTTTGTTGGTTTCGAGCAGAGTAGAGAGAACTCGGTAGTCGGAGAGTAAGCTCTGACAGAATCCATAAAACACTCATTGGTTAATATGAAGGGGATGGTTGAACATAAGCTATGCCAGGGATCGGAACCTTATTTGGTACCTCTTGATTCCAACTGGTTAGATTTAAGAGGAAGATGTGAGATTCACACCTCAAAAACTGCCACTTAAAATGATATTTTTTCACTATAAGCTGCTGTCTTTATCACCATTTCTATAATCAGATTTCTGATCCAGTGGAAAGGCCCAAGTGTGAGATATTAAGAACAGAGGATGTGTTCTTTCCACTACTTCCACAACAGAGCAAAGTATGGATGACCATTTGCCTTTTATGCACAAGAGAGAGAGTTTCCTCTCTACAACTAAGAGGTCAATGAGTAGAAAACATGAAAGATACATTTGAGAATTTAACACTTTATTTAAACATGAAAAATATTTCTATCTACTACTAGTCTATCACTACAAAAAATATAAACGACCATAAGTTATTCTTTCTAATTCTCTCTCAAATTCCTCAAGTCATAAGGTTATCTTTGGAAATTGTATCTCAAACATCGGACCATTCTCTGACATGAAGGAATATTTCAGCCCATAATCCACTTTTCCTTAAAGTATTTTACTGAAAATCAGGCACAATATACATTATCTTTTTATGCCTTACTAAAGAAATCAAGGTAAACATCAAATATGATCTATCAGGCTATTCAATTTTTGTTTGGTCCCAGGAGACAAGAAAAAGAAAAGCCACAAAGGTTTATTTTTTTGCAGAACATTAAAATAGGTATTTACAGTATCATGATAGACTGTCCCTTGTCAAGAAATGTCAGTGGTGTTGTCACACCTACCTCATTAATACACAAAATGAAAACATAGCAATAAAAACCTGTCATCATTTTGACTTGTAGATAAAGTTGTTCAACTGGATTGTTTATAACATTTTTCATATTAGTTTTTGTGGCTCAAGTATGTCAACCTTTTAAAGATAATAAACTTTATTTTTAGAAAAGTTTTAGGTTCACAACAAAATTGAATAGAAAGCTCAGAGACTTTCCATGTTCCCCTGTCCCCACGTACATACAATACAACTTCTTCTACAGTGGACATCCCGCATCATAGTGGACATTGGTTACAATTGATGAAACTACATTAACACATCATTATCATTCAAAGTCCATTGTTAACATCAGGGTTTACTCTTGGTGTTGTATACTCTATGGGTTGTGACAAATATATAATGACATGTATTCACCATTATATTATCATACAGAACAGTTTCCCTGTCCTAAAAACCCTCTGTGTTCTGCCTACTCATCCCTTCCTCTCCACTAACCTTTGGCAACCAACAATCTTTTGACTGGCTCCACAGTTTTTTTTTTTTTCAGAATGTCATATAGTTGGTATCATGCAGTATGCAGCTTTTCAGATTGGCTTTTTAAATTTACTAATATGCACCTGTGTTTTCTCTATGTCTTTTTGTGGCTTGATAGCTCATTTCTTTTTAGCACTGAATAATATTCTATTGTCTGGATATACCCCAGTTTATCTATTCACCTACTGAGGGACATCTTGGTTGCTTTCAAGTTTTGGCAATTGTGAATAAAGCTGCCATAAACATTTGTGTACAGGGTTTTTTGGGACATAAATTTTCAGTTCATTTCAGCAAATGCCAAGGAGCATGATTGAATAGCCAGATCATGTGGAAAGAAAAATTATAGATTTTTAAGGGACTTCAGAACTGTCTTCCAAAATGGCTATATCATTTTGCATTCCCAACAGAAATTAATGAGTGCTTCCGTTCCTTTACATCTTCAGCATTTGGTGTTGTCAGTGAATTTTGACCATACTAATAGATGTGTAGTGATATCATATTGTTCTTTTAACTTGTAATTCCCTAAGGACATAAAAGGTTGAGCATATTTTAGTATACCTACTTAACATTTGTGTATTTTCTTTGATGAGATACATAGTCAGATCTTTCGCCCATTTTTAATTGGATTGTTCCTTTTCTTATTTTTGAGCTTTAGGAGTTGTTTGTGTATTTTGGATAACAGTCCTTTATCAAATGTATCTTTACAAATATTTTCCCCAGTCTGTGGCTTTTTTCTCATTCTCTTGACAGTATTTTTCACAGAGCATATGCTTTTAATTTTAATGAAGTCCAGTTTATCAATTATTTCTTTTATGGCTCAGGTCTTTAGTGTTGTCTCTAAAAAGTCATCACTATACCCAAGGTCATTGAGATTTTCTCCTATGTCAACTTTTAGGAGTTTTATAGTTTTTCATTTTATATTTAGGTCTATGATCTATTTTGGATTCATTTATAGGAAGAATGTAGAGTCTGTGTATAGATTCGTTTCTTACTTTTTTTGCATGTGAATATTTAGTTATTCCTGCAACATTTGTTGAAAATGCTATCTTTTCTCCATCATATTTCTTTGGCTCTTTTGTCAAATATCAGTAAAATATATTTATGTGTGGTTATTTCTGGACTCTCTATTCTGTCCCACCTATCTATTTGTCTATTCTTTTAACAGTGCCATACTCTACTGATTACTATATCTTTATTACAAGTCTTGAAATCAGGTATGGTCAATCCTCCAGCTGTTCTTCTCCTTCAATATTGTCTTTGTCATTCTGGGTCTTTTGCCATTTCCTATACATTATTTGTGTCCATTTGTCAATATCCACAAAAATAGCTTGCTGCATTTTGATAGGGGTTCTTTTGAATGTGTAGATCATATCGGGAAGAACTGACATTTTGAAAGTATCGGGTCTTTTTAACCATGAGCATACAGTAGCTCTCAATTTATTTAGTTCTTCCTTGCATTTTTTCATTCAGTTTTGCAGTTTTTCCTCATGTAAATCTTGTATTTACATATTTTGCTAGATTTGTACCTAAATACTTCATATTGGGTGGTACTAATGTCAATTGTATTTTGTTTGTAATTTTAAATTCTACTTGTTTATTGTTAATGTATAGGAAAGTGTTGACTTTTGTGTATTAACCCTTTATTCTTCAACCTTGCTATAATAATTTAGTAATTTCAAGATAGGATTTATTTGGCCAATCCTTTTTTACTTTCTACATAAGTAATCGTGTCATCTGTGAAAAAGACTTTTATGTCTTTCTTCCCATTCTGTAAACCTTTTATTTCCTTTTCTTGTCTTGTTACATTAGCTAGGATGTCAAGTATGGGTCATGCCCCTGGTGTATCCATAAAGTCATTGCCATACCCAAAGTCATTGAGATTTTCTCTTATATCATCTTCCAGGAGTTTTATAGTTTTTCATTTTAAATTTAGGTCTATGACCCATTTGAGTTCATTTTTACAAAGGGTGTATGGTCTGTGCATAGATTCATGTTTTCGCATGTGGATACAACAGCAAAGGCATAACCACTTTTTAAAAAAGTGGTAAGAGGAAACATTATTATCTTGTTTCTGATTTTAACAGAAAAGCTTATAGGTTCTCACCAGTAAGTATGATGTTAGCTGCAAGGTTTTTTTTTTTTTAATTTCTCATTTTTATTTTTGTGGGTACACAGTAGATGTAGGTATTTATGGGGTGCATGAAATGTTTTCATACAGGCATGCAATATGTAATAATCACATCATGTAAAATGGGGTACCCAACACCTCAAGCATTTATCCTTTGTGATACAATCAAATTATACTCTTCTTGTTATTTTTAAATGTACAATTAAGTTATTATTGACTATAGTTACCCTATTGTGCTACCAAATACTAGGTCTTATTCATTCTTTCTATTTTTCTTTTGGGTACATATGAACAATCTCCACATCCCCTCCCAATCTGCTGCCCCTACCCTTCTCAGCCTCTGGTAATCATCCTTCTACTCTCTATATCCATGAGTTCAATTATTTTGATTTTTAGAGCCCATAAATAAGTGAGAACATGTGATGTTTGTCTTTCTGTACTTGGCTTATTTCACTTAGCATAATGATCTCCAGTTCCATCCATGTTGTCGCAAATGACAGGAGTTCATTCTTCTTATGACTGAATAGTACTCTATTGTGTATATATAGCACTTTTTGTAATGTTTGAAAATGTTTATTATGTCTTGTCTACTGAATGATAACTAAACTAAACTAAGTGTAGACATTTTGTTGTTGATATTTTTCAGTTTTATTTGTATATCATTGGAGGGAAAATATTTTATTTCAATAGCTTTTGGGGTACAAGTTTTTTTCTGCTACATAGATGAATTATATAGTGGTAAATTCTGAAATTTTAGTGCACCCATCACCTGAGTAGTGTACATTGTGCCTAAAGTGTAGTTTTTTTATCCCTATCCTCCCTCGCAGTCTCCCCCTTCTGAGTCTCTAAAGTCCTTAATATCACTCTGTATGCCTTCGCATACTCGTAGCTTACCTCCCACTTATAAGTGAGGACATATGGGTTTTGGTTTTCCACTCCTGTGTTACTTCACTTAGAATAATGGCCTTCAGCTCCATCCAAATTGCTGCAAAAGACATTATTTTGTTCCCATTAATGGCTGAGTAGTATTCCATGGTGTATATACACCACATTTTCTTTATTCACTCATTAGTCAGTGGACACTTAAGTTGGTTCCACAGCTTCGCAATTGAAGTACCACATTTTCATTATCCATTAATCTGTTGGTGGACACTTAGTTTGCTTCCAAATTTTGTCTATTGTGAACAGTGCTACAACAATCATGGGAGTGCAGGTATCTCTTTGATATACTGATTTCCTTTCTTTTGGGTATATAACCAGCAGTGGGATTACTGGATCATATGGTAGCTCTCTTTTTAGTTTTTTGAGGAACCTCCAAATGATTCTCTACAGTGGCTATACTAATTTACATTCCCACCAATGCCGTGGGAGGATTCCTTTTGCTCTACATCCTTGCTAGCATTTGTTATCGCCTGGCTTTTGGATATGAACCATTTTAACTAGGGTGAGATGATATCTCATTGCAGTTTTGGTTTGCGTTTCTCTGATGATCAATGATATTGAGCACCTTTTCATATGCCTGCTTTCCATTTGTATGTTTTTTTAAAAAAAAGTCTAGTCAAAACGTTTGTCCATTTTTAATTGGATTATTAGATGTTTTCCTATGGAGTTGTTTGAGCTTTTTATGTATTCTGGTGATTGATCCCCTATGAAATGGATAGTTTGTAAATATTTTCTCTCATTCTGTAGGTTGCCTCTTCATTTTGTTGGTTGTCTTCTTTGCTGTGCAGAGGCTTTTTAACTTGGTGTGATTCTGTTTGTCCATTTCTTGCTTTGGTTGCCTGTGCTTGTGGAGTATTACTCAAGACATTTCTTTTTTCTTTTTTTGCCCAGACCAATGTCCTGCAGAGATTCTCCAATATTTTCTTATAATAGTTTCTTTTTTTTTTTTTTTTTTAGACAGGGTCTCGCTCTGTCACCCAGGCTAGAGTGCAGTGGCGCAATCTTGGCTCACTGCAAGCTCTGCCTCCCGGGTTCACACCATTCTCCTGCCTCAGCCTTTCAAGTAGCTGGGACTACAGGCGCCTGCCACCATGTCCGGCTAATTTTTTTTTTTTTTTTTTTTGTATTTTTAGTAGAGACCGGGTTTCACCGTGTTAGCCAGGATGGTCTCGATCTCTCGACCTCATGATCCGCCCGTCTTGGACTCCCAAAGTGCTGGGATTATAGGCGTGAGCCACTGCGCCCAGCCCTTACAATAGTTTAGTACATCGAGGTCTTAGATTTAAGTCTTTAATCCATTTTAATTTTATTTTTGTAGGTGATGAGAGATAGGGGTATTTTCATTCTTCTACATATGGATATCTCGTTTTCCCCACACCATTTACTGAAGAAACTGTCTGTTCCCCAGTTTATGTTATTTGCACCTTTGTCAAAAGTGAGTTAGCTGTAGGTGTATGGATTTGTTTCTGGGTTCTCTCTTCAGTTCCATTGATCTATGTGTCTATTTTTATGCCAGTACCATGCTGTCTGGGTTCCTATAGCTCTGTAGTATAATTTGAAATCAAGTGATTCTTCCAGTTTTGTTCTTTTTGCTCAGGATAGCTATATTAGCCCGTTCTTACACTGCCAGAAAGAAATATCTGAGACTGGGTAATTTATAAAGAAAAGAGGTTTAATTGGCTCATGGTTCCACACACTGTACAAGAAGCATAATGCTGACATCTGCTCAGCTTCTAGGGAGGTTTCTGGAAACTTACAATTACGTTGGAATGCAAAGAGGATGCCGGATGTCTTACATGGCCAGAGCAGGAGCAAGAGTGAAAGGGGAGGCACCACATGCTTTTAAACAACCACATCTCAGAAGGACTTTCTCACTATCATGAGAACAGTACCAAGGGGGAAATCTACCCCCATGACATAATCACCTCCCACCAGGTCCCAGCTCCAACATTGGAGATTACAATTCGACATGAGATTTGGACTGGGGGCACAGACCCAAACCATAACAATAGCTTTGGCTGTTCTGGGTCTTTTGTTGTTCCACATAAAATTTAGGATTATTTTATATTTTTGTGAATAATGTATTTAATATTTTGATAGGGATTGCATTGAATCTGTTGAGTGCTTTGGGTAGTATGGACATTTTAATAATATTGATGCTTCTAATCTATGAACATGAAATATATTTCCAGTTTTTGGTGTGCTGTTCAATTTCTTTTATCAGTGTTTTATAGTCTTCATTATAGAGATCTTTCACTTCTTTGATTAATTCCAAGGTATTGAATTTTATCTGTGGCTATTCTGAATAGGACTACCTTTTAAATTTCTTTTTCTGATTGTACACTGTTTTCATAAAGAAATACTACTGATTTTTGTATGTTGATTTTGTATCCTGCAGCTTTACTGAATTTATCAGTTCTAATAGTTTTTTTTTGTGGAGTCTTTAGATTTTTCCAAGTATAAGATTATATCACCTGCAAACAGGGATAATTTGACTTCTTCATTTCCAATTTGGATATGCTTTATTTCTTTCTCTTGCCTGGTTATTCTAGCTAGGACTTCCTATACTATGTTGAATAACAGTGGTGAAGGTGGGCATCCTTGTCATGTTTCAGATCTTAGAGGAAAGGCTTTTAGTTTTTGCCCATTTAGTATGATCCCAACTGTGGTTCTGTCATGTATGGCTTTCATTATGTTGAGATACATTTCTTCTACAGCTTATGTCTTTTGATTGGAGAGTTTAATCCATTTACGTTCAATGTTATTATTGATAAGTAAGAACATACTCCTGCCATTTTGTTCTTTGTTTTCTGGGTTTTGCTTTTTTTTTTTTTTTTTGGTCTTCTTTTCCTTCATTCTTTCTTTTATGTCTTCCTTTTAGTGGAAATAATTTTCTCTGGTGATATGATTTAGCTTCTTGCTTTTTATTTTTCTGTATCTGTTGTATGTTTTTTGATTACTATCTTATAACCCATGATTTTAAGCTGATAACAACTTAACACTGTTTATGTAAACAAACAAGCAAAAAAACAACAACAACAAAAAAAACTAGTAAAGACTCTACATCTTAACTTGGTCCCCTTACTTTCTAACTTTTTACTGTTTCCATCTTATTGTACTATGCCTTGAAAAGTTATTGTAGGTATTATTTTTAACAAGCAATAACAAACAACAAATAGGCAAAGATATGAGCAGACACTTCTCAAAATAAGGCATACAGGGAGCCAATAAACAAACATGAACAAATGCTCCACAGCACTCATCATCAGAGAAATGCAAGTCAAAACCACGATGAGATACCATCTCACACACCAGTCAGAATGCCTATTAGTAAAAAGTCAAAAAATAACAGATGCCAATGAGACTGCAGAAAGAAGGGAATGCTTATACACTGTTAGCTGGGATGTAAATTAGTTCAGACACTGTGAAAAGCAGTTTAGAGATTTCTCAATGAACTTAAAACAGAACTACCATTCAATTCAGCAATCCCATTCCTGGATGTATACTCAAAGAGAAATAAATAATTCTACCAAAAAGATACATGCAATTGTATGTTCATCACAGCACTACTGACAATAGCAAAGGCACGGAATCAACTGAGATGCCCATCAATACCTAGGAACACATTGTGGATTGGACAAAGAAAATGTGCTATACACACCATGGAATACTACACAGCCATAAAAAAATAAAATCATCCTTCATTTCTTTGACAGTGTTTTTTATTGTTAACTTTAATAGTCATGACCTTTGCAGCAACATGGATGCAGCTGAAGGCCATTATCCTAAGAGAATTAATGCAGGAATAGAAAACCAAATACCGTGTGTTCTCACTTATAAGTGAGAACTAAATGTGGGTACACATGGAGATAAAGATGGGAGCAATACACACTGGGGACTACTAGAGGGTGGTGAAAGGGAGAGGGGCAAGAGCTAAAAACCTACCTATTGGGTACTATGTTCATTACCTGGGTGACAGGATCATTTGTACCTTAAACCTCAGTATCATGCAACATGACCATGTAAGAAACCTGCACATGTACCCTCTCAATCTAAAATAAAAGTAGTAATTATAAAAAATGAATAGACTGGGTGCAATGTCTCACACCTGTAATCCTAGCACTTTGGGAGGCCAAGGCAGGCAGACCTTTTGAGGTCAGGAGTTCGAGACCAGCCCGGACAGCATGGTGAAACCTTGTCTCTACTAAAAATACAAAAGAAATAGCTGGGCATGGTGGCGGGTGCCTGTAATCCCAGCTACTGGAGAGGCTGAGGCAGGAGAATCGCTTGAACCCAGGAGATGGAGGTTGCAATGAGCTGAGATCACTGTACTCTAGCCTGGGCAGCAGTGAGACTCCATCTCATAAATAAATAAGTAAAAGGACACAATGCCAAAAAAAATTAAATGGGCTTCTCATAAGCAACCTACAGTGAAGTCTTATTTTTAATATACTGTGACAATATCTGTCTTTTAATTGGTGTATTAAGAACATGGACATTTAAAGTAATTCTTAATACAGTTTGATTAATATATATGGTATTTGCTACTGTTTTCTATTTGTTGCCCTTGTTCTTTGCTCTTATATTTTTCTTCCACACTTTTTCTGCCTTTGATGGTTTTCATTGTGCAGTTTACACAATTCCATTTTCACTCTTTTGTTATATTAATTATATATTTTTAAGAGGTTGTAATAAAGTTTGCAATATTCTCTTACAACTAACACATGTCCGCTTTCAAATAACACTATACTGCTTCACAGATAGGGTAAGTACCTTATAATAACAAAATATTTCTAATTCATCTTTCCCATCCCTTGTGTCATTAATGTATGATTTCACTTGTATATAACCATATATATGCAAATGTATGTGTGTATAAGCATGCATAATAGAATACATTGTTGATATTATTATTTTGAACACATTTATCTGTTAGATTTTTTACATTTTTTATTTTACCTTTACTTATATATTCTCTGAGACTTGTCTTTTCTTTGTGCACATCTAAGTTTCTGACATGTATTATTTTCATTGTCACTGAAGTACTTTTTCTTTTCTTTATTTTTAACAGCTTTATTGGGATATGTTCGACATAAAAGGAACTGCAAATACTTAATGTACAATTAAATGAGTTTGGACATATGCAAATGTCCCATGACATCACCAAAAGTAAGGTAATAGACATATCCAACCCTTCCCAGAATTTTCTTATTGTTCTTTATTTCTTTTTTCCTTGTGTTTCATTGTGTATGGTTAGAATACTTAACACGAGATGTACCCTCCTAACAAATTTTAATGTGCACAATACTGTGTGGTTAACTATAGGCACCATGTTCTACAGAATTTCCTCAATTATTGTTTGTCTGGGAAAGTCTTTATTTCTCCTTCAAGATGATTTTACAAGGTACAGAATTTTGAAGGATCATTTTGCATAACACAGAGGTCCAGGCTGGTGAGATTTTTCTGCAACACTTTAAATATTTCACTTCACTCTCCTCTTACTTGCATAGTTTCTGAAGAGATGTTACAGTTAGTTCTTATCTTTGTTCCTCTATAGGTAAGGTGTTTCCCACACCTCAACTTCTTTCAAGATTTTTTTCTTTTACTTTGATTTTCTAAAGTTTGAATATATATGCCTAGGTGGTGTAGGTTTTGTTTTGATTTTCAGACTTTTTTTGTTTTGTTTTGGTAAGTATCCTGTTTGGTGTTCTCTGAATTTCCTGGATCTGTGGTTTGCTGTCTGACATTAATCAAACACTGCTTCTGTTCCTTTCTCTCTATCTTCTTCTTTTTCTATTCCTATTACATATAATTATACCTTTTGCAATTGTACAACAGTTCTTGACTACTCTGCTTGACTTTTTCAGTCTTTTTTCTCTTTGTTTTTCAGTTTGGGAAGTTTCTATTCCTATACTATCAGACTCAGAAATTCTTCTCTCTGTCATGTCCAATCTTGTAATGAGCTCATTAAAATGTTAAATCTTTTACCGTGTTTCGGACTGTTAGCATTTCTTTTTAATTCTTTCTTAGAATTTGCATCTTTCTGCTTGCAATTTCTATTTATTTTTGCATGTTGTCTACTATTTCTGTTAAAGCCTTTAGCATATTAATCATATGTCTTAAAATTTCTAATCAGATAATTCCAACAGTACTGCCACATCTGACTCTGACTCTGGTGCTTGTTCAGTATCTTCAAACTGTGTTTTTTTCTTATTTTTGTATGCCTGATAATTTTTCACTGAAAGTAGGACATGATGTACTGGGTGAAAGAGACTGTGGTAAATAACACCTTTAGTGACATACTGGTAATGTGTGAGGAGAAAGAAGTGTTCTATAATTTTGTAAGTCTCAGGACTGGCCTTGGTGGCTCATGTCTGTAATCCCAGGACTTTGGCAGGCCAAGGCGGGCAGATCACTTGAGGTCAGGAGTTCCAGACAGGCCTGGGCAATGTGCTGAAACCCTGTCTCTACTAAAAAATACAAAAATTAGCTGAAAGTGGTGGTGCACACCTGTGATCCCAGCTACTCAGGAGGCTGAGGCAGGAGGATCTCTTGAGCCCGGGAGGGAGAGGTTGTAGTGAGCCAAGATCACGCCACTGCAGTCAAGCCTGGGTGACAGAGCGAGACCCTGTCTCAAATAAAATAAAATAAAATAAAAATAAGTCTCAGACTTTTGGTAAGGCTGTGAGACTGTGAGCTTCACAAGTGTTTATCAGCTTCACCTACCCTCTTAGGAGAGATAGAGAGCCACAGGGAGACATACTTAGGAAATACCTAAGCTTGAATTGGGGATTTCCCTTTTCCCAGGTGGTTTGGGCTCTGATAAAACCCCAGAAATTTAGGCTCCAGTAAAATAGTTCCTCCTGAGAGCAGGTCTTGTTAAGAAGAACATAATGCTTTATCATATTTTAAAATAACTATTTTTCCCCTTCCCCTGTGAAAGGCACAAGATAATTTTTCTACAATATTTGCTGTGAGAACCTGGTAGGGCCCCTGGAGGTAAAACTCGCAAAATTGTAAGGAGACTCCTTATGCATGGGCTTCCCTAGAGTTTTTAACTTTGAGACTTGTTCACACTGAGGCTCTAGCAATTTTTAAATTACCATTTAGTTTTTCATACATTGGCACTCACTGGTTCCTGTGGATGTTTCTGCTCTGGTAAGTAGTGATTCTCTGTACCCACCTGTCTTTCTCTCCAATGGTTTGCCCTGTGACCTCACTTCTTCCTCATATCTAAGAACAGTTAATTTTTCAGCTTGTTTAGCTTTTTACTTGTTGTTAGGTTGGAGTGGTAACTTCCCTATCATCATATTTTTAATGGTGTCAACATGATGCCATAAAGAGTGAATGGTGAAAAATGAAAGATGTATAGTTTAAATACCTCTCATTGCATTGGTTACCTGTTAATACATGCAAATTGTATGTGACAAATTTCAATGTATAAAATGTCTAGTATTAGAAAATTGCTCTGGTTACCTCATATGAATAGAATCATGCAGTTTGCCTTTTTGTGATTAGCTTTTCCACTTAGCGTGGTGTTCTCAGAGTTTACTCATGTTGTGGCATGTGTCAGAATTTTCTTCCTTGTTGAGGCTGCATAGTATTCCATTCCACATATGTACCACATTTTCTTTGCTCATTCATCCATTGGTGGACATTTGGATTGTTTCAACTATTTGGTTATTGTGAATGATGCTACTATGAACATGGAGGTACAAGTGCCTCTTTGGTACCCTGCTTTCAATGATTTTTGATAAGCCCGGGATTGGATTTGCTGGATCATGTGGTGGTCCTATTTTTGACTTTTTGAGGAGCCACTGTATTGTTTCCATGGCAGCCATACCAATTTACTTTCCCATCAGCATTGTAGGGGGGCTCCAGTTTCTCCACATCCTTGCCAACACTTTTTAATCTTCTTTTTCTTTTCTGGTAGTCATTCTAATAGGTGTGAAGTGATATCTCATTGTGGTTTCCCTTTACGTTTATCTTCTTACTTTGTTTGAGTATATTTTCTTACAAACAAAATATTTTTAGAATTTACACGCTATTTAGACATTAAAATATGCAGCAGCATTCTAATTTTTACAATCTTTCTCATTAAAAAAAAAAAAAAAAGTGCGCCTACCTTTCTCCAAACCAGAGATATAACATTAATTGTCAACATAATTATCACTGAGATTCTATCTGCTGAATCAAAAAGAGGTGAATCCAAGTCATGGCCTTGTTGCTTATTATCCATGTATCTGTGTGACTTCAAACAACCTCTCAGTCTCCATTTTGTCATCTGAATAAAAAAAGGAATATAATAATACTCGCCTACTCAATTTGGGAGGCTGTTGAATTAAAAGTACTAATATGTGAATACACTGTAAATTATAAAGTCCTGCTAATGAAAGCCATTGCTTGTATTAATTAGCATCAATAGTAAATGCCTTATATTATGGGCACAGTGACTATAATGGGCAAAAGCTTAAGTTCTAGATTCAGTCTACCTTGTTACCCAAGTCGTGTTACCTAGGGTGGTTATGTGATCTCTCAGTCTCAGTCTAGACAATAAGGGTGGTTATAGAGTATGCCAATTGCCATATGCATGGCATGTAGTAAGCACTTTAACGTTAGCTATAATTATTCACTTATTTTTGTTTTGTGGCTTCTGCAAATCTTGACTGTTTACTACCTGGAAAAGAACACGTCTGGTATGATCATCATGTACTCCCAGAAGAACAGCTCCAATACGGCTAATGCCTTTTGATTATCAATCTTTTGAGTTTCAATTAGAAAAATGAAGAAACAGCCATGGACCCCTCTTGCCTAAGTCAATGAGAAAATTCAGGAGTGAAAGGTCTTTCCTCCTAGCATTGATGAATGTCAGACATTGAAATGGAAAAACAACAACAACATAGCTTTGGTGTTCTAATAGGAGACTAAGATTACAACTACTCAGTGACCAAGCTGAGAAATGGGAACAAGTTTAGTTTTGTGTATGTCTGTACCTTGTGGAAGATCAGGAGAAGGGCAGGGCATATATATTTGTTGGGCAACTGTAGCCTTGCAGATGATGTTCTGGGCTTTTTGCATGTATTATCTCCTTGTTTCTTAATTGGGAGAAGGGTGCATATTATCAGAGCTACCTGGCTGCTTTCCTTTCAACATTACATAAATACTAATTTCATTTTTTAATTACAAAATAAGTATGTGATCTTATTCTCATTGTAAAAATGGAAATAATGTAGCAAGAAACATATAGAAAAATAAAGAAAGTTTCTTTCACCCATTTCTCCCTGGCTGCCCACAGTCTCCCATTTTTCCTAACAGGTTACCACAGGAACTGTGCATCTTTTCTGAATATATCTTTGAATTTATTCAAATAAATATAGTTTTTAATACATAAAATGGCCATATTATATATATATGTCATTCTGCAACTAACTTCTTTTCACTTAATAATTTTTTGGATAAATCTTTTCATCTCTGTACCTAAAGATATTAATAACAACTGACGCATATGGACCAGGAACATGTAAAGTGTTTTCCATAATCTAATTTATTTAATGCTCAAAATAACTATGAAGTACGGTGATAAATGACAGAAACAGATCCCGTGAAGTTTAGCAACTTGCGGAAGATCAAAAGCTAAGTGGTAGCAGTTGCAATTGAGCCCACCTAGGAAATCTTCAGAACTCACACTCGACTACTCTGCTGGACCACCTCTCTAATTACCTTGTTCTTTCAAAGATTATGTAATATATTTTAAAATATTATAAACAATGCTACTTTAAAGTATTTAAAATATAAAAAGAAGAAAGTTCTTTTTTTTTTGTCCCCCTCACTACAGACAAACTACCAAGCTATTCTTATGCAGCTTGAAATGTGTTGGGTCTGAACTGAGACCCAAGAATGTGTATTTTTAACAACAAACACCCAGATTATTATCATCTAGGAAGTTTGAGGAAAACTGAGAAATACTGTCATAGGAGTTATTAAATTATTTTAGGCAGCTAGAGAGGAAAAGGGATCTTTGGGAAGTTTTCGTTTTTTTTCTCTTTTTTTTTTCAGTTGTGGATTTTTTTTTTTTTATACTTTAAGTTCTAGGGTACATGTGCACAACGTGCAGGTTTGTTACATATGTATACATGTGTCATGTTGGTGTGCTGCAGCCATCAACTCGTCATTTACATTAGGTATATCTCCTAACGCTATCCCTCCCCCTTACCCCCTCCCCACACGTTTTTTAAGACCTTTCTTGTCTAGCTGGAAAGCCCCGGCTCTTAGAGCAGGCTGGCAACCTTTGATATGCAAATACGGGCCATTAGAAACTGGGTCCACCCAAACATGACGATTCCTGAGGCCTTCTTGCCCTTGCCCCACATGTGCCTGGCAACATGGCTGCCCCCACATATTCCCACGTGTGTAGAACATCATGGAGCCCTGCATTTGCCTATTAAAACCTAGGGTGGGAGGGCTAGCTTTTTGGTAGGCTACGTGAATGATATGCCTAGTCAAACCAATCCCCTGAGCCCTATGTGTCATGCTCATCCGTGTGAAGAGACCACCAAACAGGCTTTGTGTGAGCAACAGGGCTGTTTATTTCACCTGGGTGCAGGTGGGCTGAGTCCGAAGAGAGTCAGCGAACGGAGATGGGGTGGGGCAGTTTTACAGGATTTGGGTGGGTAGTGGAAAATTACAGTCAAAGGGGATTGTTCTCTTGCAGGCAGGGGCAGGAGTCACAAGGTGCTCAGTGGGGGAGTTTCTGAGCCAGGAGAAGGAATTTCACAAGGTTAATCGATCAGTTAAGGTGGGGCAGGAATAGATCACAGTGGTGGAATGTCATCAGTTAAGGCAGAAACCGGCCATTTTCACTTCTTTTGTGATTATTCACTTGCTTCAGGCTATCTGGATGTATCCGTGCAGGTCACGGGGCATATGATGGCTTAGCTTGGGGCTCAGAGGCCTGACACTATGCAAATCAGACACCCCCTCCTCCAGCCTCTACATATACCTGGCTGGTATCCACTGCACTTGGGGTCTCTTCTCTGGGCTTTGGAACCCCCTTCCCTCAGTCCCTGTAAGGGGGAGCTTCTTCCTTCTGTCTTCTCTCTTCTTTCTTGCCTATTAAACTCTCTGCTCCTTAAAAACACTCCATGTGTGTCTGTGTCATTTTTTTCCAATTTGATCCAAGACGAAGAACCTGGTGTTCCTCCATTCATCAGAGCCGTATCAATACCAAAATAAGAGTTACAGTCTTGTGCCACATAGCAACGCTTCAGTCAATGACACACTTCATGTACAACAATGGTCCCGTAAGATTACAATACTGTATTTTTACTGTACCTTTTGTATGTTTAGATACAGGTGTACTTACAGTTGTATTACAATGGCCTACGGTATTCAGTACAGTAGCATGCTGTACAGGTTTGTAGCTTAGGAGCAATTGGCTATACCATATAGCCTAGGTGTGCACTAAGTTATAGCATCTAGGTTTGCCTAGGATTTTCACAGAACAACACAATTGCCCATCGATGCATTTCTTAACATATTCATGGTTAAACCATACATGACTGTAGTTGTGTAGAATCATTGAGGTAGAGAATTCAGTAACTGTACATGAAGTTTCTACTAAATTTGGCTCTCAATATCATGAGCATTGTCTTACTTCCCCATTCTCACCCATGGTGTTGACCTCTTTGGGCTGCCTTGCTCAAGGGTAGCTCCTAACAACAGTAGTTTGCCTCCCGAGGGCAAGTCTTGAGCTGTCTATGCAAAGGAAATCAAGGGGAATAAGGGCTCCTGATGTGGAAAGGGGGGTGGGCATGAAGTAAGTAAGCTTTTAGGCATTATAATGCAAAAAGAAAAAGAAAAAAAGGAAAAAAAATTAGAGAAAAATATGATTGTTAATATTAAGTCTAATAGTATTATGCTTCAGAAGACTGGAGATTATTTTTAAATGTTTTATAGTCCAATTCAAAACAAATCTAAATGAAGAAGGTTACTAAAATAATAGAGCTCAGACCACATAAAAGAAATAGAAGTAAAATTCTTTTTTTCCATTAAAAATAGCTTCTAGCATGGAGATCTTATCATTATGCTTTTTCTAATTATTCAGTAGTTGCCATTTAGAAGGGAATTGAAGGAAAACACTAAATATGCTCTACCTCTGAGTATGTCTAACTCCACTGGATAAATTTGTTATTTATCCTCTCTCTCTCAACAACTAATATCCAAGAAAAATATAGCTCCAGTGTTCATTTGACCATGTGACTTGTCTAACATGAGCATTGTATCAACTATACTAACAATTTCTTACTTTGCATTGCATTTTAATGTTCACAGAAAGCTGCATTTTAACCCCGTGTGAGATAGCATCCTACTAAGGGAGGAGACCACCCCTCATATCGTCTTATGCCCGATTTCTGCCTCCAAAGAAAGAAGAAGTAAAAACTAAAAGGCAGAAATGAAATCCACAGGCAGACAGCCCGGCGACGCACCCTGGGCCTGGTAGTTAAAGATCGACCCCTGACCTAATTGGTTCTGTTATCTGTAGATTACAGACATTGTATACAAATGCACTGTGAAAATCCTTATCTTGTTTTGTTCCGATCTAATTACCGGTGCACACAGCCCCCAGTCACGTACCCCCTGCTTGCTCAATCAATCATGCCCCTCTCACATGCACCCCCTTAGAGTTGTGAGCCCTTAAAAGGGACAGGAATTGCTCACTTGAGGAGCTCGGCTCTTGAGACAGAAGTCTTGCCGATGCCCCCGGCCGAATAAACCCCTTCCTTCTGTAACTCGTTGTCTGAGGAGTTTTGTCTGTGGCTTGTCCTGCTACACTATAAGCTCCAAAACATGATATAATAGGTATTTCAGTGACTTCACCGTAGAAATAGAGAGTAATAAGGGTACATAGAGCAGACCACTTCATTTAACCATTGATTTTTGAAGGTCAAATGACAGTACCCTGTTTCACAGGAAAAATGCCTGTTCTAGCTTGGGCCCCTAAGTCATTTGCCCACTTTCTGGAATTTCTACATTGCCAAGAAAAATCTTATGAAGAAAACTAGTTTTGCCCTTCCTTCTTTTTTTTCCTCTCCCTTCCTCCCTCACTCCTTTCTTTCTTTCCATTGGTGACTTCCTATTCCCACTTACTTTATTCCCCTCTTTTCTTTCCTTTGTTTTTCTTTCTTGTTTGGGAAAATTAGAAATCCTGCCAACACTAATAATCTCAACAAAATGTAGAAAAGAAAGAAATCAGATTTCTAATTGAATAGGCATTAAACCAGATTACAATGTGCATCATAGGAAATCAGATAAGAGAATAGAAAGATAGAAAGAAAATCCATCCATTTTATACAGCCAGTTACAATCCATTACATACATAGTGTCTAGATTAACGGTAACTCATCTCTTATACTAGGACTCGACAGTACCCTTTGCTCTGTACTCTTTAGTAGTCCCTCTAAAGTTCATCTGGTAATTGAGGTAACTATTTTTTAGCTAGAGCTTTTATCCAAAGTAATAACAAATCTTCCCTTATCTCCATGAGAAGCACATGGTTTTCAGAGCAGAGAAAGGAGCCTAAGTTAGACTCCCAAGGTGACAGAAAAATAGGGGCCCTATCTTCCTTGATATTTACATTTCAAAAAGATGGTTCTCACACTCTTAAGAAAAACATTTCTGAGTTGTAAAGCAGGCAAGGGGCTTACCTAACCTTTACAAAGATTTAGAGGAAAGATTCACAAACACTAGGTTTCTCATGGAAATGCTCTAAGAAGGTGTGGGTCGGGGGGGAGGCAGGAGGAAGTCTCTTTCCCTTCTGGCAACAGAGAAAATCCAATTTTTAAAATTTACCCTGACATTTTCAAAAAATATTTATTTAGCCCCTATTATTTGCTAGGCACTCAGTGTGTATAGATATATGGTGGTGACGTTACTGTAATATAGTGTAGAAACAATTTGAGATATTTGTTGGAAAGCGTGATTTACCATGAGGATGGTGATGGAAGTGGGTGAATGATCATGGTGGTCTTTGGCCTTTTTAGCACTAGTTATGCTGCTTTATCTTGCACAAAAACCAAACTTGCTATTTTACCTTTTTCTAATTTTTAAATTAATAAATAAAGATTATATATATTTATCATGTACAAATTATATTTTGACATACGTGTGCATTGTAGGATAGCTACATTGGGCTAATTAACATATGCATTACTTCACTTATCATCTTTTTGTGATGAGAACACTTAAAATGTACTCTCTTAGCAATTTGCAAGAATACATTATGATTAACTATTGTCACAATAGACCTCTTAAACTTATTTCTGTCTAATTGAACTTTTGTATCCTTTCACCAACATCTCTTCAACACCCACCCCCAGCCCCTGTTGCTCCATTCTGTTCTCTGTTTCTATGAGTTTTTTCTTTTTCTTTTTCTTTTTTTTAGATTCCAGATGTAAGTGAGATCATGTGCTATTTGTCTTTCTGTGCCTGGCTTATTTCTCTTAACATAAGAAAATGTAAATTAATGTAATCATTATGGAAAACAGTATGGAGGTTCCTCAAAATAGTAAAAATAGAACTACCATATGATCCAGTAATCCTACTACTTGGTATATATTAAAAAGAAATGAAATTAGTATGTTGAAGAAATATCTGGGCTCCCATGCTCATGGCAGCATTATTCACAAGAGTCAAGATAGGGAATCAACCAAAGTGTCCATCAAAAAAATGAATGGATAAAGAAAATGTGGTACATATACAAAATGTAATATTATTCAGTCATCAAAAGAAGGAAATCCTATCATATACAGCAACATGGTTGAAGCTTGCTGCTTTCTTTGGAGATTTTGGATGTAACAAAACTGCTACTTTTATTGAGATACATATTCTATGGTTGAACTAAAAACCTTACATCTGAATGAGGTATGCTTTTATTTAATTAACTGTATCTACAAAAATTTTCAAAGAAGCCTGGGAGAAAATAATGTGATATATTAAGTAGGGCCTGGATTAACCACCCCTGAGAGACTTGACTTTTAAACCCTATAAATCTGTTTGTTCAACTCGTAATGGAGAAAATTGCACCAAATGATCACCAAGGCTCCTAGTTTACTGCCTAGCTGCTCAAAATTGTCATCCAAGGCCCAGAAGCATCACCCGGGCATTGTTAGAAATCCAGATCTCAAGTTCACCCCAGCTCCACTGAATCAGAATCTGCATATTAACAGGATCCTCAAGGTATTTCATCCACATTAAAGCTCGAGAAGCACTGGTTTCTAGTACTGGAAAACAAACAAATAAGAAAGAATGACAAAAGAGCTCCAGAAATGTGGAGGACTTTTTGGAATACAGAAACTAGAGAACAATGGTGATAGAGGAACAAGAAGAGGAAATTGCAATCCTGAAGAGTTGAGGAGAGGGATACTGAGTTTTGGTTGGAGAAAGAAACAGCAGAACCTGGCATCCTTCTTGACCTCAAAAAGAAACTAACGGAAAATGTGGAAAGAAAAGAAAGGAAGAAAAGAAAGAAAGAAAGACAAAGAAAGATGGAAGGAAAGAAGGAAGGAAGGAAGGAAGGAAGGAAGGAAGGAGGGAGGGAGGGAGGGAGGGAGGGAGGGAGGGAGGGAGGGAAGGAAGGAAGGAAGGAAGGAAGGAAGGAAGGAAGGAAGGAAGGAAGGAAAGGAGGGAAAGAAGAAAAGGGGCCCAGTGCAGTGGTTCATGCCTGTAATCCCAGCACTTTGGGAGGCTGAGGTGGGCAGGTCACCTGAGGTCAGGAGTTCCAGATCAGCCTGGCCAACATAGTGAAACCCTGTCTCTGCTAAAAATACAAAAAAATAACTGGACTTGGTGGCAGGCGCCTGTAATCCCAGCTACTTTGGGGGCTGAGGCAGGAGAATTGCTTGAACCTTGAAGGTGGAAGTTGCAGGGAGCCAAGATCATGCCACTGCACTCCAGCCTGGGTGACAGAGAGAGACTCTGTCTCAAAAAAAAAAAAAATTAAGAAAGAAAAGGAAATAAAGAAAGAAAAGGAAGGAAGGAAGGAAGGAAGGAAGGAAGGAAGGAAGGAAGGAAGGAAGAAAAGAAAGAAAGAAAGAAAGAAAGAAGGAAAGAAAGAAAGAAAGAAAGAAAGAAAGAGAAAGAAAGAATAAAAATTAGTTTCTTCAAGGAGTAAAACACTTTCAAGTGTGTCACTGACTTCTTTCAGGTAAAATGGATTATTCCCTAGAAAAATGTACATTACAAACCTGACTGAAAAAGACGAAGATGGTCTGAGTGAATATACTGCTCCATAATATTAAGAAAATAATAATAATATCCACTCTTCTGAAAGTAACAAGCCCAGCTAATTTCATGGGTCAGTTACATCAATCTCATCAAGAAAAGAAAATATATTTTCTATTTAAACTTGTTTAGAGCATAGAAAAAAATAAAATATTGTCAATACAGTCTACAAGCTTAGCAAAACCCTGATATCCAGATCTTATAAGACCTTATAAGCCAATCTCAGTTATGAAAATAAATGTGGACTCCCTAAATAACATTTCAGCCAAAAACTACTGGAATGAAACAATAAAATATGGGAGGATTCTTTCCAGGAATGCAAGGATAATTCACATTGAGAACTATATTAATACAATTCATCACATTAACAGAATGATGAGCAAATCATATTACTTCTATTGAATGCTGAGCTATTTTGACAAAATTAAAAGACACTTTTCCTAATAAAAACTCTTAATAATTAGCAAAATGTAACTTTCTTAACTTGAGAAAAAAAAAATACCACCAGACACCTGTAGTAAACAGTTAACATGGAAACTTGAACATTCTCATTATAGGTAAATATAAGGGAAGAATGCTCATTATCATTACAATATTGTTCTAGGAAAGCTAGTCAATGTAATAGGCATTAAAATGTAAAAAGTGCTAAAAATATTAAAGAGGAAAAGAAAAATTATGACAATTTATGGACAATAAGAATCCAAGAGAACCAACCAGAAAACTATAAAACCAATTAGGAAACCTATAAAGGTGACCAAATATACGACCACAATGCCTGAATCTTTAAAGATTTGCTATGCATCAGAAATAACCACTTTTAAAAATGCATTGAACCCATATCACCTATCTATACATATTTCTTAAATGAAAAACAACAAAAATACTGTAGAAAGAATCCCCCGCTCACAATAGCAACAACTATTTTTTAATCTCCTGAGAAGATTTACAATAAATATGTGAGATATATTTTTGCAAAATATTCTGAAGGACATAAAATAAAACCTAAATAAGAGTAATACTATGATCATGAATTTAAAAGTGAATATCAAAACGATATCAACTCATGAATTCAATACCAAACAAAATCTTAATAAGATGCTTAATAATGCACCACAAATTGAAGTTCATGACTTTTTGAATAGGTAAAAGGATAATAGCCAAAAGATATTTGGGGGAAAAATGAGGGAGGAATTTACCTTACCAGATCTAAAATGTTCTTCTACAACTACAGTGTTGAAACAATGTGGTGCACTCCTAAAGCATGGTCTTTTCATATGTGATAAAAGTAGCTTTTTAATCATTGGAGAAAAGTTGACCTATAAAATGTTATGATAGTTATCCATTTGGAAACAAAAAAATCAGATTTTTACTTCCCACCATCCCATAAGGAAATTGCAGAGGGTTTAAGTATAAACACAAGTGCACACACATGCACAAGCAGTACATGTGTAAGCCTATGTAAGCCTATAAGAAAAAACAGGAAGATTCATATCTGAATGTCAGACCATCTCTCTCAAAAAAGATACAAAATATTAAAATGATTTATAAGCTGGGCATGGTGGCTCACACCTGTAATCCCAGCACCAGCACTTTGGGAGGCCGAGGCAGGCGGATCACGAGGTCAAGAGATCAAGACCATCCTGGCCAACATGGTGAAATCCCATCTCTACTAAAAATACAAAACTTAGCCAGTGACAGAGCAAAACTCTATCTCAAAAAATAAATAAATAAAAATAAAAGATTTATGGATAGAACCATATAAAAATGTAAAATGTTAGCAAAACAGTAAAAGGAACAAAAGTAAAGACAGACAATATATTTTAAAAAACAATTTGCAAACCAGGTTCCAGAATTAATTTCTATAACATTAAAAAGAAACCCTTTTACAATAACCAAGCAAAAAATAACCAACTCTGTACAATTGAGCATAAGCTTTGAATAAATTATACACAAAATATAACATAATAATGTGTGGAATCACAGTAGTATTCATGAAAAATAATTTATATGAATATTCACAATAATATTGTTTATTTGATTCAAAAATCTTAACTTGTTAAATGTACAATTTATTAGCATTATAAAAGTGAATAACTACCATGTGACAGGCACTGGCCTAGGCCCTGGAGATGCAGCAGTGAACAATATAAACCCTTTGCAAAATAAATTTTAAAAATAAAATAAAAGTACCTGCTCTTGGAGCTTCTATTCTAGTGTACATACACAGAAGTGAAAAAAGCATAGAAACACAGCTTAAAGAATAAAAAATACACTGAACACTCATCTGTCACGGAAGTTAGGGATTAGAATATTACCAACGCAACAGATAGAGCATAGATTGAGTTTTTGTGCTTTTTAGGAGTGAACAGTAACCCGACTGTGTAGTAATCACTGTCTTACTTTTCTTTATTCACCTAAAAAATATTTGCCAAGTCTTTCCTATTTGTTAGGCAATGTGCTATGTGCTAGGATATATCATTGAACAAAACCAGATTAAAATCTATACTGTCCTGGAACTCACAATTTAGCAGGGATAGACAGACAATTAAAAATAAAAATGACAAGTGAAAAATACAAGGAAAAGGGAAAAATGGAGCAGGATAAAGGGACTTCAGGAGTATGAAGTAGTGGTGGCAATAAAGTGGGTTTCATTAGGATGATGCCATTTTGGCCATAGACTTGAAGGAGGTGAGGCATTGGATATAGAGATGTGGTTTGAGGGAATTCCATGCAGAGCCAAAGGTATAAGAAGAAAGATGAGGTACTTGAGGAACATAGAAAAGACTGGTGTGGCAGGAACAGAGTAAGCAATTAGGTGAATGATAGGAAAGCAGGTTCAAAAACAAGGAAAGTGCAGTGGGATGGTACTATGGCTTGAATATGTCCTCTAAAAGTTCATGTGTTGAAATTCAGTCTTGGAAGATGGGGCCTTTAAAAAATGATAGGTCTGTGAGGTCTCTGCCCTTATGAATACATTAATACTATTGTGATGAGAATAGGTTATTTATCCAGGAGTGGGTTTCTGATAAAAAGGATAATCTTGGCGCACTTCCCTCTCTGTCTCATGTGCTTGCTTTCACCTTTTGCTCTTTTGCCATAGGATGACCCTCACCAGATGCAGTGTCATGCTCCTGAACTTCCCAGCATCCAGAAACATGAGCCTAATAAACTTCTTTTCTTCAAAAATTACCCTGTCTTTGGTATTTTGTTATAGCAAGAGAAAATGGACTAAGACAAGTGGACAGATCATGCAGTCCTTTGGTTTTTACACTGATTCCCTTGCAGTGTTGACAAGTGGACAGATCATGCAGTACTTTGGTTTTTACACTGATTCCCTTGCAGTGTTTTGAATAACATAGCCATTGCAATATTTTGAACAAAGCATTGACATGATCTGATTTTGGTTTTTGAAGAATCTCTCTGATTGCACTGTAAGTGAGAATGGACTATAGTGGGCAAGAGTAGAGGCAACAATGCCCACTAGAGGATTCTTCCAAGAATTCAACAATCCAAGTGAGAGATGTTATCACAGTGTTAGCAACAGGGATGGTGAGAATTGGCTGGACTCTGAATATATTTTGATTTTAGGAAATCCCATAAGATTTCCTGGAATTTTGGACTCTGGGTATGAGAAAGAAAGAAGTCAAAGGTGACTTCAATGTTTAGGGCCTGAAATACTAGGAAGGTGGATTTGCCATCAAGTCATATGGTCTTGAAGAAGTCCAGGAAACATCACCCCAAAATATGCAACTTTTGTATGCTGAGAGAACTGAGAGAACTTGGGGAAGAGCAGGTGTAGGGAGAAGCCTTTTCTGGGCTTCCCTTATCTGAAAAAAATTCATTTGTTCCCTTTCTGGAATCTCAACAAACAGGGAAGATCAACTCACAGGAAAGATCAACTCACAGGAAAGAAGACATCTCATTCAGACTTTGCCATAGGCTAGCACTTATTCTTCTCACAGTTCCTCCTTGAGACAACTTTTATTACCTGAGATAAACTTCATTTTCGTAACAAGACAAACTTTGCTCACCATACACTTCCTTCCCTCACCCTCCCACAGCTTGTTGTCACGCCCTTCCAGAAGCCCCAAGCCCCTATTCCAATGTTATAAGAACTTAATCATCTGGCCCTTCTTCAACTATCATATTTTGCGGGACTTCCGTGCATATGCATGTGATGTAATTAAAATGTTTTTTCTCTTATAATCTGCCTACCATCATTTTATTTCATAGACTCAATTATTGAAACTTCAGAGGATTGAGAGAAGGTTTTATCTCCCCTACAGTCTAGCCTCCTATTGCCTCTGTGGCCTTATTTCTTCCTATACCCTCCTTAGCCATCCTGTTCCAGCTCCACTGGCCTCTGCTGGCCCTTGAGATCATCAGGCACGCTACCTGTTAAGACCTTCGCACTGACTCTCTTTCCTGTGCCTGGAATGCTTTTCCCACAAATGTCTACATGGCTAACTCCCTTAACTCCTTCAAGTTTTGCTCAAATGCAAATTTGCTCAAATTTGCACCTTCTCAATGCAACTAACCTTGACCACCTACCACCTTCTCCAGCATGCCCTAATCCTCTTTATCCTACTTCGTATTTTTTCTCTATAGCACTTATCACCATGGAACACACACGATGTATTGACTTATATATTGTGTATATCATTTATTTATTTCTGTTTCTTCCTACTAATAGTCTCCACAAGATTGTTGCCTAAAATGGTAACTGAAATGTCAAAAGCATTCAGTAAATGTTTGTTGAATAAATAAATGGATACGATTTCTTAATCTTCCCATTTTCTCAGCAATATATGATATTCCCCTTATCCAGGGGCCATTTTTTTTTACTCTCTCTGTAAAATATAACTTCCGAATTTTATGGGGTGGGAAAGAATACTTTGGACTCTAACTGCATCTCAAACAACTTTTATCCATTCTTCTTTAGTTATCATTTCCTTCAGCCCCAGATCAGCGGTTCCTGGGACTATCAGTTTGGAGCTATTTGGAGAGCCTGTAATGTACATAGCATTAGTTCTTAGCATGCCCACTGCTGTCTTAGAATTTGGTTTTCCATGATTTACTAAATCAGATTACACTTAACACTCTGCTTTCTAGTGTTAACCCAAAATGTCTGAGACAGGCCTCAGTCAATTTAGAAAGTTTATTTTGCCAAAGTTTAGGACATGCTCATGACACAGCCTCAGGAAATCCTGACGACATGTGTCCAAGGTGGTTGGGCATACAGTTTGCTTTTATACATTTTAGGGAGACATGACACATCAATCAATAGGTGTAAGATGTACACTGGTTCAATCTGGTAGGGTGGGACAACTTGAAGTGGGGGGTTTCCAGGTTAGAAGTAGATAAGAGACAAAAGGTGGCATTCTTTTGATTCCTTGATCAACTGTTCTATTGAATACACAATTTAGTCTGGCTCAGTAAATCTGCATTTACCACAAACAATAGGGCAAAGGAAGCAATCAGATATGCCTTTGTCTCAGGTGAGCCTCAGAGGGATGACTTTGAACTCTGTCTGTCCTTTACTCACAAGGAATTTCTTGTGGGCAAATTGTGAGGGAGTGAGGGAGGTATGTGGCTTCTTATCTTTGTAGCTATCTTATTTAGGAATAAAATGGGAAGCAGATATGCCTGAACATAGTTCCCAGCTGACTTCTCTCTTGGCTTAGTGATTCTGGGGTCCCAAGATTTATTTTCCTTTCATACTAGCTTCCAAAATTGTGTTGCCTTTATCATGTTTTCCCCATCTCAGTGTTTTCAAAAATTCTTTTACTATAGCTTTAGTAGGGATTGGATAAGGAGTGAAATTATGAGTGGATTGAATTTTTCAGTTTTACTTCTGAACGTATTGCAGTATTGACTATATACTTATGTGTAGTAATGTGGAAAGACTTCTATGAAAAAAATTCTAATTGACCAAAGCAAGCAGCAGAACAATATGGGAAGCGTGTGGTCCACCACTCACTAACTGAGTAAGCTTTTACAAGTTGCTCAACCTTTCAAACCAACTTCATCATTCATGAAATGGTGATTAAAGTATAAGACCTCCTTCATAGGTGGTGAGCATTAAGGTGGAAAAAAATCACCACATAATAGTTGCTTAGCAAGTGTCTGCCATGTAGTAAAAACTCTCTAAATATTGTTAGTTACTCTTATTACTATAGTATACCTTTTATTGTTCCATTTGTATTTCTTAAACCCTTTATGCTTACTTTTATATGGCATGACTGGTAATTTCAGTCACCAAACTCAGGACTGAATAATTTTTTTTGTTTAACAATTGATATTAGGCTGGGTGTGGTGGCTCAAGCCTATAATCCCAGTACTTTGAGGGGCTGAGATGGGCAGACCACCAGAGGTCAGGAGTTCGAGATCAGCCTGGCCAACATGGTGATACCCTGTCTCTACTAAAAATACAAAAATTAGCCAGGCTTGGTAGCAGGTATTTGTAACAGCTACTTGGGAGGCTGCGGCAGGGAGAATCGCTTCAACCCGGGAGGCGGAGATTACAGTAAGCTGAGATGGTGCCATTGCACTCCAGCTTGGGTGACAGAGTGAGACTCCTTCTCAAACAAATAAATAAATAATTGATATTATTTCAATGGCGAGCCTCCATATCAAGTTGCATAGAGCATCATTGTAATATATGATATCCACCTCACTACACACTTTCCTGTGCTTATCTATATGTTCCAGGCCACCTAGGTCTGTTTATCCTGCCTCATGTTTGACTGCAATGTCTCCTTGCATCTACTTACTCTCTGTACAATGTCTCTGCCACTTTCATAAACATGGGAAACATTCTGAGAACCTATACTACTTTAGGGTCTGGAACAATTAACTTCTGTCTCAAACTCGGAAATGTGCCTATTCCATCACAATGACACCACAAAGTGATGTGGAAAGTCCTGTGAGACTGTCTCAAACATAGTGGATAGACACAAAATGGACACAGCTCTTCTGTTCTTGCAGGCCGTCTAGCTCTCAGCTCTCCAAACCTACAGGGGCTTCTATGCACTACTCTATCTGAGTCAGGAGCTTGAGTCAGAGCAGGGGCAGGAGAATGGGGCTCAGAATCTCTTCTCAGGACTCACCAGCCTGTAAGCTCTCATTACTTTCCCTCTGGATCTGCTCTTCCCTCAGTCTAAAGAGTCTCATTTAGACTTGAGTCAAAGCTTTTCTCTGAGTTATCGTCTTTTCTATTTCGTTCTAGAATTAGGCTTCCAAAACTCAGAGGACAAAACTAATTCTTTTCTTAAAGAATTTTACCATTTAGGAGATAATATATCTAGCAGAATTGAAGGAAGGGTGGGACCAACTAGAGATACCAATAGCAGAAAAGATCTGCTAATATATCTAGCTATAATATATTTATATTTAAACCTATTTTAAATGTGTATGTTTGTAAAGCCTAGAAAAGCCTTATGAAGTATTATTCCAAATCATGTAACAAGGTTATCTCCAGAAAAAAGGCTATTGCTGAATGGAGGCTTTCATTTTTACTTTTATTCCTCAGAATTTTTTGAATGCTTTAGAACATCGATTCTCAAACAGTATGAATCAAAATCACTTCAAGATCTTGTTAAAATTATGACTGCTGGACTCCAACCAGTAATTTGCATCTCTCTCTAATTCTCACGTGATGCTGACACTGCTATATTGCCAAAAGTAATACAGATTTGCTCTAAAGCAGTGGCAAATATTAAAGTGTTTTTTAAAAGTCTATGATTATTTGAGTTCTCACTGACTCTATGCTGAAGAACTCCCCACTCCCCACTGCAACAATTTTTCATATGATGCCAAGAGAATGGTCATGTGCCATGCCTCTGCCCTCTTCCATACCAGCCCATGTATAAGCTAAAATGAACTTTCCCCATCAAGGAAGGGCCTTCTTATAACAAACTAAAATTCATTCTGCTGAAATTATTATTTTTCATGATTCTTTGAAATTTTCTTCCCTAAGTATTTTTCTTTTATTTTTCCAACTTTTATTATAGCTTTAGGAAGTTTGTGTAGAGATTTGTTACATGGGTAAATTTTGTGTTGCCGAGGTTTGATGTATGAATGATTCTGTCACCAAGGTAGTGAGCATAGTACCGGAAAGGTAGTTTTTCAACCCTTGCCCCCTTCCACCCTCCTTTTAGTATTCCCCAGGGTCTATTGTTCCTATCTTTATGCCCATGTGTACTCAATGATTAGCTCCCACTTATAAGTGGGAACATGCAGTATTTGATTTTCTGTTCCTGCATTAATTTGCTTAGGATAATGGCCTCCAGCTGCATCCATGTTGCTGCAAAAGACATAATTTTGTTCTTCCCCTGCTCCCCGCCCTGAGATGGAGTCTTGCTAAGTCGCCCAGGCTGGAGTGCAGTGGTGCAATCTCAGCTCACCGCAACCTCCACCTCTCAGGTTCAAGCAATTCTCCTGCCTCAGCTTCCCGAGTAGCTGGGATTACAGGCATGCGCCTCCATGCCTGGCTAATTTTTGTATTCTTATTAGAGACTGGGTTTCACCATGTTGGCCAGGCTGGTCTCGAACTCTTGACCTCAGGTGATCATCCCACCTTGGCCTCCCAAAGTGCCGGGATTACAGGCGTGAGTCACCATGCCCGACCCAATTTTGTTCTTTTTTATAGCTGAGTGGTATTCCATGGTGTATATGTAGCACATTTCCTTTATCCAATCTACCATTGATGGCCACTCACTTGATTATATGTATTTCTTTTTTCTTTTTTTTTTTTTTTTGAGACGGAGTCTCGCTCTGTCACCCAGGCTGGAGTGCAGTGGCCAGATCTCAGCTCACTGCAAGCTCCGCCTCCCGGGTTCACGTCATTCTCCTGCCTCAGCCTCCTGAATAGCTGGGACTACAGGCGCCCGCCACCTTGCCCGGCTAGTTTTTTGTATTTTTTAGTAGAGACGGGGTTTCACCATGTTAGCCAGGATGGTCTCGATCTCCTGACCTCGTGATCCGCCCGTCTCGACCTCCCAAAGTGCTGGGATTATAGGCTTGAGCCACCGCGCCCGGCCAATTATATGTATTTCTTATTGTGAATCACGTCTAAGTATTTTCAAAAGAGAAAGAAAAAAATGTGGTAAGGCAGCAAAAAAAGATTAAAACTTAAAAAAAAAAAACCTAAACAGACAGTTTTATTGGATTCCCTAGTCAATTCCAAAAACACGATTCATTTGCTCTGGATATAAAATGATCATTTCCATTTGCTGTAGATATTAAATGATCATTTATCAGCTTCCTTTTATTATCTTTTTTGGGGGAAAGGAGACCTGATTCTCCTCATAACTAGTATAACTACAGAATGTCTTCTTAGAATTTTTCAGTACCTTTTGCAAGTGGCATTACTTTTATGCCTCAGAGTCTAGTTTCTTAAATTTGTCCTATAAAGTAATGTGTGTGGTTTCGGTTTTTTTGAAAAGATCTCCTTAGAGACCTGGCCTGGTTTCTACCTTTTACGGTTTTCTCATTTGCCTTTCATATCTCTGTGCAGTGCTAGGTTTGGCTACACCTCTTACACTTCCTGATTTTTCTATATTCTGGCAGATGGAATCTTATTTTGGGGAATTGCTTCTGTGGATTAATACTTTTACTTGATATTCTCCTTTGGCTCAGTGAATGTAACGAGTAAACTGACTCTTCTCTCACCATTTATTTGCTTACATAGCCAATTGAGTTTTCCAAATACATGGATTATATTCATACCAATTTCTTCATAAGTTTTTCTTCTAATATGACTGGGACTTTCTGTCGCAGGTATTTTCTTTCTGTATTAGCTTTCATTTCTGTTTTGTCTATTCTACTTTTGGGTATGTATGTTGCAAATACCTCAAGTCTATCTTTGCCTCCTAGCTTGTTTTGCAGCAAAAGTGGATAGCAGCACTGAAATGATGTAGTCTTAATGCGAATGTGCTTTAATTAAAACTTCATGTGTAGGCTGATGAGAATGTCTAATTTAGCTGGCTCTAAAAACTCCATTATTTTAATTGTGACCGTAGAGTGGCATGTTGTTTAAAGCTGCTGCAGGTATACTCTCTGGAGGCTAATAATAAAGAACCAGGAAAAATTATTATTTAAAGTGGAATTTGGCATTAGCATATTTTAGCCCTTCCAAAACTGTTTTCAAACCCAGCATTTCTACTTGTAGATATAAATTTGTCTCAGTCCATTTGGGCTGCTACAATAAAGCACAATAAAATGGGTAGCTTATAAACCACAGAACTTTACTTCTCACAGGTCTGGAGGTTGTGAATTTCAAGATCAAGGAGATATCAGATTTGGTATTTGGTGAGGGCCCATGTTCTGGTTCGTAGATGGCACCTTCTTACTGTGAAATCACATGGTGGAAGGGGCAAGTGATCTATCTCAGGCCTGTTGTAGAATGGAATTAATCACCGCTCAAATGCCCCACCTCCCAAACTGCCACCTTGAGAGTTAGGTTGTCAACATGTGAATTTTAGGGGGATACAAACATTCAGACCATAGCAATACACAACAGAAATGTAAATATATATTCACCAAAACACATGTATTAGAAACTTTATAGAAGCAATTTTAGTAGCAATTCAAAGCTAAAACATCCAATTGCCTATCAACAGCAGGATGAGTAACTTGTAATGTTGTCATATAAGGGAATATTACACAGCAATTAAAATGAACAATCAAAAAAATACATGTGTTAGCATGGATAAATCTCATAAACAATTTTGAGTAAAAAAAAAAAATCAGTCACAAAGAAAACCAGCCACAAAAGTACATATTTTATGGTTTCATTTAAAGTTGAAAAACAGACAAAACTAATCCGTTGTTATGGGTCACCCAACAATGGTCATTACCCTTGGCGGGTGATTAGTGACTGGGAGCTGTTTGTTAACTGAAAACTCTTTACAGGAATGGGCTCAGTTTTATAAGTTGATTGAACTACATAATTATGATACTTGCACTTTCCTGTGTGTATATTATACATCAATATAAAGTTAAAATGAGAAAAGAAATCTTGTTTTGCACTATTCTTTTAATCCTCTCCTCTTAACCTATTTCCCCCCAAACCCTGTGTTTCTCTATTTTTGGGGAGGTAATTTATGTTTCTCTCACATTTCTGTACATCTTCCAAATGAAATGAAATGCACAATAAAAGGCATTGACACCTTTTATTCTGTGCTCTCATTTCAAAGATGTTTGTATAGCACACAGTCTTGGACAATAGAGATGGTGTCTCCTTCTGGGAAATAAGGAATATTTATTTGCTATTAAGAGTAATAACGGGCCGGGCGCGGTGGCTCAAGCCTGTAATCCCAGCACTTTGGGAAGCTGAGACGGGCGGATCACGAGGTCAGGAGATCGAGACCATCCTGGCTAACACGGTGAAACCCCGTCTCTACTAAAAAATACAAAAAACTAGCCGGGCGAGGTGGCGGGCGCCTGTAGTCTCAGCTACTCGGGAGGCTGAGGCAGGAGAATGGCGTGAACCCAGAAGGCGGAGCGTGCAGTGAGCTGAAATCTGGCCACTGCACTCCAGCCTGGGCGACAGAGCGAGACTCCGTCTCAAAAAAAAAAAAAAAAAAAAAAAAAGAGTAATAACGATAATGTCTTCCTCCAGAATGAAGGGTGAGTAGGTTTGCTAGCAACCTTCTTTAAAAGACTGAGATTTGTTCATCGTCACTCGCCATCAGAGAAATGCAAATCAAAACCACAATGAGATACCATCTCACACCAGTTAGAATGGCAATCATTAAAAAGTCAGGAAACAACAGGTGTTGGAGAGGATGTGGAGAAACAGGAACACTTTTACACTGTTGGTGGGATTGTAAACTAGTTCAACCATTATGGAAAACAGTATGGCAATTCCTCAAGGATCTAGAACTAGATGTACCATATGACCCAAGCCATCCCACTACTGGGTATATACACAAAGGATTATAAATTATTCTACTACAAAGACACATGCACACGTATGTTTATTGCGGCACTATTCACAATAGCAAAGACTTGGAATCAACCCAAATGTCCATCTGTGACAGACTGGATTAAGAAAATGTGGCACATATACACCATGGAATACTATGCAGCCATAAAAAAGGATGAGTTTGCGTCCTTTGTAGGGACATGGATGCAGCTGGAAACCATCATTCTTAGCAAACTATCACAAGAACAGAAAACCAAACACCGCATGTTCTCACTCATAGGTGGGAACTGAACAATGAGATCACTTGGACTCGGGAAGGGGAACATCACGCACTGGGGCCTATCATGGGGAGGGGGGAGGGGGGAGGAGGGAGGGATTGCATTGGGGAGTTATACATGATATAAATGATGAATTGATGGGTGCTGACGAGTTGATGGGTGCAGCACACCAACATGGCATAAGTATACATATGTAACAAACCTGCACGTTATGCACATGTACCCTAGAACTTAAAGTATAATAAAAAAAAAAAAAAAAAAAAAGACTGAGATTTGTTAAGCACAAAGTTCTTTGGTTATGACACAAACCCACTGCATGTGCAGTATTCATCTGGACTCAGTACAAACAAGATGCTCATGCTGCATGCTGTTCTGTGAATAATCAAGTCCTTTGTCTCTGATTCCGGAACCTCACTTCTTCAAATGTCCACGAAACGGTGGCAAACTACGTTGGTAACTTGCATTAAATACGGTACAATTTCAGACTCTTCATAGTGGTTGACCTTCTTCTAGCCTAGCAACCCACGTTGGCTTCAGTTGCTATAACTTTTTAGTCTCGCTATGCTATATTGGCCTATTACAGTAATTCAATATTTTATAATAATAACCATACCAGGAAACATAGCAATAGTTAATAATTGTTGAGAATATACTATGTGTGAGACATCACACTAAAAGATATGCATACATGTATTGTTATTTTAAAAACTTTCAACAATCCATACAATAGGTATTTTTTTCCTCCGGTTTATAGTTGAGGAAACAGGTTCAGAGGTAAAGTAACTTACAATGTATCACACAGCTAGCAAATGGCTGACTTGAGATTTAGGCCAAGTTGCTCTAACTTCAGAGCCCATACTTTTAAGTCTGTAATCTCATATCTGAGCCAACTTCATATAACAGGAGGGACAAAACCACATCTCATTTACCTAGCGTGGTAGAACTGGTTGAAGTTAAAACAGACAAGTTCAAAGGAAACCATTTGCTGAAGCCATTTGTGGAAGCATCATAGCTTCGTTGTTAAGAAACTACCACTCATACCAGCATGTAGGTGTTTGTTCTTTCACAGAACATTGGTTCTGAAAAATATTGTGATGTGGAAATAGTCATCTCTAATAGCTTCTTCTCATTATACGCTGGAGTCTCTTAATCGAAGGGATGGTATGGTCCACCAGTCCGACATTTGCATTGAAAGTTCTTTCTATTTTAGGGTACACCTAGGAACAGATTAGACTAAATGGGCAATAATGTGCAACTAGAGAATCTCCAAGCAGAGCAAGATGTTAATATTTAGCTTTTTTCCTTTTTTGTACTATGATATTTTACTATTATCAGGATTTAAATAACGTATTTTTCTTTGAAAAGAAAAAAAGTCAAATGTTTTAAGTATAATTATTCTGTGTCTCAGTTTAGTTTCTTTTGAACCAGAAATCTGAAAAATAAAAAGGGGGAAATTTGTCTGGTTGGTTGGTTGCTATATGTCCACCACTAGTTGATGTTAGGTATATCGCATAATATTTTATTTGGAAATTTATTAAGTTAAATATTTCTCTCTGTGAAAAAGAATTAACCAAAGAAAGCAGTTAAATTTTCAGTGGCTGGGAAAGGATTGTGAAAAGGATTACAAACACCTCAGCTGAGAACAGCTAAGACAAAACCTACCACAGGTCTATTTTTTGTGTTAAGATGTATGTTCTGGTATGCACATGGCTGAATATACTGAAGGTCTCTGAAATCACAGACAAAAAATATATACACTTATTGAAGGTAAGGAACACATGCTGAGGGGCAAAAGCTACTTTTCCACATAAAATAGAATGCAAAATAAGGGAAAGCCAGGCGACAGATGAAGCCTCCTTCCAACCTGCTCCTTAGGCCCTGCTGCTCGCCAGATTCAGTTAGTTCAGAGAAGCGAGGGAGTGGAGGCTACCTGGAGAATCATGAAAATCATGAATCAGGATGCAGCCTAGCTTTATGGCAACTGAGGGTGACTGCACAGTGAACACCAACTAAATCACTTACAGGAACCTCTTGTAATTAACTGGGCAGGAAAAATGAACTCATAAGACAATAAAATTACAAAACAGTAAGTACCACATCCATTCCGTCAAAGACAATGTAAGAAAAACAGGAAAAAGAGCAGTATAATTCATTTAATTCTATTTTAAATCTTTTTAGTTATGAAATACAACAAACATACTGAAAAATGCACAAAATAAATGCACCACTCAATTATTTACCATAAAACAAACATCCACATAACGACCACCCAGTCCAAGAAATGGAATATGATTGGACCCCAGGAATCAACATTATCTTCTCTCTCTATCCTTCTTTCCCTCAGAGGTAACCATTATTTTGAGTTGTACGGTAATTATGTCCTTACGTTTCATTATAATGTTTCAATCTACTCATGAATTCTTAAACACTATAGTATAGTTGTGGACATTTTTTCAATTTTATTTAAATCGAATCATATATTTATTTTATATATATATATATATATATATATATATATATATATATATATATATATTCTTTTGTGCTTAGCAGTATGCCTGTGAGATTTATCCATGTTGGGGTGTGGACCTGTGGTTAATTTATTTTCAAGGAATTGAATTATTGGGTCACAGGGAACGTGCCTCTTCTAATTTACTAGGTAATGCCAAACAATTTTCCACAGTGCTGGTGGTCAACTAACCCCTAGCAGAATACAAGAATGCCCATTTCTGCAAACATGCAACTTCACTTGGTATGATCAGTCTTATTTTAGCCATTCTGGTGTGTGGCTGGTGTTATCAAATCGCATTTCAATTTTATTCTCCTGATGATTAGTGAGGCTGAAGGCCTTTCACATGTTTATTGCCCATTATGTAATGCTGTTTTGTGAAATAGCCATTCAATTCTCTTACTTATTTTTCTATTGAGTTGTCACTCTTTTTCTTAGGTGTTTGTAGTGGTTTTCAAAATATATTCAGGATAAGACCCTTCATCAGTTATATGTATTAGAAATATACTATTCTACTATGATATGCTTGCCTTTTCACCCTCTTAATGCTCTGGGGGAAGCTAGCCACTATGAAGGAAGTCTGAGTGTCCTAAGACTTCCATGTTAGGGAGTCCAAACTAGCCACATAGAGAGGCTACATGGAGAGATGCTAGCCTCAATGTTCCAGCCATCCCAGTGCAGACACCAGACATGTGAATGAAAAAACCATCTTAGACATTCCGGTTCCAGCAGATGTGATGTGGAGAAGAAAAAGAAAGCCAGCAGCCAGAGCTGAGACCTAAGACATAAGACCTCCACTGGGCCATCCCAGGCATCTCTAGCCATTTGAACCACCCAGCTAAGACTCCAGTCATTGTGAAACAGAAACGATCTATCCCTTGGTGGGGCTTGCCCAAACTCCTGACTCATAAGACATTGAGCATAATAAAAATGTTTGTTGTCTGATGCGACTAAGTTGTGAGTGGATTGTTCTGAAATGATAGATAACTTGAAAGATTGCATAGTGAGTGTGGGATTTTGAAAAACTGAAGTAAATGCAGGAGAAGAGGGATTGTGGTAGAGAAAAACAAATGAGTCAAGTTGGTGAATGCAGAATACACTTGGAGTCTTTGGGTATCAGTGAAGTGACCATGCCAACAAGGTGGAAACATTATTTTAGGATAAATGTGGCAAGATGTTTTTCATCCTTTACTGGTTAGAGAAAATAAAGAGAGACTTTGCATAATAACAAATTAAAAAGAAGCTATGATAGTTGCCCATTATGTGGAGAAAAACGTTTCTTATCTGAAGAATCTGAAGATACAGCTCCTGGGACGAATCTGTGCCACTTTTAGAAAGAAACAGACAGGAGAAAAATAATGATCTCCTGGATGTTTATCTGAGGTATGCTTGGTATGTACTAAATGAGTGACTCCAGGGGAAAAGACTTCTGTTTGTTTGTTTTTTGTTATTAATCTCCTAGTAGATTCTGAACTCTGTGTATATTCATTATCACAGTTGATAGTGACACTCACGCTCTGGAAATGAACTTTCCCTAGGAGCTGTGTAATATTTACCAAATTTAGGCATAAAAATATATTAGCTAGAGGCCGGGCGCGGTGGCTCACGCCTGTAATCCCAGCGCTTTGGGAGGCTGAGGCGGGCGGATCACGAGGTCAGGAGATCGAGACCATCCTGGCAAACACAGTGAAACCCCGTCTCTACAAAAAATACAAAAAAAATTAGCCAGGCGTGGTGGCGGGTGCCTGTAGTCCCAGCTTCTCGGGAGGCTGAGGCAGGAGAATGGCGTGAACCCGGGAGGCGGTGGAGCTTGCATTGAGCCGAGATAGCGCCACTGCACTCCAGCCTGGGCGACAGAGCGAGACTCTGTGTCAAAAAAAAAAAAAAAAATACATATATATATATAATTTATATATATATTATATATACAATTTATATATATATTATATATACAATTTATATATATATTATATATACAATTTATATATATTATATATATAATTTATATATATTATATATATAATTTATATATATTATATATATAATTTATATATATTATATATATAATTTATATATAATTTATATATTTTTTATATATATAATTTATATATATTATATATATAATTTATATATATTATATATATATTAGCTAGAAAGAAATATCACATCATGAAAGGCCTTGAAATCATGGAACTGGTGTTTAGAAGTAATTTTAGATATAGGCAGGGTGTGGTAGCTCATGCCTGTAATCCAGCATTTTGGGAGGCCGAGGCGGGCAGATCACCTAAGGTCAGGAGTTTGAGACCAGCCTGGCCAACATGGTGAAACCCCGTCTCTACTAAAAATACAAAAATTAGCCGGGGGTGATGGCAGGTGCCTTGTAATTCCAGCTACTCGGGAGACTGAGACAGGAGAATCACTTGAACCCAAAAGGCCGAGGTTGCAGTGAGCAGAGATTATGACACTGCAGTCCAGCCTGGGCCACAGTGCAAGACTCCGTCTCAAACAAACAAACAACAAAAGAAGTAATTTTAGTAGTTTAAAACTTCTAGTTGTGGATTAAAGGAGTAATGAATATATACTACAAACATGATTTCTGTAAAACTTTGGGAAGAGAAGGAAGGACAAAGAGGCAGATGAACTTGTTGAGTATAGAACTGAGTAGAAAAATGCACTGATGAATCAGGCACCAGAACAAGACCAAGAACTAACATAAAGAGGCAATGACAATGAGACAGAGTTGCCATTTCACTGTGTCTCATCCCTTTCATCTATCAACCTTGAAAATTGCTTTTGAAGTCATAAGTGGAATAAGGTGGTTGTTTGAAAGAAAGTGTATGATAACTACATGTCCCCACTGTGAATAATAGCTTGTGGAACACAAACTGACAGAAATAGGTGCATATTGACTTTTGTCATCAACATCTTATATGATACCTTATCTCATAATGCTGGCATTTTGAACTATAGTAAATAAAAACTTTCAGAACCAGGAAGAATATATTTTTATCCTTAGTGATACATAACTTTAGGTATCTTTAAAGGAAAGGAGAACATCCTGGAGTTCAATAATAAAATGTTTATTATGGTACTGAAAGTGAAAATGCCTCAGCCGTAGTTTTAAAAAATGTATGATGAGAATACATGGCCCTTCAATGCAGTGATGATAAATAAATAAATAAAGCCCAGAGGCAGAAAAGCCCAACCAGATTCTGAAGTCAAGATATGACCAAAAAAAAGACTCATAAAATAGAAGGTTAACAGTGAGACTCCTATTCCTGTATACATATCCTCCTCTGAAATCTTCAGTCCATTTCTGAAACCAAATTAGAGTGTTAGACATTTTAATACAGAAAAAAGAAACATATATTTCATTTTTTTGTTTTGTTAATTCTCTATTGTGGTTAATAGTAGATTTCGTGCATCTAGATTTTGCGCTATTACTCTAGCTGATTGGGGGCATCAGGAAATCTGGAGTTTCTGAAATCTGTTTGTTGCTTTTCTTTTAATGTGAAAATATTATCATCTGTGGAAATGCACAGTATTACTGATGTCAATACTAATTTGAGATAACATCTAGAAAGCTTTTTGGAAACACTGATTTATGATGTAAGACATTAAAATAATATCATTGTTGATCATGATAATAGCGTTGCCAGTTACACATCAACTTGCTTGCATTTTAAACATCATATATTCCTAGATGTTAAGTAGAAAAAAATTGTCATTTTTTTCTATTGGAAAAATAATCACTGAGATTTTCCCTGGCCATGGTTCTTTAACACAGACTATTTTCTTCAAAATAGTCTGTCAGCCCGTATTTATTAGATCCACTGTGTAGAATTCATTTCTTGCTGTTTTGGAGAATTGTAAAAAGTAGTAGTGAAATATCTGCACAGGAGGAATTTATTTTCTAATGGGAAAGACAGGACAGAACATTTTCATGTACCCAATATGTGTATGAAAGCATATGTGTGTGCTAAATTATAAACATAACTCTATGTATGTTTCTCACCCACACATCCACTTTTTAAATGATTTAATAGGGGAGGTGGCAAACTATGGCTTGAGGGCCAAATCCAGTCAGTGGCTAAGCCCTTGAGCTAAGAATGTTTTTTACATTTTTAAAGAGGTGCAAAAAATATAAAAACCAACAAGAATATACATCAGAGAGAGTATGTGGCCCACAAATCCTAAAATATTTACTATCCAGCCCTTGATTTTGAATAATCCATAAAACTATGAAGTTTTACTAAATCAGAGAGATGATAACTGTCTGAGGTAGTGTGAGATCTAGTGCAGGACAATCTCTAACCACACTGGGTGAAGCTTGGATAACTGACCTTTGTACTGCAGTGGCTTTCAAAGGCCTTCCTGAATAAAAAGCAAAAAGATGTACTGAAGTCATACTTATCACTACAGGGGGTTTCATGTGTTGATTTCCCATGCAGGTGCATAAATTTCTGTCTTCTCTGACAGTACAGACTACTAAAATTAAATAGGTAAATCTAGGTCTTATCCTTACCACCACGCTAGTTTTCAACATGTTAGCACTCTCTTTATAAAATGTGCCCACAAAGACCTTGGGGTGTGGTGCTTGCTCAGAGACATTTAACCTTCTATAGTCAATTCAGCAGCTAATTGTGGTGTTACTGCTCATTGAAGTTGCCATTTGGTGTGACAGAAAAAAAAAAAAAAAGCCTAGATTTTCCCAACATTTCTTTGGTTTCTGAACTAGAAAATTGTATTTTGATTCAGCACTGCAGCTAGAATTTGCAGTGTGTGTGACTCAGCCATTTGTTGCATGGTCTTTTCAATGCATAGTTCAGAGCTCAGTGAGAGATTTAGAGAATTGGGAATTCCCACTGTTAATATCTTCTTTCCAATATTTTCCCCCTTACTTTCCAGCTGCTGTGGTCATTTAACCTCTCATCTCCCTCTTCATGTTTTCCATCCCAGTTTTAGCCACCTTACACGGACTGGGTGAAGCTTGTAATCAGCAAAAAACTTTAAAAGGAGAAACTCACCCCATTCCATTTCCTACTTCGAAATGTAGATTTTCCTTTACTCTCTGCCTGATTGTAGTTACTCTCCAGTGACTCCAAGTCGTTTCTTCTATTTTGTCTGGCATTTGAAGTTGTTTTCTGTGGAAAAATTGGTTCCAGAGGAGCTACTTCCCCATCACCAGAATGGGAATCTACCCCCATATTTATATCTAGTGAGAGTGATCCATGATGTATAGATGCACATTATCATGATAACTTGTACTTCATTAAACAGAGAGTGAATAGAGGTTTCCTGCTATGGTAAAGAAATTTGTTGCAAATTAAATTTCTACCATCCCACAAATAAGAGGTCTGCCTACATCCCAAATGTATATGGCAAGAAAAATTGGTGCATTATTTTAATTCCAAGTATATTCATGTGAAGAATGAAGCCCTCCCCAAGAAACAGATTTATTGAAACCAAAATACTTCTATTAACATTTCGTACACAATTGTTGTAAATGAACATCACTTTTGTCAGACCCACTTACTGTCTAGAAAGATAGTCCCACTCAGCAGACAATGGTTTAAAATGAGAAAGAGAGAGACAGAGAGAGACAGAGAGAGAGAGAGAGAGACAGAGACAGAGTGAGAGACAGAGAGAGAGAGAGAGACAGAGAGAGAGACAGAGAATGAGAGAGACAGACAGAGAGAGAGAGAGAGAGAGAGAGAGAGAGAGAGAGAGAGAGACATTCCAAAGGAATGATTTTAAAAATTCGAAGCTCATTTCCCCATAATTAGTCCATAAATGCACCATCATCCAGGGAAAATTTGCATGAACTTTTCTCCTTTTCTCACCTGTAATTCTGCCTATTGTGACATTTCTGCCAGTTTCATGTTTTTCCGTGAGGCCTATTACAACTTTGTACTTGAATTCCTCTATAGAAACATTTTGGAAGAGAGCGAGGAAGAGACGGTGAGGCATATCTTGTGATGGGCTGGGGTATATGTGTGTCTATTTAAAGTTGTGGAAAATATTACAGATCTGGAAAAAGTCTTTCTTGGGTGAATCAACAGTGGAGACAGAACATGTGCATGCCTTTCTTGTTGTTAATACTGCCTGAATAATGGGAAGTGATGAAGTGATGACAAAGTTCTTCTGTTTGTCTATAAATCACAATTTTAGGTACACAAGCATACCTTGTTATATTGCACTTAAATTTATTGTGCGTTGCAGATACTGCATTTTTTACAAATTAAGGATTCGTGGCAACCCTGAGTCAAGCAAGTCGATCAGCACTATTTTTCCAAAAGCATGTGCCCACTTCCTGTCTCTGTGTCACATTTTGGTAACTCTTGTAATATTTCAAACTTTTCATTATTATTTTATGTTATGGTGATCTGTGATCAACGCTCTTTTATGGTACTATTGGAATTGTTTTGGGGCACCATGAACTATGCCGACATAAGATGACAAACTTAATAAATGTTGTGCGTTCTGACTGCTTCACCAACTGGTCATTTCCCCATCTCTCTCCCCAGGACTCATTATTATTTAAGACACAATAATATTAAAATTAGGCCAGTTAATCATTCTACAATGGCTTCTAAGTGTTCAAGTGAAATGAAGAGTTGTATGTCTTTCACTTAAAAATGCTAGAAATGCTTTAAGCTTAGTGAGGAAGTCATGTCAAAAGCTGAGATGCACCAGAAGCTAGGCCTCTTATGCCAAACAGTTAGCCAAGTTGTGATTGCAAAGAAAACATATTTGAAGGAAATTTAAAATGCTCCTGTATTGAACACATAAATAATAAGAAAGCGAAAGAGTCTTATTGCTGGCATGGAGAAAGTTTGAGTGGTCTGGATAGACAATCAAACCATTCACAACATTCCCTTAAGCCAAAGCCTAATTCAGAGCTTCTGTGGATTCAATTCTATGAAGGCTGAAAGAGGTGACAAAGCTGAAGATGAATTTGAAGCTAGCACAGGTTGGCTCATGAGGTTTAAGGAAAGAAGCCATCTCCATAACATAATAGTGCAAGGTGAAATAGCAAGTTCTGATGAAGAAGCTGCAGTAAGTTAACTAGAAGATCTAGCTAAGATAATTAATGAAGGTGGCTACACTAAATAACAGGTTTGCAATGTAGATGAAACTGCCTTCTATTGGAAGAAGATGCCATCTAGGACTTTCATAACTAGAGAGGAGAAGTCAATGTCTGACTTCAAAGCTTCAAAGGACAGGCTAACTTTCTCGTTAGGGGCATTAGCAGCTGGTGACTTCAGGTTGAAGCCAAAGATCATTCTAAAAATCTGATGGCCCTTAAGAATTATGCTAATTGTACTCTGCCTGTGCTCTGTGTATGCAACAACAAAACCTGGATAACAGTGCATCTGTTTACAGCATAGTTTACAGAATATTTTAAGCCCATGTTTGAGACCTACTACTCAGAACAAAAGATTCCTTTGAAAATATTGCTGTTGATTAGCAATGCACCTGATAACTCAAGAACTCTGATGGAGATGTACAAGGAGATTAATGTTGTTTTCATGCCTCATGCCTGCCAACACAACATTCATTCTTCAGCCTATGGATCAAAAAGTAATTGCAATTTTCAAGTTTTACTGTTTAAGAAATACATTTCACAATGCTATAGCTGCCATACATAGTGATTTGTCTGATGGATTTGGGCAAAGTAAATTAAAAACCATATGGAATGTATTCACCACTCTACATGTCATTAAGAGCAATTATGATTCATGGGAGGAGGTCAGAATTGTAAAGCTAACAGGAAGTTGGAAGAAGTTGATCCCAACTCTCATGGATGAATTTGAGAGATTCAAGACTTTGAGGTAGATGTGGTAGAAATAGTAAGAGAACTAGAAATAGAAGTAGAGCCTGAAGATGCCACTGAATTTTTGAACTCTCATTATAAAACTTGAAAGGATGAAAAGTTACTTCTTATGGATGAGCAGAGAAGATGGTTTCTTGAGATGGAATCTATTCCTGGTGAAGATGCTATACATTATTGAAATGACAACAACGAGCTTAGACTATCCCATCAACATAGTAGATAAAGCAGCAGCAGGATTTGAGAAGACCGACTCCAATATTGAAAGTTCTACTGTGGGTAAAATGCTAGGAAACAGTGTTTCATGCTACAGAAAAATCTTCTTGAAAAGAAGAGTTAATCGATGCTGCAAACTTTATTGTTGTCTTGCTTTGAGGAATTGCCACGGCTACCTCAGCCTGCACCAACCACCACCATGATCAGTCAGCAGCCACCAACCTCAAGGCAAAAAGATGAGGACTCGCTGAAGGCTCAGATGATTGTTTGCATTTTTTAGCAATAGAATATTTTTAAATTAAGGTATGTACATTATTTTCTTAGACACAATGATATTGCAAACTTAATAGCCTACAGTATAGGGTAAAGATAACTTTTATATGCACTGGAAAATGAAAAAATTTGTGTGATTCACTTTATTATGATATTAACTTTATTGTGGTGGTCAGGAACCAAACCTGAAATGTTCCCGAGGTGTGACTGTTATTCATGAAGAAAAATCAGCAGTTCTTCCTGAAGGAATATTAGGAAATACATATTTTCATTTGCTTTCTGTAACTTTGACTACCGTCTTCTCTCCTACATGATGATTGTCTGCTTTTGCAGCAGGAGTTTGTTAATTACTAAGAAGCATTGACTGTAATCCAACCCTCCTTCAACCTGACTGATACTTAGGAAAACAGAACAAACAGCATTGTAATCTTTTTGGAAGGGTAAGGGATTATTCAAGGGAAATAAATATGTCAAAGCTAGGCTGGATTGGCTCTGATGTACGATGAGTAGTTTTTATGTAAGTCAAAGTAGATTCTGAAAGGATTGACCTTTCCTGTTAAATTGTTTTTTTCTTTGGCATTGTTTGGCAGACAGAGCCCTTTGCTTACTCCAAATAAAGGAAGCTAATTCTTCGAATTCATTGATGCTTATTTGTATGTTTCATCTTTTGAAAGACAGACTGTTTCAGAATAACAGCTCTGTAACTTTGTCAGAGCTGATTAAAAGCGGTTTATCTAGCAGAGGGCTTTGCACATATGTTTGTCAATAAATGGTAGTCATTATGGTGATAGAGACTTGTCTACATCTTTCAGTGAAGAGGCAGAAAATAAACTACCAACACAGCAATGCATCAGTGACCCAACGTAGACAATTTGAGGCACTAAAAATCATGACAAATTGTTTTTGCAAAGAATATGTTCTTTCCCCACTGCTGTCTTTCAGGCAAATAATTTTCTGTTCCTCATACTTGAACTTTTCTACCTATGTGAGAAATGTCCACATTCTTGATACATTTTAGATATAAAAATGACAATCTTGAAAAATATTAAGTGAAAAAGGTAACTTATACACTATCATTTAGGTGATAATTTCTATCAAGCTAATGAATTGAAAGAACTTTTTGCCTACAAAAAGGCAAAAACCTTATTTTCATTTTCAACCAAACCACAAGGAAGTATAAAAGTATAAAATTATTGTACAGAATGTCATTGTCAATAGGATAATATGTTAAATAGAGTCAGAACTGCTGATGTTTTGCACATTCACCTTATAGAGACACTTGGCAGAAACAGAAAAATCAGGGTCACTTGACTTTCTCTACTTCATTGAAATGATGAAGCCAGATTTAGTCTTGATAATTTAAAAGTGTGAAATGATGTGTATGACTGACAAAAAAGCAATACAGAAAGAAATAACTTTTCTCAATATAAGGTTTTAAAATCTCATTAGAGTTATAGAATGATGACTTACTAATAAAAGGATTGGCTATTTGTGATCAATTCCATACTTATTTGTGTCAATTAATACTTCTTTCTCACTATGGGAAATTGATTCCCCATAAACCATAAATAAAATGCATCCTCCATAAATAGAATATTTTTAACAGATGTATGTCTAGCTGAAAAAGTCTAAAGGCAGAAGAAAAAAATAAGCTGTTTTTAAAAATTTACATTTTATGCTGCTTTAAATTTGTAAAATGTTTAAATATATTAGTTTGTGTGATTTTTCATAATTATCCCCTGCAATAAAAAGAGGAGAAGTATTCTTTCAGTTAGAGAACTGAATCTTAGAAGACCTAAATGATTTACTCAAGATCTAAGTGTACATGGGGGAGATGGAGTTAAAAGTAAGTTTTCAATACTCTTTTACTGAATTACTTAACCCTTTAAAAAAAATGATGTATACACCTACCTCTTGCAAGAGACAGAAACATCCTGGAGAGCAGGGATCTCCTATGTGAATCTCCACTGCTTAGCACATCTCTTACTTCATAGAAGCTATCCACCTTATGCTTACTGGGTTAGAATGGGATTAACTAAATTGATGACCTGAAGCTTGTGAGAAAATTATACACTCATCATGATACTTATTAACTGAAATTTATGTTAGGAAAATGTTCATTACAAATATTTACATGGCCCTTGGTTGCACCAATACATCCTTGTACACAGAAAATATGCAGATCCAAGCCTCCACGGAGTCATAGTAGTCTCATGTTGCATATCATTGGCAATGGATTTTTCTGGCTTCCTTTCTCCTCATTATTAGTTATTCCCTCTTTGGTGGGCTGCATGTCCAATTTGTAACCCTATCAAAAAAATTTTCCTTTATTTACGTACTATATCTCGGCTTCCTTTTAGTGGGAAACCCAATCTATTATTTTTAAGCACCCGAGATAGCTTATTGTATCTAAGTGAGACTCATTGCTCTTCATTGTAGAATGGTCCCCAAAAGCCACTTTAACTCTGATCACTAGCTATAACCTAGCCTTGGGATGGCTGAGATGAAAACCTTTTATGTATACCCACTATTTACATCACAGTTTCTCTAATGTGCTGGCCTCAGGAGAGTGAAACACAAGCAGGTCCATTTCTAGGGAAAAATGCTGCTTCTTAAAGACCAAATTGCAGTTCTGGATCCTCAAATAGATGAGTCACAGCACAATGTGAGATATTGAAAAATACCAAAATATGCTATGGAAAGTTTCCTGCCCTCAAGGACATAATGATCTATTTAAGGAATCAAGATTCTCAACATAATTAGCAAGCAATGCAGAAGTGCACTAAATTATGTTGCATGGAATTCAAGTGCTACAGGAAATAAGAGCAAGGAAAACTGCTGCAGACTAGGGAAATCACAGAAGACAAGGGTTTGCAGGGCACCAGCTCTTGCCTCTGACCCTCTTTCCAGGTCTAAGTTGGGCATATGCCAGACTACTCAGGGTGCTTGTTCTAATGATTCATCGAGAAATACTCCTTTCTTCTTGCCCTCCTTTTGATCAATGCAATCTCATTTGAGTCTCTTTGGCTCCCTATTTCACACTCACTCCACTGAGCTTGTATTGTTCATATCCTTTATACACACACACACACACACACACGCACACTATGTATATATGTTTGTATATTCCATTTTCAATGTGTTTAGGGCAGGTACACATTTTTTTCCCATTACATCATCCATTGCATTAGTATAGTGTCCCTCACAAATTACTCACTCAATTGAAGTTGTTGATTGATAGAATAAGTTGTTGATTGATAGAATAAGATAGAATTAGTTCATGGCATGTTTGCATTTAGTACAGTGCCTGGCACATAGTAGGTACAAATTTTTTTTTTTTTTTTTTTGAGACAGGATCTCGCTCTGTCACCCAGGCTGGAGTACAGTGGCGTGATCTTGGCTCACCGCAGCCTCCACCTCCCAGTTTCAAGCAATTCTCTTGCCTTAGCCTCCCAAGTAACTGGGACTACAAGTATGCACCACCACAGGGTTTCACCATGTTGCCCAGGCTGGTCTCGAACTCCTGACCTCAAGTGATCTGCCTGCCTCAGCCTCCCAAAGTGCTGGGATTACAGGTGTGAGCCACCATACCCGGCCAAAGTAAATATTTTGATGAAAATCTGTTTAACTGTTAAATGAATGGATTCACTGGTCACTTTTCATTGCTTTAATTTAATTAGTCAACCAATAAGATAGTTTTACAGAAGCAGATAACAAGGAAACAGTTAATTAGGTTACTATAAGTATACATGACTTGAAAGCTGACTGTTGCAATTGGTATATATTACCTCAGAAATACATGTAGATATACATAAATACATTGCCATAAATACAGAGCTTGAAGCATGTTACAAGAGCTATACCTTTGTATAACAATTTCTTATTTTTAGTGTAAATGAGGTTATATAAAGTATTTGTTCTAAAAATTAAACACTACCCAACCGTTTTTCTGTGTCACTTTTATTGATTAATTGTCATATTGATTCATTACTTGCTACATTTAAAAACAAAAGGCAAAAACTGGAGTAGGCTTTAGAAAATACCTTGCAGGGAGTAATACATTACAATCAAAAAATGTTTAATGCCTGTTATATTTCTTCTATTGTTAGAGTGTAAAATATGTAGAGCAGTGGATTTTCTAATTGGACTTAAATTGAAACTGTCTCTGTCACTTACTAGTTGTGAGAGCTTGGGTCAGTTGCTTAATTTCTTTTAGCCTCGGTTTCCTCATAAGTAAACATTGGGTTAATAATGCATATTCCATGACCTAAGATTTCCACTCTTAGGCATGCATATAACCAAAAGCAAATGCAATAAAAACAAAGATAAATAGCTGGGACCTAATTAAACTAAAGAGCTTTTGCACAGCGAAAGGAACAGTCAGCAGAGTAAACATACAACTCACAGAGTGGGAGAAAATCTTCACAATCTGTACATCTGACAAAAGACTAATATCTAGAATCTACAACGAACTCAAATCAGTAAGAAAATCAATCCCATCAAAAGTGGGCTAAGGACATGAATAGACAATTCTTAAAAGAAGATATACAAATGGCCAGCAAACATATGAAAAAAATGCTCAACATCACTAATGACCAGGGAAGTGCAAATCAAAACTACAATGCGACACCACCTTACTCCTGCAAGAATGGCCACAATCAAAAAATAAAAAATCGATAGATGTTGGCATGTTTGCGGTGAACAGGGATCACTTCTACACTGCTGGTAGCAATGTAAACTAGTACAGCCATATGGAAAACAGTGTGGAGATTCCTTAAAGAACTAAAACTACAACTACCATTTGATTCAGCAATCCCACTACTGGGTATCTACCCAGAAGAAAAGAAGTCATGATTCGAAAAAGATACTTGCATACGCATGTCTATAGCAGCACAATTCACACCCACACAATCGTGGAACCAACCCAAATGCCCATCAGTCAACGAGTGGATAAAGAAACTGTGGTATATTTATATGATGGAATACTATGCAGCCATGAAAAGGAATGAATTAACAGCATTTGCAGTGACCTGGAGGAGAGTGGAGACTACTATTCTAAGTGAAGTAACTCAGGAATGGAAAATCGAACATTGTGTGTTCTCACTGATATGTAGAAGCTAAGCTATGAGGACACAAAGGCATAAGAATGATACAATGGACTTTGGGGAATTGGGGGGAAGAGGGAGAGGAGGATGAGGGATACAAGACTACAAATACGGTGTAGTGTATACCGCTTGGGTGATGGGTGCACCAAAATCTCACAAATTGCCACTAAAGAACTTACTCATGTAACCAAATACCACCTGTATGCCAATAACTTATGGAAAAATAAAAAAATAGAATAAAAAGAAATGTCTGCATATATTTTCACCAAAAGGAATGCACAGGAAACTTAATAGTAGCAATATACATAATAGTCCCAAACTGGAGAGTTCCTAAGTGCCCATCAATGCATAAATATAGTATGGTATATTCACATAGAGAAAACTGTATGTATATTCACAGAAAACTGTAAGAAGAAACTGTAACTACATTCAGCACTATGCATGATTCTTACAGACCTGGGGTTGAATGAAAGAAGACTGACACAGAAGAGTCATATTGTATGATTCTATTAATGTAAAATGTTAATGCTAGTAAAACTAGTATGTACTGGCTGGGCGCGGTGGCTCATGCCTGTAATCCCAACACTTTGGGAGGCCGAGGCGGGCAGATCACCTGAGGTCAGGAGTTTGAGACCAGCCTGACCAACATGGAGAAACCCCGTCTCCAACTAAAAATACAAAATTAGCCAGGTGTGGCGGCGCATGCCTGTGATCCCAGCTACTTGGGAGGCTAAGGCAGGAGAATCACTTGAACCTGGGAGGTAGAGGTTGCGGTGAGCCGAGATTGCGCCATTGCAGTCCAGCCTGGGCAACAAAAACTAAACTCCATCTCAAAGCAAACAAACAAACAAACAAACAAAAAACTAATATGTACTATTAGAAGTAAGGGTATTGGTTCCCTTGAAGGGGGAAAGTTTGTGAAGGAAAGGAAGCAGAGAGAGAAGGACAACTTCTGCGGTGCTGTTCAAATTCTATTTCTTGGTTTGGCTGCTAGTTTCCCAGGTGTGCTCAGTTTGAGAAAATTCAAAGAGATATAGAATTAGGGCGTAGTAACTTACCTCTATGTTATTTTATTGTCACAAAACATTTACAAATTAGGTTAATATTTATCTCTTAGAGTTAACATGAGGATTGAGTTGAATGGCATTTATGAAAGTGCTGAGCAGTCACTACACTAAATAAACATTCCTTTGTAATACGTTTTACGCCTGTACCCCAAATATCTTGCAGATAAAGTCTTTGTATAATCTGTATCATATATATTTTTAATACAATACATGACATAATGAGGCTTATACTAATACCTTTCAGAACACATTTGTTCTTTCTTCATCTCCCATCCTGCAGACATTCACAAACAGAAAAAGGGTACCAGACTACTCAGAATGCTTGTTCTAACAATTCTAATAAAGCTTCATTGTCAGATTGCTATCTATGAATTTTTCCTTGCTGAAAATGTGCACACACATAGCAACTATGTAATAGTACCCATCATACACTAATAGCAAGTGAACAGCAGCAGAATGCAGCTTATAACGGAACAAAACCAAACTACAGTCAGAGCAAAAAGCCCTTCTATTTTTTCCACTAGCAAGAAAAAATATTGCTTGAAATTGTGATCTGGCAGTCCATTGCAAAGGAAATAAGATGAAATGACTTCCTGCGTCATGAATTTACAGATCAGAGCCCAAAAGATATAAACATTGTGCTGTGCAGTTCTTTTTGTCGCTTAAACTGACCAGAGTGTGCTGGAGACTGATATAATCCTTGAATTCTCTAACTGAACATTAACGCAAATTGCCCTAAAGACTGGATAATTTTTAAAGAAAAGAATCAAACATGACTACGTTTATTTGCCAGATTTCTATCTAGTTATACAGTAGTAATTTTATTCTGGGTTGCTCACTAACTGTAGTCAAACTGTTCCTCATTACATATCATCCATTACTCAATCTAATTAATACATTGAAGTTAAAGGATGGTGACTGAATGGTTGACTGTTATAATGAAAACATTATACCCTAAAATTAAGCATCCCTAGTAATTATTATCATGCATATATGCTATATACTTAGACCTCCATGTCTCTGCAAAAAAATTCCTGTGGAAATAGTATTTCGTGGTTCCTGGAAATGCTTTGCATTTACTTTTTGGATCAATACAAATAACTATATTAAAGTTTCAAGATCAATGTTGAACCTGCTTCTTGAAATCTTTAATCAACTTTTCCCTAGTGAAAGCAAAAACAAAAAACATTAGAGGCCTATTATAATCAATTTTTCTTAGAACTACAAAAATGTTTGTGAAGCAGCAAGAGAAATGAAGGAAAAAAATCTAAAGCAATTAGATATGACATTTCAGAAGGTGGACCTGTTTATCTGGAGACAAAACACCAACTGTAAAATTCTTCTTAGCTAACTTCATGACAACACTCCTCCAAAGCAATGATACAATCCCATTTAGAAAATGAAGGGCAATCCTATTGAGTTAAGCTAAGAGATGAGACAAAATTGCTGATGTTTGATGAAGTAAATGGAATTCTAATGTATTGGTACTGGTTTCCATGATCCTCATAGACTAGCTTTTCTGAAGTACACTACATGATTCACCCATCAACCACGGTTGGTTTTATGAAGAATGTTAGCAGCCAGAGAAAGTGCCTGATATAGTTCGAATGTTTGGCCCCTCCAAATCTCATGTTGGTATGTGATCCCCAATATCGGAGGTGGAGTGTGGTGGAAGATGTTTAGGTCATGAAGGGGAATCCCTCATGAATGGCTTGGTGCTCTCCCCATGGTAGTGAGTTACCAAGAAATACGATTGTTAAAAGGAGTCTGGGACCTCCCCGCTCTTTCTTTTGCTTCATCACTCTTGCTCCCTCTCTTGCCATGTGACACTCCTGCTCCCCTTTCACCTTCCATCCTAAGTAAAAGCTTCCTGAGAGCTCACCAGAAGCCAAGCAGATGGTGCTGCTATGCAGAACTATGAGCCAAATAAAGCCTTTTTTCTTTATTTTTAATTTAACTTTCATTTTAGGTTCAGGGGTACATGTGCAGGTTTGTTATACAGGTAAACCTGTGTCATGGGGGTTTTTTTTGTACAGATTATTTCATGGCAATTCCTCAAAGACCTAAAATCAGAAATACCATTTGACCCAGCAATCTCGTTACTTGGTATATACCCAAAGGAGTATAAATCGTTCTATCATAAAGACACATGCATGCATATGTTCACTGCAGCACTAATCACAATAGCAAAGTCATGGAATCAACCTAAATACCCATAAATAGTAGACTGGATACAGAAAATGTGGTACATATACATCTTGGAATACAATGCGGCCATTAAAAAATCTCTTTCCTTTATAAATTACCTAGCCTTAGGTGTTCCTTTATAGCAATGCAAGACAGACTAACAGTACGCCGAAGCAGGCATGCTTCCCTTTGAAAGACTAATGTTTTGAAGGGAGTGATGATGTGATTGGTCTCCTTACTCAAGGTTGTTCACTCATGAACACTAGGCTTATACAGCAAGATCTCTGTTTTCCTACAAGCAGAAGTGTTACAGATAATATAACTGAAATCATGAACTTACAAGAAGTTTGACACCTCAGAAGTTACTATTCCTTTAAAAAGTCTACAGGATGACAGAAAATGTGGGTGGAAAGATTATAGACACTGTTTGCCCTTCCTTGCCCATCTCTTTTCACCACTCAAGAGGGGCACAATCACTTCACTAGGTGCAATATTGGGACCGTTAATTTCTTCAGACCGCATCCAGTTCCTCAATTCTTTCAGTAAGATTGAGATAGTGAAGCAGTGTTTCTTAATCACAGGTATGTGAGTAGGTGTCATTGAGAATGTGAGATTATGTGTGTGTACTGCTTTTCCTAACTTTGTATCATGAGTGTCTCCAGTTTTATCAGATTCTCAAGAGGATCCACCAGCCCCCAAAGTTTAAAAAACATTGTTCTGCCAGTTTGAAAAACATTACCTAATTTATGCTTCTTGGATTCAAACCTATTGCATTCCCTCTAAATCTTGATTCCTCTTTTCTTCCCAATTCATCTTCCTTTTTTAAAAAAAGTTGTTTGTAACATTCACTGCTGGATTCTTTCTCTATATCTTTTTCTCCAAGTAATATGAATTCATCACTTGATATCTTCGTATCTGTTCAGTTGCTTTGGAAAGCCAAACACGAAATCTGAAATAAACCAACAATGCAGACAGGAAGAGAAGACCTTCAAAAGGCAATCGAAGTGGTTAACTATGTCTTATATTATTCATATATTTGACTACAAGAGACCAAAGAAACAAAAATGACTCACGTTAAACTGCAGAATTTCATGGAAACATAAATACCACATTTATCTTAAATACAATCTTTTAATCAATGAAGTTAGGTATAGAAATATATGGTTCCATTGCAACAGTTTAAAAAATTATTGGTTTACAAGAAAGTACCATTTTCGTAAGTTTGTTATTTGAAGGAAAATTAACAAAAAGTGTTTCTGGTGGTTCTTCTATTTTCAAGTTATTCTTAGAGATGTCTTTCTGTTTGGGTAAATTTTTTGTTTTCTGGAACTTGCTTAATGCAGAACTCAAAGTCATTAGTAGAAATCTGCCAGTGATCAAGTCTATGGTGCCTAGAAAAGCCCAGCTTAAATGAAGAAAATGAAAGAAGCAATGGACCAAATAACATCTTGCATATGTTCTTATTTCTTATTGGGATCTTACTATTACAAGATGATGATACCCTATTCCCAAATGGATGGTTCATACTCATTTGGCATAGAGTACCATTCTTGAACAATGAGAAAAGTGGCAGAGTTTAGTGGCCAATCTTCTAAAAAAAAAATCCACTTAGTTATTTCAGTCATCTATACCTACATTTTAGTATGATCCAAAGAAACACTTTAGGAATTAGAATTCCTTTGCATGATTCTCTCCATTTACTTTGGGTAAATGAAGAGATTTGCCATAAACTAATGCATGAAAACCACATATTCATTCACTATTTTTGTATTAAATATCTATTCCTTATTTATCAGCATGCTAGGATATGGACATACCACATGAATTAAACTTAGTCCCTGCCTATAAGGATCTCACACAGTCTAGTGGAGCAGACAGACATTCTGTGAATATAGAGGAATAAGCAAACTCCGTTTTTCCTATTATACTGTCACAACACATCTGGTTCATGTGTGGGGGTTTTCCCCCACACATCAAGCCAGCAATTAATTCTGCAGTGGACGCCAGCCGGTGTACGCTAATTCAATTCAATTCTGACACTATCTACACTTGAGATAGCATCAGATTCCACAGGTTAAGGGCTCAGTCCCACAAGATGACCCCCTCTCCCAACTTCTGATGCCAATTGCAAGCCCCAGGTTATTTTACCTGTGCTTCTAACTTACCAGCTATAAATTGGAGCAGCTCACAGAACTCGGAGAAATACTTGCTTTAATTATTGTAAAAGATAGTACAAAAAAGTACATACGAAGGGATGCATCGGGTAAGGCACATGGGAAGGGGTGCGGAGCTTCCATGCCCTCTCCAGGTGCACCACCCCCCACGAATCTCCACATGTTCAGCTATCTGGAAGCTCAAATTACAGAGGCAACTGAAGAAATTTACTGAGAAATATCATCCAGGGAATGACCACTTCGGAATCTGTTCCAATAGCATCAACAAGGGGCTGTGATAAACTTAAGCAATGTCAGATATTGCAAAGACCTTTCCTGCATCAGGAAGAATGAAGGCAATGCCAGTTCACTACAAGTAAAAAGTGTAGATGCCGATTAAGAGCCTTACTTTCAGAGCACTGTGTTTTATTCAGAGCCTCACTTCACCACTAGATTCTGTAAGGAAAAAATGTGCGTAAATAATTAACAGACACCTTGTTTGGTAAGATCAAGATCATAATTTCTTTCTTTTTTTTTTTTCCTCCTCAGAGTTACAGGCACAAATCTGCCTTTCAAGTGAATTACACAATTCCAATTCAATTCTTAAATCAAGAGGCACTGTTTAGAGTGTTTTATTTTAAAATCCATATAGAGAAAAATCTTCTAACGAGTTATCTAAAAATGGGCTGATTATTATCCTAGTTTATATAGAACTGAATATCCTTTGGGCAGCAAACATTACTCCTCTCCTAGCTGTGAGCATTATGTTCAGGACTTATCTTCATTAGGACTTTTACCTGAGGGGCTGAGGTAGGTTCCAGTGTCCAGACTTGCTGGAGAGGTTCGCACTCTGGCTAGGTAAGTAAAGAATGCTCACATTTATTCTTCTTCATTGTCTCCTATTTATGTGCCCTTTCAATAGACATTCACACAGCGCTGAGGCTGTAAACCTCCTATCCAGATGGCAGACCACTCTTTGAAGGAATAGTTTCAAAGGCCCCTGCCCAACTGACAACAGTTAATTTCTTCCTAACATGGTTATTTGTGCCATAGAGCAATAGGAGGCACCTAATTTGGGTCGTATAGACTTGGCAATTCAAATATAATTGTTAGCTTATTGAGCCAAGGGTATTTTCATTTGTATGAATAAACTCACTTTAATACTCTTGCTGATGGCGCTTTCTGGTACCTAAATGTAAGCCAAAACTGCTTCCATATTTATCAGTCATTATTCACAGCTGGAAATTCCTCATATTTTTTCATATACAGCATGAACAAGAAACAACAGAACCAATGAATAAACAGCTCTTGCACTGCCAACTTTAAAAGTTTTGTTGAAAATATATTTGTTTATATTATATAAACTTAGAGAAATGCACAGATCATAAGTGTATGCCTCAGTGAATTTTCATAAAGTGAACATATTTATGTAACCAACGCTCATGTCAAGATACAAACTTACCTAGAAACCTCACTTGTACCGCTTGTAGTCACAACCCCTCTTCCTGGTATAACCATTATCCTGACATCTAACACCATTTACTAGTTTCCCTGTATTTGAACTTTGTAGCAATAAAAACATATATATTCAATGTGTATTCTTCTGTGTCGAGCTTCATTTACTCATTTTGTTTGAGATATTTGCCTTTGCACATGTGAGTAGTTACAAATTGCTTGTTCTCACTGCTTTATAGTATTCCGTTGTATGAATATACCATCATATATTTATCTACTCTATTGTTGATAAGCAATTGGGTGCTTTTCAGTTTAGGGCTATTACTAACAGGGTTGCTATGAACATTTTTGTCTGTGTCTTTTGGTGCACATTTTTTTTTTTACCTGTCTCCATCTTGCTATAATTAGAAGAAAAATTATGGAGTGAAGTGAAAACACCAATCTGAAAAAGATAAACCAATGATACCACTGTTATCTGGGACTTGCTGTGTGATTAATTATATTTTGAGCATAAACAACTCCCTCTGCCACAGTGCTTTTCCTCAGCAACCCAAACTCATTGAGTAACTTAGCAAAATGGCCCCAAGACACTCCTGTTCTCATTTGAAAATCAACCAAATAGCAGTTAGGGATGAAAGCAAAACTTAGGATAAATATATGCAAGTTTAAAGCCATATAGAACAGCGCCGCCAAAAACACTCATTAAAATTAATCATGGACAAAAGAGATTTGCACTAATTAAAATGCCTCGTCACTGTATAGTGGGCTAAGAAAGAAGACTGACTTAGTACCAAATGGCTTCGTTTTATGGCTTTACATCAAACTTTTGAAACATTTTCAGTTAAGGAAAAGAAAGAAAGATGAAAAGCAAATCCTCACAGAGAAACAGATAAAATATCACAGACCTAAGGAGCTGCATTATCATCATTATGGCAGCGTTTTTTATAACATTTATGAATTTGGGCAATTTTTATTGCACTTGTTGTGAAGGGATAATTGAGCAGGTGTCATTTTATGAGGTATTAATTCTGTAGTGATTCCCAAGTGGAGAATCCACACGTAAGGGTCAATTATTATGAGTCTAATAGAAATGCTGTGATTGGGAAAAATGCAAAGTAGCATTAATCTCCCCATTGCTCCCTTGAGCAGAGTTCAGCTGTCAATTTTAGTCCTGAGGAGCTTGGAGACCACCAACATGGCCAGAAGGATTTCAGATTTGTTACATCAAGGACAGAGTGAGCTGAATATTTTTAATCTAACCTGGAAAAACCAGTGCTTAATTTTAAAATTATAAGAATAAATAAAAGAAAAGAAGATTAAATATTATTCCCATCATTGAAATATAGACTGAATGTTTCAGCATACTATCCTGAAATTTTAACCTTCAAGTTCAAACATCATTCCTATTTAAAACCCAGCATCCTGATTCTCTGGCTTCTGTTTGAGTATTTATGTGACTAATCCTAATCATGTGGGATTTTATTCAGGTGATATGGGATTTATATTCCTACTTGTCATGAAAATCAGAACGGCCACAAATTATTCTAAAAATCGGAACAACAAATGTGAAATACATACCACCATTATTACACATTTGATACCTATTAAGGTTAGGTTTCATCCAGCATGTGTTTGCATGATATTCACATATAGTACCATTTACCACATACAGATAGGGTCGTAGATGTGAGGAAACAAAGAGGGAAAGGTGAAAAGAGTCTAACATTTATTGATCACCTATTATGTGTGAGGTAACAAGCTCAATATTTTATATGTGGCAGCTCATTTAATCCTTTCAGTAATTACTTAGGTATGATTTATTAAGCTCTCCACAGATCAGAAAGTTGAGGTGCATTGAGGTTAAACATCCTGTACCAGTGTTACCCTCTAGTGAATGGTGGATTCAGGAATCAGAGCCATGTCTGCCTGCGCACAATACTATTCTGCCACACCACTTGGCCTTCTCATTCTAAGGACCAATTCTCTGATAGTTAAGATACTTAACGTCCTATAAGAAAGCTTGAAATTAACATGCTCATGCTCACTTGCCAGTGCACCGAACAGTTCTCCAAGTTCAAGGCTATTGTCTTTCTGTCTTAGTTCATTTGTGCTGCTATAACAAAATACCTGACACTGAGTAATTGATAAAGAACAGAGTTTTATTTCTTACAGTTAGGAAGTCCAAGATGAAGGCACTGGCAGGTTTGGTTGTCTGGTGAAGGCTGCTGTCTCTGCTTCCAAGATGGCTGCTTGTTGCTGTGTTCTCTGGAGGGGAGGAATGCTGTCCTTATGTTACAGGAAAGGGGTCCTGATCCAGACCCCAAGAGAGGGTTCTTGGATCTCATGCAAGAAAGAATTCAGAGCAAGCGTGCAGTGCAAAGTGAAAGCAAGTTTATTAAGAAAGTAAAGGAATAAAAGAATGGCTACTCCATAGACAGAGTAGCCCCAATTAGACAGGTTGCCCATTTTTATGGTTATTTCTTGATGATATGCTAAACAGGGGGTGCACTATACATGTCTCTCATTTTTAGACTATATAAGGAAACTTTCTGATGTTGCCATGGCATTTGTAAACTGTCACGGCGCTTGTGGGAGTGTAGCAGTGAGGACAACCAGAGGTCGCTCTTATCGCCATTTTGGTTTTGGTGGGTTTTGGCCGGCCCCTTCACTGCAGCCTGTTTTATCAGCAAGGTCTTTATGACCTGCATTTTGTGCTGACCTCATATCTCATCCTGTAACTTAGAATGCCTTATCCATCTGGGAATGCAGCCCAGTAGGTTTCAGCCTCATTTTACCCAGCTACTATTTAAGACGGAGTTGCTCTGGTTCACACACCTCTGACATTTACATGGTACAAAGTGGAAGGTGGAAGAGCAAGTGAGGGCTGAATGCTGGTTGAAGCCTCTTTTAGTAAGACCTTTAACCCACTCATAAAGGGAAGAGCCCTCATGGACTAATCATCTCCTAAGGCCCCAATTCTTATTACTATCACATTGGCCATTAAGTTTCAACACCTAAATTTTGGAGGGGACACATTCAAACCATAACACTCTCATACCAATTTTGACAACAGCAAAGTTTTTTTGAGGTATCTCAAGGGATGCTTACCAACTTCCAGTTATGGGTTTCAGAACAGCAAGGAAGGTTCAGCCATCAGTTGCAGACTGGCCTGGACCAAAGTCAAGATGTCAAGAAGGGACAAGACACAATTCCCAGGTCAATACTACCTCGATCTGAAACAGTCCACATCCCCATTTCCTCATGCCTTACCCAAGTTTGCTCTTCTCCCTGTATCCAGTCTCCTCCAACTCCAAAACATCCCCTATGCTGCTGCCACAGTCTTGAGGCTTCTAAAATGCAAATCTATGCCACCTTGACTCAGAAAAATTATTTAATGATGCCACATAGAATTATGACAACATTTAAAATTCTTAGATCAGCACACAAAAGTGGGGCCCCTTCTTCCCTCTTTGGCCTTGCCTCTCCCCTGATCTCCCTTCACCCTCACATGTTTGTCTCTGGCCATTATTTCAGAATATCCCTGTATGTGACAAGCTACTTCTTATATCTATGCCTTTTCCCATGCAGTCTATCTACCTAGAATACTTTTTCCTAAGTAAATCCAACTTTGTCGTTCATAGCTCAACTCCAACATTAACTCCTCTAAGCCTCAATGTCTGATTTGTATGTCTTGATGTGTACTCAAATATGATAGAATTATATTATTGAATTATAAGAATTTACTTTCCTGTGTTTCCTATTACAAAGTAAGCTTCTCAAAGACAGGAACTATAATTTCAGGAATGTTACTCTCTGTAAATAGCATGAGAGCATGGGCTCTGCTTCATGTTTCTTGAATTTAAATCTAAGCTCTATCATTTCCTGAATGTCTGACTTCTTCCTTCTAAGCCTTGCTTCTCATCTATGAAATGGAGCATTATCTCCCTTGCATGGTTATTGTTAGGATTAAGTGATATTAACCCATGTAAATTGTCCGGAGCCGTGAGGCCCCGAAATTGCCACAGCCTCTGTTGCTTAAGCTCCGCATTGCGGAGACAAGATGGCGCACTTCCTGGTTCTTCGTCATCAACTTTTCCCGCGCGCGCGCGAACTTTTCCCCGCGCGCGCGCGAACTTTTCCCGCCCGCAGGTAGATAACTTCCCGCGCCCGGGAAAGACTAAGTCTACCGAGCATGCGCCTGGTGACGTCTCTCACTATTCTCCTCCCCGCCTGCTCTGCCGCACTTCCTCTTTCTTACCATCCTATATAAGCTGTACCAACGCGCTCAATAAACGAGACTTGATCAGGATACTGTCTTGTCTCCATTTCTTGTGTCTCTTGTCTCTCTAAATTCCCACCCCCTCCTCCAAGGTCTGTGTTAACGATCCCGCTGGACGGGACAGTAAATAAAGCACAGTGCCTGCCATATGGTAAGTACTCAATAAATGTTAGCTATTATCATGATGAGAAGAAAAGTAATCATTTATTTAATGAATAATTATTTTCAGTGTATAATAATAATGATTATGAATACAACAACATATTAATAGTGTTTTGAAATATTTTTACTTTTGTCAAAAAGATTATAGGAACTCTTAACAAGAGATAAAAATTTTGGTAATTAATAGAGGAAGGAAACTAAGGTGTCTTTTGGTATCTTTGTTCCATTTTGTAGATTCAAGAGTTTCTAGAATTGAAGCCCTATAACATCAAATTTATCAGTTAGGGTTTGATCAAAGAAGCAGAACATGAAATAATGGATTTCTTCTATGTATTAGACCTTGGGCAATTGGTGGAGCTGGTGAACAACTCTATGCAAAGCTATTGCTTTCACTTCTGGTGGTGAGTCCAGAGTCACTGTGGGTCAGCAGAACCAGCAGTCGGGAAGCAAAGCTGGACCTGAGATGAAAGAGTGGGAGAGTACAAACTAGAACTTTCGCAAACAAACTGGAACCCACCAGGACAAACTGTCTCCCACTAACTCCAACCATAATAATATAAATAACCTAAAAAGGCAGACAGTATCCTTTGCCATAGAATTACACACATGCTTGGCTCAAGTCTTGGAGAAGCTGAAGAGCAAGACCTGGTGGAAGCTGAGCAAGTTAAGGCCTGGTGGATGCTGGAACCAACAAAGTGAGCCAGCAGATAGGCAATGATATGCGTGAGCAACAGCAGTGCTTGAAGCCCTGCGCAGGCCATTAGGTCATAAAGGCTGCTCACTTACACCTGCTAAATCTAATGTAAGTTTCTCTTGCGGCCAACCCTAGCCACAAGGGAGAGGAAATATTGGAAATGCAGTTCCAACTCAGGTGAACTGACACACCAAGTAACAACTCTAAAGATACATAATTGTAAAACTGTCCCTAGAAGCCAATTTTCTTCCCATTAAATTACTCTCCCATCAATAATAGTATCAACCTCAAGGATGATAAGAATGTATATTTTACTTTGGATGGATTATTAAAATTTCAAAAGCAGACCTCAAATCACCAAATTTTCATCAAAAGAATGCTATTCTTTCCAGTAATTCTCATGAACTTTGTTTTGTAGTAGCAAATGGTCAGTGAAATCATTCAGGCCTAATTTCCTTACTCAATACAACATCCATATTGGAAAATTTTGGCTTAACACCAATCTGTAGAATATTCTACCTCTTGACAAAACAGGAAGAGTTATTTCCAGAGAAATTTCTGAATTTTTCAGTTTTGTTCAAGATCACAGAAACCCATTTTTACTTACTTGGAAGCTTTTGGTCTCTCAAGAGTTAGTCTAGTCTAAGACCATAAAACCACAAGTAGCCACTAACCTTTTCCTTAAAAATTTTGTGAAAACCCTTTCAACACTCCAAACTATACTACTTTAATAGTAAGGAAAGCTTTACCTATAGGAGAACCTGGGTTTCTACGCAACCTTTGATTTAAGTAGCTTCATCCAACTCGTTACATATTGCTCCAAAAGCTGTGAAGTACAATAAACAAAACACTCAACAGAAAGCCATGTGATTTTTTAAGAATTACCTCTAGGTGGCCCCAGAGTTCTGCTTCTGCTCTGAAATCTGAGTTCTTAGTCTTTACTAACGTGGGGACTCCAGGGTGGGGGGAGGGATAGCATTAGGACATATACCTAATGTAAATGACGAGTTAATGGGTGCAGCACACCAGCATGGCACATGTATACATATGTAACAAACCTGCACGTTGTGCACATGTACCCTAGAACTTGAAGTATAATTAAAAAAAGAAAATTCCATCCAATAATTAGATAAAATTTATTAAAATAAATAGCACTATTATTACCAAAAAAAAAACAAACAAACAAAAAAATGGCGACTCCAAACATTTTCATTGTGATAATTACTAATTTATGGCACGCTGTAGCCCCTTATCTCCATTCCATTCCATTCTAACATAATAATAACTTTTTTAAAGTGCTCTTTTTTTTACAACACATTTCTTCAATTTTCCTCACAGCGAGCTCTTGTTTTACCTTTACTTTAGATGATTTAGCACAAAAAACATGAATCAGTAGAGTCTCCTAATACTCCATTTTGTATATAGCATATAAAGTACTTTTTAAATATCCTGACTGATTTTTGAATTTTCATTTGCTTTGAGAAGGACAGTAAAGGCCTTTTAACTGTGCCTGGGAACCATTTTTCCCATGATAAATGGCAGATTTCAAGGATGTGGCTTCTTCATCTCTGGCTGTACCTCCACTTGAAGGGCTTTGATTATTCACATAAGACTCTCCATGACACATTCAGGGCTAATTCACAGGGCATGTTTTCCTGAGAGAGCTGGATTTCCAGGGATTGGACTGAGATGTTAGAAACCTCAGTGTGAGGATGGGAACTGGCTTCAGAGTACAGTTTTAAAGCGCTTGCTATTCTGAACTGAGGAACCAGAGTTCAGCAGCATCTTCAGAGTAAGGACCGTCTGCTTGGGGGTCAGTATCAGGAATATTTCCATGCAAAGTTCAACTCACATCCTCCCCTGTAGTTTTTTTTTCCCTTCTGTGACCAATCCTGTCTGCCATTTTTGCTAATTCTTTCTATGCTATTAAATGGAACAAGAATATTTACTGATGATTGCCTAACACACCATGTGTCCCAAAGATGTTTTAGTTTAATGATTTATTATCTAATATTAGAATAAAACAGTGGTTAATATCTTGGGGTTTAGCGTAAGAGAGATGTGTGCTGAATTCTAGCTTTCCCATTCACTAGCTGTGCCACCTCAGAAAAAGTAGTTAACTCCTTTGAATTTGGTTTCCT